>NC_140213.1:36498167-37045667 GCF_951802725.1 Rutilus rutilus
GAATTGCATGTATTACATAAAGTCAGGTATTTAAGACAAAGACAAACAGGTTTTTGTTCTTCTAATTGGTTTTTTTTTCCTATAAAAAGATTGCAGTTTTTTTACATTTTACATATATGGATGGCATGCCTCATTCAATGTATTAACATTCAACAAAAATTGTGTAAATAAAAACAGTCAAAAATGTCTGGTTAAATAGACTGATTAACAAATCTGGCTAGAATAAAAATTAAGAAGTGATACAGAAGTGAAAACGCATCTGTAAAAAAGCAAGTCATGGCAATTTATATCAACAACAAAAAGGTTTAAGACTAAGTCTTTTATAACACTTTATATACAGTTCTTTAGTTATACATCTCAATAAATCAGATTCCTTATGCACAAACAAACCAAGTAGTAGCACAGGCAATAATGAAAGCAAGCCATATTTTGGAAAATATGCATAACATAGTTTGTCTATGTACAAATTTACATTCTTTTCTCATCAGAACAGAAACATCTCCCCCCAAAATGTTCATGATTATTTTAGAATGTTCATAATTTTAAGACACATGTTTACATATAATAGATTTCTTATACAGAGTATCTATTTGGTAAAGCTGGCATTAGCCACCTTAGAACTTTTAATGCTAAATTCCCTTGACAACACCAAAGATCACAAAGCTTAGCCTACAAGGCCAATTATGTATGTTAATGCAACAATATGTAAGTAACTGTGAATGAATCGTTACACTATGATCCTACTGTCTGTTCTCAACTTGGAGTACAATAAATATCCTGGCATACACTGTTAACTGTACGAGTTTGTGTGTATGTTACAGTGCTGGCACTGGTAGCAGTTGCTCCTGACATCCTCTAGCTGGCGATACAGCTGGAAGCACAGGTTTTAAGGAAGTGCTTTTAGAATGCTTCGTAATCTTTCGGTTGAAATTCTTAGAAGAAAGTTTAGCCAAGTCTTTCATTTTAAACCCAAGGTGTGACTCAAGGTGACAGATGTAAGTAGAACGAGCTTGGAACTGTGTTGCACATTCGCTACAGTAGAAAACTGGGTGTCCTGAGTCAACGTTCTTTATGAACTTTGTTCTGCCTGTTCGTCTGAGCTGGTATTTCACATTGGCCAGCCAGTGGCTGATGGTTGTCATAGATAGACCTGTTATTTGTGATATGACCATCCTTTCCTGGGAGCTCAAGTCTGATATCACATACTTTCCATCAGCTGTCTGCCTCAGGCAGGACGTGAACTGAGCCTGCAAAATCAGCAAGTGCTGGGGTTTCCAGTGTGACTGCCTACCTTTACGTTTGTGCACCACTGACGTATCCTCTGCCTCATCTGATGTATGAGAACCTTCGATTTCTGACTGCCCTGGCCTACATAAAAGTGTTGGGGGTTTCAAAACTTGAGAGTCTGAGAGATTTCGCAGCATGTCTGATATGTCAGAGAGGGCATTTTCACGCAAAGGACTCGCTGGTGTGAAGATTTTTGAACTAGTTGATTCAGTCACAGATGCACCAGGCACAGAGGAACTCACAGCTTTGCCTGGGAGAGTAGCAGCTCTGAGACATTGTTCACTTTTGCCTTTGGACAAGTCTATCGGTTGGTCTCTGCAAATTTCATGGCAGTCCGTATGTGACTGGCTAGGTTTCGTCAAGTGTCCAGATGGAGCGGCGAGAGCGGCCCTTTCTGCCATGCTGTTGCTCATCCTGAGAAGCATACTCATAGGGTCCTGGACAGGCCTTAGCGGTTTGGCAGCTTTACCCAGATGAAGGTTCATAACAGACTGAAGGGCACTTAGAGGACTGACAGAGGGTTGTTTTGGCTCAGGGTGTGCAGATAATAGACCAGCGTCATCATACAGATCTGAGGTGGAGGTGGTGTGAGTTCTGAAGTCTTGAGTGTGCTTCTGAATTTCCCTTTCGTTTGTGTTACTCTCAGTGATATTGCTCATAGATGTAATCATGTTATCCAGGCTTGGAGATTTTGACACCAGTGACTTCCCTTTAAGATTCAGCAGCTGCCGATGTGGTGATCCCTGCCCATTCAAGTCATTAAATTGCCTGTCTACTTCAGCAACTGTTACGGTTACTTTGTTTTCCAGTTTGTCCACCTCATGGAGATTAACTGTGGTTGAGGAAGTTCTTGGTGGAGTGCTTGGAGGAATCAAATGACTTTTGTCTAAAGACTGGACTTCCTGACTACTGGATGATTGTTTTAAAGAGGAAATATAGCCTGAGTTGTGCAGAGCAGGTTTCAGATGGTTTTGTAACTGATAAGCTGCATGAATGCTCTGGTAACCGCCCCAGCTTGGGGCACCCCTCTGTGCTTTGTTAATAGCAGATGTAACTGTATTCTCCAGTGATTTTAGAATATCAAAATCCATTTTAGGACTCTCTTTCAGATCATCTTCAGTAAGGTAATCAGACTTTGTTAATGTGCTGAATTTCTGCTTAGCATCATTTACATTTGCAGACTCATTGCATTCACTGTCTTTCTGAGAAGTAATTTCTTGTGTCTTGTTCTTGTTGTCCCCAGTTGCTACAGATGTGATGGATGATGACTCCAAGATTCCTGTGGCTGAGAGAGGGGAAGAACATGTTGTACCTGACTGAGACTTCTCAGACTTACTTTTAGGATGAGGAGGCTTGTCTGTTTTTTGCAATGATTGGGTAACTTTTACAAAGTGGCCGGTCAACACCATATGAGCACTCAAGTGCTGAATAGAGTCATGCAAAATACCACACTCCATACATTTAAGATTCTGAGACTGAGACTTGAACTGTATACCACGGCTTGTCGTCTTCTGATCTTTAACGTTTTTATTGTCGGTTTGTTCAGAGTACATCTGAAAAATATCGTTGGCCTGCCCATCATTAGGACTTTTTGTCTGCTCCGTTGTTTGCAAAGATTTTGCAACATCCAACTCCACTGGAACCCTCTTTCTGAATGAAGACACAACTTTAGCAGCAATTGCTGTTCTTGGCTCTCTCAGAGGAACCTTTTGGTAATGCTTAGTCTTTATCATGTGCACGCTGAGGTCTTGCAAAGATTCAAAAGAGTGTCCACAGTACATACAGCGTAGGACTTTCTGGGCATCTTCCTTTCCTTCCATCTCCAAAAGAGAGCGCTTGCGTGGCTTGGACCATGACTTGGCACCCTTGCTAGCACTTTCGAGGTTGTCATCACGGTAGTGGTCTGTTTCATTCATGTGAACTGTGAGATCAAGCAGCGTGTCATATGCTGCACTGCAGCTTTTGCAGTGGAACTTGCTAGCACCGGTAAAGATGGATCCGTAGAGTTTAGTGCTTTGGCGGTAGAGCTGAACAGTGGAAAAAATACTTGGTTCAAGTGCAATAGGTTGTTTTTGAGAGACCTGTTGGAATGTCTTTGCGATAGCAGATTGATGCCAATCGTAGCAGTTGCGTCCAGGACTGCTGTTGCTGCTACTGCTGCCGCTGCTACTGGCTGTCTGTTCATCTGCATACGGTTGAGAGGAATTCAAGCTCAAAAAGGACCAGTAGGGATTATTTAGGAAGCTTTTGTAAATAGCCTTCATCTGTTCTAGGCTGTCTGTAATACATACAGGGTGTTCCGAACTGTCTTTTAGAAAGTCTGTTGTGGCCTCCTCCTCTTTTTTGTTTGGGGTGCTCTCTGTATCTGATGTGGGGTCACTAGATTCACTTATGTGAGATTCACTGTCAACATCCTGACCTGATAGCTCAGCAGCAGGGGAATCTTGTTCATCCATTGGGGTTTTTAAGTCTTCTCCCAAATCATTTTCATCCTGTAGTGTCTCCTTGGCCACTGAGCAATCACTTCCAGTATCTTCAGTCTCTATGGGGGTCTCCTTAACATTCTCTGAATCATAAGCTAGAGAGGGGGGGAGGAGAAAAAAAATGTATTAAGTAAATGCCACATAAGTTAGCACTGAAATGTAAACACACACAAAAAAAATAGCCTAATGACATTCTTCTATGAATGAAGTGAATGGGCCACACCCCACATGAAGTTGAATTTAAATTGCAATTCAGCAAATTCCTCTTTCTGAAATTACAATTTAAAGAAGTTCAACACAGGTGTTCTTCCACCCTGGCCCACACATATCAAAGTCTTACATTCAGGTTGCAATTCTGTATACTGTCTGCCTCATTTCAAATGCAAATCAAATTCAGGAATTCAATTCAATTCTGAATGGCACATAAGCACTAGTGCATCCACAAACAAATAACGGAGGACTAAGAAATAATGCTCTTCTAGAACTAAGATTTTGAAATAGGCTGGTCTGGTCTAGTGAAGGGTACATCAAAGCTTTTTTTAATCTTAATGTTTGCTGTTGAGCTTTTAATCAGGCTATTTACAAGAGGTTGCACCTGCTACCATTTGGCCCACCTCCCCACATGTCCACACACCTGTGCACATATAAAGAGACAAATAGATAGAGGGAAAAGGTGGACAGATAGATTGAGAGGTTAAGGGGAATGACATAAGATGGCGGCACATAAGCCACCTGTCACTTTGAATCCCACCTGACGACTGTTCACCTTGGACAGGTGACATGTTGCGAGAAAGGTGTCTGCTCGAGCACCTCAAGATGACAGATCCAAGGGGACACGGTCGCCCTTCTCCCTGCCAGCTGCCCTCACACCCTCAAAAGAGCCCATCCACCACCGTCCTTCGGGACTGATGATCCCGTCTCCTGACAGCCTGTCCCCTGCTAGTTTGACACTGTCACTCTGACTCCGTAAGTGGAACAAATGCCCTCTTGAAAGCCATACCAACCCCCCCGTCTCTGTTCCACTCTATTCACTCTTGTTTGTGTGCGCATTTGTGATTATGTTGCTCATGTCAAAAGGAAAACGCTTGACATGTCAGATGTTTGGAAATACAGCAGGCCTTGAATTACAAGCTAACATGGTGTGCTGCTGCATGTGAGATTCAAGTGCATTGTGCCACGCTAACGGTCTCTCTTCCTTTCTCTCTCTTACAAGATCCACCACAGTCTTGACAAGAGTGTTAAAGCACAAATAGCTCTCATTTCAAATGATAATACACAATCTCACAAGCCCACGCTTCTCTCATTTAGCCTCTCACTGGCTGTCAGCCAGGCGGCCCGCAGGATGGGGGCTCTAAAGGATAACTGGCAGGTGCAGGCCAGTCTTATCCCCTCTGTAGATTTGGATTGTCACTAGGTATCCATTACTTGCCAATCTCCTCTGATCGTGCCCGACAGCCTTGATCAAAAGATGTCATTTGAAAGGCCTGATTTGGCATGAACTCCAAAGCAGTTCGAAAAGAGGGTGAACCAGGTGTAACTACAATGACATGATCATTTTCCTGCCCTCTCATATCCCTGAGACAATTACGGTGACACACTGAGGGTTCACAATGGCAAATTGCTTTTTTCTTGTACAAATGCAGAAGACTACAAGACTGTAACTTTTTTTTTGGCGCGGGGGGGTGACTTCATAAAAGTCTTAGGGGGTGGAGAAGTTAAGCACACGTTCATCCTAAGAAAAACCATAAACTTTCACTAATGTGTGTGTGTGTGTGTGTTTGTGTGTGTGTGTGTGTGTGTGTGTGTGTATCAAAACCAAAGCCCACTAAATTTGAACACAATCTTTAACCTCAAATGATTTATAATCCATCTCAGGAGGCACCTACCATAACCAATTATTCTCAAAAGGCTTGATTGACAGGCTGGGTGATTTATTAAGCTAATAAAATGTGATGTGTGCAATGAGCTCTAGCAGGACAAAAATCCAGGAGACTTTAGTGGCACTCGCCCTGTTTGATTTATGTAACTATTACATTTGTCTCCATATGACCAGTCATTAACCCCCTCCACCCTACAGACAGAAACAGCACATAAGACATTTAAATTGGAACATCAAGTACTATACATAACATTATTTATTTAATGTGCATGCATTATTGATTACTCTAAGACAGTACAGAGGTCAGACACATGATTACAATTAAAAGTAGGCATTTTTGTGAGGCATCTACTCACAGCTGCTTTGCACTTTATGTGATTCTCTAGATGATAACATTTTTACATGAAGTAAAAATCAGAGGAAATCATTTAATGCCATAGATTCAGTCTTGTTACATAGGTCTTGTTAGGTAACTTTGCAATAATACCCAATAAGATGATTATGATATGCATTTGAATGGTTGCTCGACATACATAAAGCTTTCTGTCAGTAAATACTTCAGCTTTTCATCCTCAGAGCTCACATGACTCTCTTGCAACCTCACAGTGTGATACAGATTGAGGCTAACTGTGAGAATTGTTCTTCCTTCAGGCCATGCTAATGTGCAACACATGACACTTTGATCAAAATAAAGCAGCGTTCAGGCAACATGTGGAGATGCCCCCATGCCAAAAATAGTGTTATTTGCTGGAATCGAGGCAAAGAACAGAGTTAATTTTTAAACTACAACAAAAACACTGTTGGCGTATATCGGTGCTCTGGGTCTTAACCTTTCTGTAGTGTTTCTCTTTCTCTGCTGAAGAAACTTAAAACTCACCATTTACTGTAAACGCGGGAAGGCAAACAGTCTCTGCTGACTGGAATTCTACTGACCATAAACGTCCTTTCAGGGGAGATATCTCTCTAATTATCACTCTGTGTGCCTTTGATTCCTTTTCCCCCTTGACAACAGTGTGTCTGATGTGTCTCAGCTGCCAAGAGTGATTGGCAACAATTCTATGTGTATCTAAGCCAGCAGCTGCTGAGATGATGGCCCAGCATCAAAGAACTCAGTGAGATGGATGGCACTCATAATTCTACTCTGCAGGGACAAGGTGGGGGAGGTTGGGGGCAAAAACCAACAGAAAAAAAAAAGAAAAAAAACCCCACTGTCACCCACCCACTCACCCCCCAACCTTTCAAACGAGGCTTTGTTACCCTCTTTAATGAGTTTCCGATAACTAGGAATTGAGTTCACTGAGAATACTGGTAGGGTTCGTTGGGAATGCAATACCAAACTCCCAATCTTATCCGGCAATGACCACCCGGTGGACAGCTGGTGTCTCGTAACAAACACGGAAAGAAAGCAAAGCTATCCATCATAGAGAGGACATCTAAGACCCTGTGCTCTGTCTATGCCTCTCTAACGCTCAGGTTACAGGCTTACACAGCCGTCCAAATAATATTCACTGTGATAAATGGTCCTCTAAGCCGCCTACCTCTCATTAATCTCTTTCTTTAAAGGAGCATCCATCATGGAGCAGGGCTAGAGCTGTAGAAGAGAACGCTAGAGTTCATTTACAGGCCAGCTGTGCTTGAGTGATGCGTGTCATTTTTAGCTTGGACGGGAATGCGCAGTCGTCAACACGTACAAATGTCCACGTACGTGAATACCCACAGACGAAGATCAACGCACATGCAAACGTGTATTCTTGAGAAGCAAAGTCGGTGATTGAAGGACTGACTGATTGATTAAAAACGTGGTTTGGTAGGTGAAAATTTTTAAATGTGCAATGAAAGACATTCCCACCTTTTGCTTAAGTAGAAATGATCATGCATTTAGCTAAATTAGAACTCATTTGTCGTTTCACTTGCTCAACATGTAATATATCTTAGTCTGTCATCGGCTGAGTTCTCTACTCAAAGAAGGCTTTCAATGACTTAATGACTTAACAGTTTAACTCAGCAGTGTGACAATTTATTGAATTTTCTTGCCTGTGTCAATTTCTTTTAGTCTAACTACAAACCCTATACAGCACCATCTCCGTTTCGCTTTTAAACATTTGGCCTGTATCTTTCACTTCCTAACTTTCTCCCCAGCCTTTTCTGTCCAATTCTCAACAATATTTCTCCTTTCTTCCCTCCCTCAGTGTCTCGGAAAGCCTGGGTGATAGATGACATGTGTCAGGATGCCAGAAGTAAAGGGTGGCAGCGTGATTAACGGCTCTGTTGAAAGGGTAATTGACGGTTTGGCATTGTGCTGATCTTCTCCACCAGGGTTTGGTTTCTGGACCCCTGAGGACCAGACCGACTCATTTTTCTAAAATGGACCACAAGCTAAAAGCCAGCTCCCATGAGAAAAAAAGAGATGGATTCTTGTCTTCTTAACAGAAGATTGATATCTTCATTGTCAACACAGCAAAGTAACATTGATATAAGTTTACAACCACAATAGAGTGCTAGTTCAAATGAGAGTTTGGATAGATAGCAGGTCAATGATGTGACGCTCATCTTTTGTCCTATTTAAATTTATTTTAAAAATGCAATCAATAGGCCTACATACTATGACTTAAATATTGTACACCGCTTCTACAATGAGCATGATTTTAATTCCTGTAAAAAAGGAATTGTGATGTTTTTGCAGGGGGCATAAGGTGAAAAATATTTGAGTGATACAACTGTTCAGATATCTTAAGATTGTTGTTTTGGGTGTATATAATACTATTATTTCTAAGAAAATAAAAATAATTTGCTTCACTTAAAAAAAAAAAAACTTTTATCTGCAAAATCTTTGCAGTTTTAAAATAATAACATCTTAAATTTTTCTTTTAATTATCATTGACCAGCTCTTATACCCCATATAGTAAAAGGCATCTACTTATTTAGTCAGCTATGACTAACAAAGTTTGGCTTAAATTAAAAAAAATAAGCAATTTTAAGGATTAAACAGAACATTCACAAAGTAAAACTAAATTTGCCCATCACATCAATAACAGTTATGAACACAGTAAACTTGTGAACACACCATCTGCGTGCATGTGTGAAATGTGTATGCAAGAATGTGTATGATTACTTTAATCTTTTGTCTCAGCCATGTGTAAATCAATGGGGTTCTAGCCGTTTTGAAGCTGTTGGCAGTGATTACAGGCATGCCTGGCTGGAGAGGTATGTTGACACTGGTTTGGATTAGGGAATAGTGGGCCTCTATGGTTTCCTGCCCTTTCATCACCGCGACCATCAAGCCCAGCTCCTGCGTCACATACACGCATGACTGATGGCCGCTTGTCCGGATGACCTGCCTCGCACCTTAGATCTGACAGCGACTGATTTTACCCTTAGAAAGAGGGAGAAGGCAGGGCCTGGAGTCGTGCCCAACAGAGCCTGAGAACCGAGAAGATTTTTGGCCAGGGTGGCCCGTGGGATTTGCGGAGGAGTGTCCGATTAACTCACATTATCAACCCACACACAGACGGAGAGAGATCTAACTAACAAAGTTGAAACAAAGTACAACTCTCAAAATAGATTTGTTGTCTAATCTGTCGTTCCAAATATGGCTCAAAGCCTAACAGACAGATGAAAACATCCATTTCAGAAGGACTGTAGGTGGTTCCACATGTTTGTCTCCTCATAACAGTTCAGAATCGTCTAGATTCAAGACAGGCACCAAAAAGCTCATTTGTCACGTAAAGGTGCTAAATTGGGTTATGGCAATAGGAAAGGCCAGTAACAGTGGCTAATATCAACTTGATTACATCAAGGGAGCACAAACCTAATATGACTTGGTGACAGACGCATACCTTGTCATCTCCAATCACATGTCAGGAATCCATCAAGTTAACAGCTAATTAGGTGTGCTCAAATAAAGCAAAGCAAAATGTTTCTTTTTACAGAGCACTGCAAACCTTTAGGGCAAGAGAGAGATAGGGAAAGAGTACATTGCTCTAAATCTTTCATTAAGACTTCACCTACAAGATTGGCTATTGAGCTGTACATCCTTTACAGAGAAAAACAATGCATCAGAATCAAGAATTCGGTCATCATCAGGTTAAAAGTAAATAGCACTTCACTAAATGTGTTCATACCTGTAAACCATAAACTCACACTTGTAAACCACTATGGTCACCACTCTGCACAGGGTCCATGAGTGAAGTTTGGTGGAGCATACTGATGAAATAAAAGCCTAGGCAAGCTTATGGGAAAAAGAAGGAGAGCACTCACATGGCCTTGCTCTGATTGACCATTAAAGCCTTTGATGGATGAGGCTGTCACAAGGATAACAATTAAATCCAACATGAGACAAAGCTGTTCTGACAGGCCAGTCTAACAGAGCAAGCCATACCCCTCCATTAAACTCCACATCATCTCTGCCTCAAACACACACACAAACAGTGAAGGCTATATAATAATGGCTTTGTATCTGTTTCAAAGAGCTCTGCTATAAATATAAAAATTCCCCAGAACTCCTCCTCTTTCAAATAATAGGATAGGACCTATTCTATTAACCAGACAGATAATGTTTTGGTTAACATGAAGGCAGTTTCAGTGGTTTTCACCTCTTTAAAGAAGTTTTAAGAGTCTGAAATGGATATGTGCAAATAATAAGCTGATAAAAAAGGATTAAAATTTAAAATACCAGTGTGTGTATATAGCCTATATATATATATATATATATATATATATATATATATATATATATCATTTCAACAACTTATTATGCAACAACTTAATGACCTTGATATAGGCTACAGATTGTGGGTCTAAATGGTTTTTTCTGGTTTCTGGTTTTTTTTTTTTTTTTTTTTGTCACATGACAACAAAATGGCTTCCAGAATGTTGGTAATATTTTAAAACAAAATTACTTAGCTCCATTTAAAATATAAAAAAAAGCTAATAAAGGATAATGCCAAAATTATTTAGGCTACTGTATGCATATTTCTTTCTCTCTCTCTAGCAGCATTTAAAATAGTTTTTTCTTTTTTTTTTTTACAATTTCCAGACAGCTATCAAAGACAATTTTGTTTTTAAGCCCCACAAAAACGAAAAATTCAAATTACAAACTGGTCATTATTCAAAAGCTGTATTCAAGTAATTTTGAATCAGTTGTACTGTACCTTTAATTAACTTCTGACAAAAAAAAAAGCAAAAAAAAATAAAAATTAATCAATAACATGACAAAAATAAAAGACTCAAATTAGGATTAGGAAAATATGTTTAGATAATCCAGGCACATAAAAGCGATTATACACTGATTTTGTGCCTTATGAAATGTACTAAAACGATATGTAGCCTACATAATGGAGGACAGATGAACAAGAGCATCTTAATGAAATTCAGATAAACTTACCTGCCGCTCGTTTCGGCGCCTGCTGTTTTCTTCGCGGCATACTTGCGCGCAGACTGTGTGTCTATATACGCAAACTGAAACGATTTTCTACTATGTATGCTCCCAGTCAGATGTGTCACCATTAAACAAAAGTACAGCGCAGTCACAACAGCTACGCCACTTCGCATTGGGCATAGGAGAAAGCCCAGGTGCTCCGTCTTCAGCGGTAGTCTTTGTTTAAAGCCAGTCCGCTGGAGTGATGAGGAAAACTGCACGGCAGGACAGTTAACGCCTAGCCGATCGCTACGAGTTTGTCACGTCACTCAAAAGTCCGCGGCAACCGATACACTAGCAGAAAGTATGGGGGCGTTTACACGTCTGGTTGTGTCCAAAACAGCTAGATATAATGCAACGAAATGGCACAGAACACCGGGGTTTCGTGTCGCGATTAAAAGTTAATAAAAGTTACACAACGTTTAACTCGACAACGCTGATGGCGCGAGACAGTGAAACATCAGAGAGACGAGACGCGACGAAGACCAAAGACATCATGCGTGCGTAGTGCGTTGACCAACAATTATACAATAGCAGACAAACAACGCTTCCTGTGCTCCTACCGGTCACTCCCACGCACAATCCCATGCCCAAAAAATGCAGTCTAGGTAGGCAGCTCGTAGGACTTTGAGACACTGCCAATATGTCACTTAAGAGTGCATTAACAAGACCGCTTACACTGACAAGGAGGATGTAACTTAACCCTTTAATGGGTAGCCTACACCCAGAAAGGGACAAAAGAGTTTTTGTAACAATAACAACAAACAATGTTCAGTGTTTTTACAGATTTTACCGTTTTTAAGCATAAACGGTTGATGTCCATTCATTGTTAGTGCATTTTTCACAATTCTACATTGATGTCAGTTTATATTTAATTAAAAGACGCTGTTTGAAACCACTGTCATAAAAAATATATTTGTTTGATGTGTAAATAAGACATGCTTTAAAAAAATATTGAAAAAAATATATAGATGCAAGCAGAAATGCACATGCGTAAAAAGGTAGCCTATTATGTTTTATTTAGCAAGCCTGTAACCAGATCATAAAAGACCATTTAGAGTTAAAACAGGCGATTTACTAAGGAAATATAGTCTATGTTTTAAAGCTTTTTAACAGTTATCGATGTAGAGCAGCCAAAAGCCAAGGATTAATTCACAAAAGTAAGGTTATGAAATAATCTCCAATATTTAATGAACGATATTACAATAAGGTTCCATTAGTAGTTAACGTGAACTAATAATGAACTGCACTTCAATCATCTTTTTTAGTTAATTTAAATTTTTACTAATACATTATTCAAATCAAAAGTTGTATTTGTTCACATTAATGCACTGTGAAGTAACATGAACAATGAACAGCTGTATTTAACTAAGGTTAACAAAGATAAACAAATACAGCAACAAATAGATAATTTTAGTTAATACATTAACTAATGTTAACAAATGAGACTTTATTGTGTTGCATTGTATAGTATATTTGTGCTTAACATGAGTTTACGCAATACAGTATTTCTGGACTAACACTGGATTTCATAAGTGCTTGGGTCTATTAAAGGGTTAGTTAACCTTTTATCTGTAAAGGTTAACTATTTTTCTCAGGTTGTCAATCCTTTAAATATCATGCTCAAAATTAATTATCACAACTTTCAATAATAACAATAACCATTATTGCATCTCTGATGTATATACAGATATTTATAAATGTCATGAAACTTTTTTTTCTTCTTATATTATCATAGATATTCATATTTAATGTAGGCCTATATGAACTGATCTGTAAAGCGTTTAGGACTTGGAAGTTATAAAGTGTTACCCAAAATTGTGATTGACCTTTTGTGTATAAAGTAATGAATACAACATACTTCCATAATACATGATTATCCTAATGATTAATACGTAGTGTTTTTATCACACTTTTTTTTTTAAACGAGATGATAAATCTGAATCGTTACTGCATCAAACAATGAGCAAAAAAATAACATTTGCTACAATTAAAAATGTACTACATTTCTGTCACAATGTTTTTATTTTAAGCCTCTTATTAAGGTCAAATTCTACTGAAAAACAATAAAAGACGTTTGTTGTGCATGTCTCTTGTATTTCCTGAAAACAGTCTCTTGTGTAATCAAAACTGCATGGCCAAAACAAGCTTGCCCTGAGGACTTTCTTTTACAAATCAGCACTGTCTGAGGATGTCTTTTTAAGTACTGTAAAGTCATTCAGATGTGGGGTCAGAGTTCTGACCGTGCCATTAAAACACAGGCAGAGATATAGTGCTCTCATTTAACTGCTCTGCTGCATCATATATCATCCCACTGCCACCGAGCTGCATTAGAGAGGATCTTTGATTTTTACTTTTAGAGCAACATAAATCAAATGCAAGGCAAGGTCTGCCAGTGACATCCTGTATTGGTCCTCACTGAATGGGATGCAGAGGGTTTGTTGACTGAGGTCAGGAGAACTAAACCAAACAAACCACAGTTGCAAATGAACAAAGTAAAGACTGTATACACACATATCTGTCCAAACACAGAATTGTTAATTTAACCCTTGAATGCATGAATGTTTCGCCAATCATAATTACATATTCAGGTCTGTATAGCGACCCGGATCTATCTAACACGGATGGATCTCTACCAGTCATAATAATGTAAAACTCTACTGATATTAGAGTAACAACATATTTTGTTACCTTTTGGAGCTTGGAATGGTTCAGTTTGAGCAGATGTTGTGTACCATCATCACTGTTCTCATCAGAGCTCATTTCCCAGAACATTCAGCATCTGGCTCATATTCGCCATCTCAAATAAATTCTCAAAACTATCATTATTCAACATCTTCAAAATGAATATTTTGATCGCTGACAGCTTCCTCAACAGATCCACCATCAAGCGACAGTGACACTAATATTTGATTGCGTTTAGTACTTGCTCTGCAGTACCATTTCAAGTTTTGCTGATGATACTTCCTATTCTTTTGTTTTCTGCCTGCTTTAACTATGAGTGAAACGAAACGTCACTTCATCATTGTGTATCAGACATGGCCACCTTGTGGAATAAAGGTCAATTGCACTTATTCAGTCATCAAAGATTTAATTATACACTGTTACACACCTCGGGTCGTTAGCAACCCTATACATTTTTTTTTTTTTTTAATGAACGGGGAAACAGACATCTTTTATAATTTTTATTTAGTTTTTCTTGGTGTATTGTATTAAACAAATGAATGAGGAGGAGGGTAGTGAATGACTTCCCGGGTCACTAAAAACCTGAGGTATGCGTTTAAGGGTTAAACTAACTTTAATCAAGTAGAACTGGTTAATTTTAATGAAATGTAATGTAATGGTTTCAGGAAATGTAAGTTTTATCAAATCTTATTCTATTGCTCATTGATTGATTTCTGCAAATAAGTCTGTTACTTTGCTCAGTTCATTCTGTTCAGAACATTAAAATACTCAAAAGGCCGTAACTAGTCAGATGTGTCTCCTTGTTTTTGTGCTTGTGCAATGATGTCAGGGCAAACATTAAGGAGGCAACTGTCTCATTACCCAGACCTCTTTGGTCTTCCCCACCTCAGAGCAATCTTGTCAAGCAGGATCTGAAACGAAAAGGGACATCTGCCAGCAGGACACCCACCCTCCCTACAGCTCACAGGAGGGTGTATTTGAGCCACATGTCCATCAGTCCTGTTGTGAAGATTTCATTTAATCTCCTCCTGCCCGCTCTCCGCCACTGTTTTGAGAGGTGCTGTCCTCTACTTTGATCTATGATGAACAGATGACCTTTTTCCCAAGTCAGATGTCTGGCTCTGTAACATCATGTTCTAACAGTGTGTCAAAACAGCATGGCTCACCTTCTCCAACTCCGGTTATTTGTCTCGGATAGACTCACAAATCTGTTTTGAAGAGATGGTGAGGTGAATGCGTTGGAGATGGCAGCACCTGGGTGTATTATAAATGTTAAAAACAGAGCGAAAGTGATGATGTTGATTAAAGCAAACTAGAGAAAGTATCTGCAAATACTGCTTTAAGCAATTCATTCTGACTCAGTATTGATCAGGCAGAGAGATTACAAGCCTAGGAAGTGTTGATCAATGACACAATCAGGATGTTATTCTTAACCCTGCAATAATTCAGTGTAACTGCAGTAGGTTGTTAAATGAAAACAGTATTGCCTCCATTACAACAGTATGAAACTTTTTTAGGAACAATTGTGTAGAAAAGTCCAATTATGAATGTTTAAAACCAAAAATGTTGGTTTCATATGTTATATTAGAATAATATTTGGGTAATTCAATGCTAAAACTTGTTAAAGCTGATGGATAAACAAATAAGCACAATGAAATCACGCTAGGATACATTAAAGCACATTTTAGCTCTATAATGATTGTAATCTAATGTAATGTAAATGTAATGTAATGTAATTTATGGTTGAACTGTGTTCTCAGGACAGTGTTTATATTGCACATTTATATTGGAGCAAGTTGTCACATGTGTTCAAATCTTTACATGTTGTTTTGGTCTTGCATATCATTTCATGTTTTGCTGAAATCTCAAAAATTATGTTTTCATATCATAATCTCATTGTGACAACTTACCCCATAGTGTGGCAACATGCTCCATTATCACAAAGCGTCAACACGTCTGAAGTGCTTTTCCCCATAGGGGTGAATTATTTTGAACACGGTAAAGAATAGTTGTATTTCCACTAACAAAAGCCTTAACCTTGCCAATTGATCGGAAAGGAATGATACGATAAGATTTCACAACGAGAATCGCTCGACACGATGGTGAAAAAGTCTTTTTTTTGCCCCTATAATGGTGAAAATGTTTATTAGACTTTTGGAAGCCAATACTTTTAAGGTGCTCATAGATATAAAATAAACCTAGCCTGATAAATATTCACTAAATATTCCAATATAGTGTTACAATATACCCTGGTCTCGCAAGACATTTAATTAAGGCAGTTATCACTGAGATATCACCACGTTCACATTTCCACTAATCCAACTTCCTCTCTTGGATGACAGCATAGGCACGGTCATAGGCCGCTCTGAATAGATAATTAAGTCTTGATCTTAAAATATAAATGTACAGATGGGGCTTATGACAAAAATGGAAATTTTTCACCTTTAACCACCATTAGTTTGACAGTGACGCAGTTTCCCCTCAGTGCGAGAATACAGTGGGCCGAGTTCAGTCAGGTGAGAGGTGACAGGGCCGTATGGTGGATCTC
The DNA here is from genome assembly GCF_951802725.1 of Rutilus rutilus. Taxonomy (NCBI): domain Eukaryota; kingdom Metazoa; phylum Chordata; class Actinopteri; order Cypriniformes; family Leuciscidae; genus Rutilus; species Rutilus rutilus. Next base: position 36,514,466 of record NC_140213.1, read on the forward strand.
CTGCCACTGACAGGCTGTCATTTGGAGATGTGTGCCATGTGGCTGTCTCTCAGCCTGTCTTTGAGCTGAAGGATGACCCCTCCTGCTCACTGGGGCTTCACCGGCCATGCCATTCCTGTCTCTCAGCTTACACGTCTGACAGGAGACATGACGTCCGAGACACATCGACTCCATCTTCAGGTAGGCCTGTCCTGCGTTTTCTCTGATAGTTCAGGCAGGGAGAGAAAATGAGAGAAAGTGTATGTGTCTCATTCTTCCTGTAAGAAGCCTATAAAAGAGGTTATGGCATTATTCTTATAAATGTACAGGTATTATATGTCTTTCAAACTAGTCTGAAGATTGAGAGACGGCTCAAGGTTGAATGTTTTGATTGAGGTGAAAGGCGTACTTAATATGATCTGGAGGATATTTTCACCAAAAATCCATCATCTGTGACTTAAATGCATTTTTGCAATTAACTGTCCCTCCTGATGGAGTAATTTAACTTGATTTGTGGCTGTCGGGAGGAGCACAAAATGTGTATCAATACTCCAATAACAAACAAATGAATCACAAACATAATTTGTTCACACAGTTAAGTAAACCCTAAAAAGCACATCCAAGGACATGCATGGATTTTATCATAATTATATGTCATGTACACTCTTAGAACAAAGGTTAAAGGGGTTCTATATAGAACCCTAGGGTTCTTGACTCAATTTTAATTTAATTAATGCCAAAAAAGTTCTATATAAGGATAGATGTCTTAAATAATTGCATACTACTTCCATGTTTAATGATTTATTTCAGTTTTTTTCTAGTGATAAAGTATGTTTAATTCATAAAATTTTATCAAAACAAAAAATGAATTAATCATTTTATGGGAACACCTAAACAGTTCTATAAGAACCTGATAGAACCCTTTAAGGTTCTATAGAGCCTTTTCTTCTAAGAGTGTTTACAAGAGTAATTATACAAGTATATAAGTATACAAGTATATAACTTGGCATACTTATTCAGTTGTAATCGAAATTATTCAACCACCATTTCAAATCAGGTTTATTGGCAAAATGTACAGACTTTCAGCTGTTTGCAATGAACAAATCAAGCAGAAGTAATTTAAATAGCTCAACACAACAAATGTTTCAAGTGGTTTTCCCAAATTCAACTGAAAATGCAACTTAATGACTTCTGCAGTCTCAAAATTATTCAACCCCCTGAATAGAATCCCTCACAACAGCACAAATCTGCAAAACAGGTGTTGTCTCAAGCACACCTGATGCAACTAATCAAGGGCTTCATTAGTTGCACCAGGAGTGCTTTTGCTAGAACACATGAAATATCTGACCTGGCTAGGTTTGTTGAGTGCCACGTTTGACTGCATGTTAGAAAAATGGCTACATCAACAGAATGGTCCAAAAAGTTGAGAGAAGATATCATCGCCCTTCGCAAACAAGGAACAGGACAGAAAAAGATAGCTAAGGCACTAAATGCTCCTAGACACCGTTGGAAGCATAGTTCGCAAGTTCAAAGTTAAAGGAATAGTGGAACTACCTGGACAGGGCAAAACCCTCAAGTGACTGCAAAAGACCTGCAGCAAGACTTGGTGGCAAAAGGCACTGAGGATTCAGCTGCACAGTAAGACACGTACTAAACGCATGCCAGAACTCCAAGATGTACACCACTACTGACCCAAAAGCACAAGAAAAGTCAGCTCCAGTTTGCTCAAAATGATATAAATAAGCCATAGAAGTTTTGGAATTCTGTTCTGTGGAGTGATGAAACAAAACTGGAACATTCCGGCCCTATGGATCAGCGTTATGTCTGGAGAAAGAAGAATGAAGAATATGCTGAAAAGAACCCTCTGCCTACAGTTAAGCATGGTGGTGGCTCGGTGATGCTCTGGGGCTGCTTTGCATCCTCTGGCACTGGAAACCTGCAGCGTGTGGAAGGCAAGATGGATTCATTGAAGTATCAGGAAATACTTGGAGAAAACGTCATGCCGTCAGTGAGGAAGCTGAAGCTTGGGCGTCATTGGACCTTCCAACAGGACAATGATCCGAAGCATAGCCTTACCTCAAATTCCACCAAGGCTTGGTTGCAGAAGAAGTCCTGGAAGATTCTACAGTGGCCATCACAGTCACCTGACTTGAACCCGATAGAAAATCTCTGGTGGGATTTGAAGAAGGCAGTTGCAGCACGCAAACCCAAGAATATTACTGAACTGGAGGCCATTGCTCAGGAGGAATGGGCTAAGATTCCTCAGAAATCTGGTTATACATCTTGTTTGCAGTAGGTCATAACAGCAAAAGGGTGTTCTACTAAGTACTAAATAAGCTTGCCATGAAGGGGTTGAATAATTTTAAGACTGCGGAAGTCATTAAAAGTAGCATTTTCAGTTGAATTTGGGGAAACCAATTGAAACATTTGTTGTGTTGAGCTATTTCATTTAGTTTTGTTTGATTTGTTTCATTGCAAACAGCTGAAAGTCTGCAAATTTTGCCAATAAACCTGATTTGAAAGGGGGGTTAAATAATTTTGATTACAACTATATTTGGGTATTGGATTCTATTGTATTGGTCAATAGAACATAATAATAAAAGACTGGACAGATTCATGTGACATTCCTTTCCCCACATACTGTATCCTCAAATTAATACCCATCTCAAACTCAATCTACTCATCCACTTATTGAGAACTTCCTGAGAGCATTCTGACCTGCTGCATCACAGTCTGGTATGACAGCTGCACATCCTCAGACCGGAAAGCCCTTCAGCGGGTAGTCAGAACTGCCCAGCGCGTCACTGGACTCGGCTACTTGCCATCGAAGACCTCAACAACCGTCGCTGTCGGCAAAGAGCTCTCCAGATCATCAGGGATTCCATCCACCGCAGCTACAGTCTGTTTTCTTCCCTGCCATCTGGAAGCCACATAGACACATACAAACACGGACCGCGAGGCTAAAGAACATTTTCTTCCCTTGAGGTGTTGCATAAGCTAAACTCTGATATCTTTTTCATTGTCATCTGACTTGCTCTAACAAATCCTCTATACAAACCCAATACCAAACCACTGAATACTGATGATTTATTTCACAACTATTGCAAAACAAAATATTTTATAACAATGATACTGTGTGTTGCATAAAATCACACAGACACACATTTTTCATATATTGCATAGATGCATTTTCATCCCACTTTTTAACTCTTATTGTGTTTTTATATAGAACCCTAGGGTTCTTGACTTGATTTTAAAGAACACTTCATGCCAAAAAGGTTCTATATGGAGAAATGTCTTAAATGATTACATAATACTTTCATGTTTAAAGTTTAATTCATAAAATGTAATACAAAATGAACAAAATCCATAAAATTATTCCATGATGGGAACCCCTAAAAGGTTATATGAAGTGCCCCGCCTGGCCTGACAGAACCCTTTGAGGTTCTATAAAACATTTTCTTCTAAGAGTGTTGCAAGGGTAAAGGAATAACAACAAGAAGTTTTTTGTTGCAAAGAATTGTTGCTAAACGCTTTTGAAATGGAATTAATCATTTTAGAGACAAAAGTGGATCTGTTTTGCTTTGCATATGGCCCTAGAGCAACAGCAATGAAAAAGAAAACAGAGGAAGTGCTCTTCATTAGACAATCTGTCTCTGAAATGAAGTGTTTTTTAGACTGTCTAAAGACTATATTCAATGATGAAGACACAAAAGCAAATGGGTTAAGAATAAACAGGAAAAGAAGATCATACAGGAAATCTCAGTTTATAAACTAGCCTACAAACTAGAATTAGTATAACCACTGTTACAAAGTGCAATGTAATAGAATTAATTTCTACACTATATATATATTAGCCTAAAAACATATGAAGCACTATATACACGAAGCTCGTGGTAAATTAAACATTAATGTGACAAATTATTAATCATCATGAACAAAATTAATGCAGAGTGAGATAGTCAAACAGGGAGTCTTTTTTTTTTAAAGATGTAAGCACATTGTCCTCCCCTGCTGCAATATCAGAGTGTAGCTGGACATATTTGCATGCTCAGCGCTGTGTGTCTGCAGTAATTCATCATTGGTCTCTGAGGTATTGAAAGCATCAGCATCCGTCAGCAAGCTTATGTCAATGGCTTTGTTTTTAAAAGAACAAAAGAATTATTTCTCATCAGTACACCACTTATTTTTAAATAGCTTGTGTTATGTGTCTCCAAAAATATCAACTGCAGTAGAGAAAAAAAAAAAAGCCACACCTAATGGCCAGCAAGATCACAATATTGACAAAATAATTAGAAAAATAATCAATGGCTAAACTGCAAAACCATTTAATGAGATTGTAGCCTATGTCCAGTGCAGCAAAAAAAAATTGCTAAAAAACATCTGCTCTAAACTCTAATACAATCAGAATAGAATACACAAATGCCAATGTCCAGTACCATGAGTTACTGAATTATATAAACTGGTCACTTATAATGTATAGGCTTCAAGACCACATAATGTATGCTCTATAACCCTAATCAAAGAGTTATAGATATAAACATACTGGCATACACTAATACTCTAATATCTAAAATGCATGTTTCAGTCATTTCTCAGTCATTCTACCGTTAAATCACAATTAAATAGGCCACAAGCACACTGATATAGCATGCACTGTTACTATAGGCCCATATAGACTACTGCTAACTTATTGTGTAGTCATAGGCCTATATGCTGTAAAATCATAATACCAAAGAGTTACATGCCTAACACATTCACACGTTAATCTTTACTGAATCTAGGGCAGTTAACTAACTTTAACTTTTAGCTTTTTATGGTGATCAGGAGGGGACATTTTGTTGTGACCACGACATATTAACTTGTGGGAGCATGTGTTTGGGTGGATGGGACAAAATAAAAACAACCTGATTCTAAAAAATAGAATTGTAATATAAGCACATATTGTTGCAGTAGTAAGCCTACATCATATTAATATTTCCATCAAAGGGTTGTGCAATAAAGTAGCTATGACGATTGTATGACCTTATTATGAAATCTAACCATGTCATTTTCCTCACTTTCAGGGTCAACTTCCTGTTTAGGACCTGCACCGCCCACCTACATGACGTCACATCAACGATGGCATCCGCAAAAAAATTAAAAATAAATAAATTTCACTCATTGGGCGAGAAAATAAACTTTGTAGTTATACTGTCCCATTTTACCTTATGTCTCATTTACCCTTAATTAACTTTGTGTTTAATCTAAGCTACCAGAGAATGTGTTTTTGGTGTAAAGGCCCGAGTCATGCCAATGTCGTGGCCATGACCACACCCCTTATGTAAATATAATACTACCATAAATATATAATACACCGTTCAAACACTGAACATTTCTAAATTCATACAGATAAACATACAATTTCATCCCAAAAGTCCAGTTTTGCAAATAAGAGTTAAAAAGCAAGCAACGCTTTTACCCAAGTGTCCCTCCCAGATAGCAAGCACAGTCGGGCCGATTCCGGCTGAAACGCGTCACTGTTGGCTCACTGTCGGCACCGGTGAACAGATAATGGGCCAGATCCGTGCCGACTGTGCATAACACATCTGGCTGACTGACGGCTTTTTCTGTATGGGCCAGCCTCGGCTGAAAGCAGTTGTACTCGTGCTGGCTGACTGACGGCTTTTTCTGTATGGGCCAGCCTCGGCTGAAAGCAGTTGTACTCGTGCTGGCTGACTGACGGCTTTTTCTGTATGGGCCAGCCTCGGCTGAAAGCAGTTGTACTCGTGCTGGCTGACTGACGGCTTTTTCTGTATGGGCCAGCCTCGGCTTAAAGCAGTTGTACTCGTGCTGGCTGACTGACGGCTTTTTCTGTATGGGCCAGCCTCGGCTGAAAGCAGTTGTACTCGTGCTGGCTGACTGACGGCTTTTTCTGTATGGGCCAGCCTCGGCTTAAAGCAGTTGTACTCGTGCTGGCTGACTGACGGCTTTTTCTGTATGGGCCAGCCTCGGCTGAAAGCCAGTAGGCCAGTCGTGCTCTGACAGACGACTTGTTAATATAAAATGTATAATTATAATTAGTCTACATGCAGCATCAGCGCATTTCCAAACAGCCGATTTGTAATGCATTCCTTGTCCAATACAGATCCTTGCACATAATGAATGAATAAATGAATGAATAAATGAATAAATAAATGAATGAATAAATGAATGAATAAATAAATAAATAAATGGGCTACATGCATTAATGAAGTAAAAAAAAAGTACAAACCTTACAAATAAACTGAGAGGCACATTTATGCGGTTGACAGACATAACAGAGTATATGGCCCGCCATTGGAACTGACGCAGCCAGTTGTCATGCAGTTTTGGCGGCAATTCTAAAATATTATGCGGCAGACGGACACTATACAGTACACGGCCCGCTTCTGCTAAGCGACTATCGGCCCACTATCTGTGGAACGGCCACTATACGACTGTCATCATCGATTTGAATCTGCAGCGCGCGAAACTCGCTCACTTGGACATCATCACAGGTAAGTGGAACATTGATTGCATTTGATGTTTAACTTGCACAATCAAAACGTTTGGAAAGTTTTTTGTTTTGTTTTGTTTTTGTTATCTAGTTAAAAGATTGTATTCTCCAGTAAGTTACTCGCAACGTATTAGTAAGCATATTTTAATGGTTATGAAGCAAGCTAGTCACACGCAGGAACATTTAGCAATTATGGGGAGTAAAAAAAATAGACAGCACCTCGTTAAAGTTTTCGTGCTCTAGTAATCTAAGCATATAGCTTAATTTTATGGGACAGAATAATATTTACATCGTTAAAGTCGATAGAAACTCATGTTCCCTCGAGCTCTTCTTCATCATTGTTCGTTCAGCATTCAAAACAGCCCATCACGTCGTTATGACATTCAGCAGCACGAAATTTGATATATTCCCATTATGATGCTTGATCGGTTGATAAAAGGAATGTGTATTTGCATAAAATTATTAGTTTGCTGTTTCTAAATTATGTCACACTCAATCACTAACGTTACCGGTTGTCTGTGTTATACTAATTGGGCATCATGCAGATATCTGGAATTTATAACTGTTTAGAAATGAATGATCAATAAACGGTTGGACAGATTTACACTAGGATTTGTTAGCTCAACATCTCTTGTGCCGTGCATTTTTTAACGTGCACTTGCGCAGCACTGCGCACAGTGACTCGATGTTGCTTTAAGCACATCATTCTGCACCCGGGCTGTGCATAAACTGTGTGTGCCGTTCTGTTTTAAAGCATATCATATTATCATAGTTTTGCGCACTGAAAGATTATTCAAAGATTATCTTGTTCTTGTTGTATCTATCATATACCGTTCACCCAATTAAAAATCTGCACAATACTTAAAATAAACATCTTTTAATTTTATACTCTGTGTGTGTGTGTGTGTGTGTGTGTGTGTGTGTGTGTGTGTGTGTGTGTGTGAATCTTTACATTCATATATAATAATATAAATTGTTTTTCATGAATGTATTTTATAAGAATACAAATAGCAATTTTTATTAACATTTTAGATTTGATAAAAATTTAGTACTGTGCACTTAAGACTTTTCAAAAATTACTTTTGCTGCTCTATACTCACCTAGTTTAATAAATTAATTTGCCATAGCTTATGATGATATGTTTTTATTCATTTGTTGTTTTTCTCTATAATAAAGTAGTGTCTGTTTAGTGGATTCTGGACCGTGTAACAAATAAAAGAGTGACCATTAGTCCCACAAACACAGATGTAGATATTCTATAGTGATTTCTATAGTGATTTTTTTTACACACACACACACACACACACACACACACACACACACACACACACACACACACACACACACACACACACACACACACACACACACACACACACACACACGTGAATGATACATTTATGGCCTTTTCTGTGATTGGGCAGTATTTTGTGATTGTTTCAGTTAGTAGGAATTAATATGAGAGACAGAAAGAGAGAGATTTTTATACTAGTGCAACATTTTTAATGTTGATTTCTCATTTATCTGTTTCCCTAGGTTGGAGAAAGAAAACGGTTTCCCTAGGTTGGAGAAAAGAAAAACTTAGGTAAAAACATGGATAGACGCAGTCTTAGAAAACGAGCAGTGAAACGTGTGAGTTCTATGTTTGATTCATTTCAAGATGAGTTACAGGCCTGTGGAGCTGCAGAGAACACTACAGTGAGTATCTGTAATTCAGCTGAATACCAAGATCAGGGTGACCAGGGAGAAATTTCTGACATTGAAGATGATTCTCAGAGTGATGATGACAAAGAAAATGTCAGTATATCACTAACTGAGTCTTTGTGTGACTGGGCAGTTCATTTCAGGGTATCTTTAGTAGCTTTGACTGCACTTCTGGCCATCTTGAGAGTTCATCATCCTTTTCTACCAAAGGATGCTAGAACTCTTCTCAATACCACTACTTCTTACAACATCCAAACTGTAGCTGGTGGAACTTACCACTACTTTGGCATTTTGAAAGCTTTTTCAAAAAGTATGGAACGGGTCTGGTCTCACATTCCAAGCAGACATGAATTCAAATTGCAGCTGCATGTAGATGGTTTGCCTTTGTTTAAGAGTTCTTCAGTTCAGTTCTGGCCAATTCTTGGCTTGCTACAGGGTGTTGTGAAGAAACCAGTTGTCATTGCTCTATTTTGTGGTACCTCAAAGCCAAGTTGTCTGGGTGAGTATTTAAAAGATCTTGTCAGTGAGTTACAAGTGCTAAGCAAAGGATTCCTTATAAAGGGGAAACAGTGCTTCTTGAAGGTCACCTCGGTCATCTGCGATGCTCCAGCAAGAGCTTTCACCAAAGGAACAAAACTTCACAATGGTTACTCAGGTTGTGACAAGTGTGTCCAAACAGGCATTTATCTTAAACATAGGATGACATTTCCAGAAGTCAACAGCCCACTCCGAACTGATCTTTCTTTTGAAATGATGTCTGATGAGGACCATCATGTCACAAAGTCACCATTAATTGATGTAGGTATAGGCATGGTGTCATGCTTTCCTCATGATTACATGCATCTTGTATGTCTTGGAGTGGTACGCCGACTGTTGGATTTGTGGATTGCATCAGGGCCCTTACTCTGCCGCTTGTCTTCTCATCAGATGAACCTTATCTCTAGTGAACTTGTAGGCCTGAGACGTTTCATTCCCATGGATTTTGCTCGTAAACCCAGGGGGCTTTCAGAAAGGCTCAGGTGGAAAGCCACAGAGTTGCGACAGTTCTTGTTGTACACAGGGCCAGTGGTTCTCCAAAATGTGTTGTTGGCTTCAGTCTACAACAACTTCATGTTGTTATCTGTTGCCATTTTCATCCTTGCAAGTCCTTCATTGTCTGCAGATCTTCACGACTTTGCACACACATTGCTTGTGTCATTTGTGACACATTTTGGTGAATTGTATGGTCCTGAATTTGTTACTTACAATGTTCATGGGCTTACCCATCTTTCTGGGGATGTTCAAATACACGGGAATCTGGACCTAATATCTGGATTTCCATTCGAGGATTATTTAGGTAAGTTGAAAAAGATGATAAGAACCCCGCACCATCCACTGGCCCAGGTTATTCGGCGAATCTCTGAAATGGAACCTTTTACAGGAAATGATGAATCGTCACATGGAAAGAGAAAGTTGCAAAAGGAGCATAACCGTGGCCCAGTTCCACCCTCCATGATGGGTCTACCCGTACTTCAATTCCAGGAGCTTGTCATAGGTGGTACCAAAATTAATGTATCAAGCGAGGCAGACAGATGTGTAAAGATTGGTGGCTCCATTGCTTTGATTGACAATGTCCTTCAGTCTCAGGGCAAGATATATATTGTCTTCAGGGAATATGAATTAATGGAACCGTTTTTTGAGTATCCTCTGAATTCTTGTGAGCTGGGTATCTACCTGGTTGGCAGAATCTCATCAAGCCTGAAAATCATTCAGTTGTTTGATCATGTTGAGAAATATGTGAGGTTACCAAAACAAGATAAATTTGTTGCAGTGCCACTACTGCACTGTCAATGATTTAATGTAGCCATTTTTTCTTGGTCAGCTTTGAAGTGAAAGGAGAAACTGAATAAAAGCTGCTAGTTCCAGTGTTCCTGTCATCATAATTATTATTATTATTATTATTATTATATTCAGTTTTTGTATCAGTTTCCTTTGTTCTTAGTTTCTCTGTCTGGACCTAGAATCTCGGTTTGTTTGATTAGTCATTTCATCCACCTGTTATCATATAATTAGCTAAGTTCTCTGGTGTATAAATACTTTGCGTTTGGTTCAGTTCAATGTTGGTCATCTTCAGTATTAAGTTGGTTGTGTTTATTTCTCCTGTGTATTCCCAGAGCCAATGCAAACTCAGTCCATCTCAGAGCTAGGTGCGGACCTCTGCCTAATTAGATCTGTGGTCTCCAGATCCACTCCCCTGCCGAGCCCCCACCCTTGAGTCTTCGCCCTTCATGCCGGTTCTGTCCGGCCATCTGGGTGATCCGGTTCCATCCGGAAATCTTCCTCCTCCTATGTCCCTGCTTGACTTCCTGGTCCCATCTTCTTTTTTTGTCCATTTTGTCAAGTTCCTTGTATCCATCTGTCCCACTGGTGCCGTCCTGCTCCTCTGCTCTGTCCCAGCCACTTGCTCCATGCAGCTATCCGGCGCTGCTTCGGGCTTTCCGTCCACCTGCTCGACTAGAGGTTGAGTCCCTGGCTTCACATCAGGCCTCTAGGCCCTTGTCTCCACCTTGACCTGTCAGCCTGGCAGCTCTGCGCTCCCTCGACTCCACCATGGTTCGTCAACCCTGGGACTCATCCCGGCTCCCTCTTCCCTCTGGATCAGCTGTCATCGCTCTGCCTCCAGCTGTGCCTCGACTCTCCACGCCTTCAGCTCCACCGGGCTTCTTCCCTCTAGCTTCTTTGCCTCGAACCAACAGCTCCACAGTGGGCTTCCAGGCCCTGGATATTGCCAAATTTCTATTCTAAAGAGATTTCTAAATAACAATTCCCTTGCCACACTTGTATTTACAAAAATATTTGGTTTTGATTTAAAAAAATAAATCCTAAAATAAAATTTGGGCATAAAATGGGGTGGAAACATGAATATGCGCTAAAATATGTTTATATTTGTGTATATGCTTATCAAAACTAGATTTTGTTCTAACAGATATGTTTAAGGTAGTTGAGTTTTCCGAAACGAGGGAGGTGGAGCTGGTCCCAGGCATTTGGGTCGAGAATGGCCAGTGCTGTTGGCCTAAATCATTAAGGGGCATGGCCCTCTACCAGGCCATCAAAAACATGATGGCTCCCAACCAAGACTGGGACCGGTGGGAGGTCCGAACAATGTTTTCTACAGGTAAATTTTATATTTTCATGCTGGTTTTGACTTATTCTGCCATTTTAGTGTATACATGACCACTGGCTAAGTTACATTATTACACGACCCTCTGGAATGTGTGACATTGATTGGTCCATTGCAGCATTTGATCGAGCAAGTGGTTCATTATTAGATTATATTGTCCAACCCGCAGTATAACTGACCGTTGTTAGGCTCAACAATGTGTGTGTATGCTGTTTGTAAATTTTTTAGCCTGAGTCTTGCAAAGTAATACATTTTTTCCTCCTTGAATTGAACTTTTTTTTTTTTACAGATAGTTATGAAGAGGGCAGGAGGAAGGCCAAAGAGGCAGAGACCTGGTCAGATCTCCAGTCCGAGGCAGAACTGTCTGGCCAAAGACCACCTAGGCGTAAAATGTATGGATATTTTTTCAGCACATTACTATTCCTTGATGCTTTCATGCTGTATTTTAAGCAATATTTATCATGAAACATTGTAGAATTTGTCAATATAGTTGGTTTAATTTTGATCAATTTTGTTTATTATTAAAATAGCAAGAATGTCCGTATTGGTCCACCCGGAGGTCAGGAGGAGTGTCTGTTAGACTCTGAGGATGAGTCTGCCCCACCACCCAAACAAAATGTGCCATCTGCCCCCACTATACACTTCCCTACAGGGACCCCAAACACCAGTTTCCCCTCTGATACCACCACCACTTTACCACCACTATCACCAGCACCACTTGGCACATTTTCTGACATGATCCAAAACTGGCAGCCGATGGACAATATGCCATGTGAGTTTTCTTTTGCTTTCTTATTTGCTTTTTTTGTAGGTATTAATTTTGTAGAATATTTTATCCTCAATTCAAGTTTTCTTTTGTAGCACTGCCAGGTTATCAGACATTTCGAGTGCCCCCCCGGCAATCATCAGAATCAGGTAGGACTAACAGTGAATTTCACTCAGCCATCATACTGGAATATGTATAAGTTATATTAATAAGTAAATATAAGTAATAAGACTAAGGACCAGATTTATTACCAGCTTGCACCAGTGCAAACTTTCTTTTGGGGTTAAAAAACACTTTCAGGATTTACTAAATGACAATGAAAAATTAGTGCTGAAAAGGCATGGACAGGGTATTTTTGTGGCTGATGCAATATGCAATATTGTTATATTCTTAATATTAAATATTAAGTATATAAATATTCTTATGCAAGAAGTTGCATAATGCATTTGTTGGAGTTTCACTATCAGATACTACATTTATGAGAGGAGAGTTTTTGAATCACAAAGTGATTTACTAAGACTTGTGCTCGTCAGTTTACTGGTATTTGCACCATTGTTGTTTAGTGGCCCAAAAAAGCAGCTGCCAATTTGCGCTGCTCTTGGTAGATTTTTCTTGGTCATTATGGAAATGAATTGGTGAATCACTGCTGAATTTCAGCAACATACAGAAAAAATGTCATATTTACACAGGTTTATATTTTTGCAATGTTCTAAATTTACTAAAAAATCTTTTTTGGAATTGCTCTCACACTAATTTGTCCTGTTTAGTAAATCTTTCCCTAAGGATGCAGATGTATATTTTTTTGTTACTTTTTATTTTATTTTTTTCAAAATCATGAACTTCTTTATTATAGCCATGTTGAAGGAGGTGTTGACAAAAGTAGAGATGGTGCTGGACCAACAAACAACCATCCTAAGACTGCTGCAACTGCGGGAGGCCCAGGTGCAGCCTTTAGGTATTGAGGAAGGTTTACTGCCCCTGCAAGACCTCACCCAACTGCTCAGTCTGGAGCAAAGGATGCAGCACAACCCAGATTTCAAGCAAACGCTGGTGAGAATTTCTTTCTTTCTAGTTATTAATTATTTATTTTATCATTTCTACGACATTCAGTGCTTGGGTCACTTTTTCCAAAACTCTTAATACAGTTGTCCTTACCAGCTTGGCACAGCAATAAATGTTAAATTTAAAATGGACTACAACTACCAAATCACTTAATACATGTCCCAAACAGGTTTTCTGCGGGCCCTTAAAAAGTCTTATATTTAGTTTGATTAAATTTAAGGCCATAAAAAGTCTTAAATGGTACAACAAAAGTCTTAATGAAGTAGAAGAATTGGACATACCTTATTTATTTTTATATTGTATGGGTTTGTTCTGTAACGGAATACGGTTTTCATTTTATTTGTGCAGGACATTTTATTTAAAAGAGGTATTTAAAAGTCTTACATTTTAAAAACTCTGCAGATACCCTGCCAAATCAACTCATTCTTACATAACAATAGCAAAGTTTGTCACTCAACAACGACCTTAAAAAAACAGATAGCGTTACACAGACTTGTTGTATAAAATTTCTTTACTAAATAAAACTCAATAGTTTTGAAAAGAGTATGCACACTTGTGCAAATGGCCCTGTAGTTAGAGTTTTGGTCATGTCATGAGAAAATAATTCATATAATTTTAAAGATGTAGGCTAGTCATTGAAATTGTGCCAAAGCAATGATAAATGATCCACAGTTTAGCCCACATAAACTGTTTTTTGTGCTCACTGTGTGAAGAGGTTTGAAAAACTGATATTAGTATTGAATAACTGGTCCTAGTGGCTGTAAAAAACAAAAACAAAAAAAAACAACTGTAAATAATTAGATACTAAAAGTGTTTTTTTTTTTTTACTTGCAACACCACTTTTGAAACAACATGAACATGAGGAAACAACTATAACCTATTTTGGTAGAGGTGATAAACAGACCGTAGACAGGAGCGCTGACACAGGTGACAAAGCAATACATATTTATTAATAATTTTTATATTGTTTTTAAAAAAAATTGGTTTCAGGTAAACTGGTTGGGGCTTATTGGTGGGGCGGATATACGTGACTGCACCTGGCGCATAATGAAGAGGGTGATTGCCAACTCCCTGGCGAAGAACATGAATTGGCGGGGAGTGAATGGAAAAACTTCACTGGCCACTCTCCAACTCAGAGAAGCAGTGATTTGTAAGTATTTTGTTTTGTGCACATACATAAAAAGTTACATGTGTATTGAGTCCTTGGGATTATAAAAAAAACTGTAATGCTTAAGCTTTAATGGTAGTGACCTTACAAATAGTATCCCTTTATTTTAAAGCTGCAGTTCGGAAGAACCCCCTCACGGCTAATGCTGCTGAGATCGTGGTTGAGGGGGCCATGAAGAGGTGGCTCCAGCTGGCAGTAGATCGAGAGGGTGGACGCAAAAGAAGGCTTTTGCAAAAGGAAGTTGTTTAGTGTCTGTGTGTGAGTGCGTGTGTGAGTGTGTGTGTGTGTGAGAGTGAGAGAGTGTGTGAGTGTGTGTGTGTGTGTGAGTGTGTGTGTGTGTGAGTGCGTGTGTGTGTGAGTGAGTGAGTGAGTGTGTGAGTGCGTGTGAGTCTGTGTGTGAGCAAGGTTGTTTGTGAGTAAGTGTGTGAGTGAGTGTGCGTGTGAGTGTGTGTGTGTGTGTGTGTGTGTGTTTGAGTGTGTGTGTGTGTGAGTGCGTGTGTGTGTGAGTGAGTGAGTGAGTGAGTGAGTGTGTGAGTGCGTGTAAGTCTGTGTGTGAGCAAGGTTGTTTGTGAGTAAGTGTGTGAGTGAGTGTGCGTGTGAGTGTGTGTGTGTGTGTGTGTTTGAGAGTTAGTGTGTGTGTGTGTGTGTGTGAGTGAGTGCGTGTGTGTGCAAGTGCGTGAGCGTGCGTGCAAGTCTGTGTGTGAGCAGAGTTGTGTGTGAGCAAAGTTGTGTGTGAGTGTGTGTGCATGAGTGAGTTTGTGAGTGTGTGTGAGAGTGAGTACGTGTGTGTGAGTGCATGCGCGAGTGAGTGCGAGTCTGTGAGCAAGGTTGTATGTAAGTGTGAAAGTGTGTGTGAGTGAGTGTGTGCATGAGTGAGTTTGTGTGAGAGTGAGTGCGTGTGTGAGTGAGTGTGTGTGTGTGTGTGCGTGTGAGTGAGAGAGTGCGTATGTGTGTGTGTGTGTGAGTGCATGTGTGCGTAAGTGAGTGCTTATGTGAGTGAGAGAGTGCGTGTACAGTATGTGTGTGTGTGTGTGTGTGCATGTGAGTGTGTGTGCGTAAGTGAGTGCTTGTGTGAGTGAGAGAGTGCGTGTACAGTGTGTGTGTGTGTGCGTAAGTGAGTGCTTGTGTGAGAGAGTGCGTGTACAGTATGTGTGTGTGTGTGTGCGTGTGAGTGTGTGTGCGTAAGTGAGTGCATGTGTGAGTGCAGTGCGTGTGTGTGTGTGAATGCGTGTGTGAGTGCGTGCTAGAGTGTATTCTTGTAAATTGTTTTAATTTGTTTTTACAAAAAAATGTTAACTTGCATATTTAAGTGCACTTGTTAATTGTTATAAATGTTTGTTTTATATTAAATGTTTATATTACCATGTTGTTAACAAAATGTTCATGTATGTTATTTGTTCATTTTGAATAAAAGCCCAATCTTTTTTAATTATTGATTTTGTTTTCCCTGATAAAATTAATTACATTTAGCAGTTTCTGGGCCACATCTGGCCCGGGGACCAAGCCGTCTCTCAGCCAGATCTGGCTTACAGTGCCTGGGCCAGACCTGGGCCATATCAATAAATAAGAGTCATTTTACAGGGTGTGGGCCACATCTGGCCCGGGGACCCAGCCGTCTCTCAGCCAGATCTGGCTTACAGTGCCTGGGCCAGACCTGGGCCATATCAATAAATAAGAGTCATTTTACAGTGCCTGGGCCAGACCTGGGCCATATCAATAAATAAGAGTCATTTTACAGTGCCTGGGCCAGACCTGGGCCAGAGGAAGTTGTTTGAGTCCGTTTTCAGTGTGTTGGGCCAGTTTTGGGCCGGGGACCCAGCCATAACTGGGCCAGAATTGAAGCAAGGATGAGGCCCAGAGGTGGGCCAGACAAATTTTGCTATCTGGGCTGTGCGTAAGTGCTTTCCCTCTGCTGTCCCTCTCTAAACACCCCCCTATACTCCAGATCAGATCGCATTGCTCAAGATGTGTTTATTTCTGCTGCGCTGTCTTGTTTGCGACGTGGCTCCATCAGTATACAGTCATGTCTCGCATTTGCAGCGGAGGAACGTGGATAGGCAGACGAGCGCGTCTGTCAGGGAGAATGACACGCGTGCCACTTTGCTGCGCGACTGACGGCGGGATGCGCACCAGTGTCACATCCCTGTATGTGTAGCCCGAAGCGGAGTGTGAGGGTCCCGTCCATCAGGAAAGGGGGGGATGACGGCGACGGGGATGTGATGAGTGAGTGAGTGAATGAGTGACTGGAGCCGAGGCTTTTGCCTCTCCTCATTCTCACGATCTCCAGCTGCCACATCAAACGCCTCCTTCAGCCCACGTCCGGCTCTTTATCCCATCAATTAGATTTAATCGCAGGGATGGGTCACATAAACCCCACATGCGGGTAATCTCGGGCACTGCTGAACAAAAGTACAAAAGATCAAAAGAGCCTTCATGATCTGTAAATGAGTAAATGGGATCACACACCTTTCCATACTTGGTTGCCAGTTCTGTGCATAAAAACAAGTACATTGTTAGTGAGCTAGGCAGTACAGTACCCTTAAAACAAAGTAGCTTACTGTGGTAGTACCATAATAAAAGTACTATACCACATTGGTATATGATTTGCATATTCATAGGTATTACATGGACTTTCAAAGCAAAGATTACCATGGTATCATCATGGTAATGCACAAAAATGATAAATGATATGTAATTTATACAATACATACTATGGCACTGTATGATTGTACCAATATTCAGTTGTATAATGGCCACAAGGCTTCAAAGCATATTATAGTATCACCCAAAAACATGGTAATATATACCATTGTACTGTATGACTGTATATTCATATTAAGTGATATTTACATGGCACTCCAATCATGGTAATGTCCAAAAAACATTTCATTACCATGATACAATGTACAAACAAACAAACATCTGCTTCATAAATTAAGGAACTCACACCATCTGCTGGACATTTCCTATAAAAAATGGATGGCGCATTTAAAAAATTATCCACAAGTATTCAACAGTTTTTTGTTCAACAACAACAACAAAAACAATCTTTACTCTGGTCTAGTACAACTGATGTGCTTTATTTGGCAGTTTACAGCATGTGCGGTGATTCGATTGTGTGGTCCATCTGAGACTGAGCTGCGGTATAAGCCATTTTTTGCAGCTTTTCAGTTGAGAACAAGACTTTGGCTCTTTAGAATAGTTACTTGTGGGAAGAGAAATGTCTTCTTTTTTTTTTAAACATAGCATTTACATAGAAGTAACATGAAGAACATAGTCATTACAAAGTGTGACTCCAAAAAAGGAACAACCAACATTACTAGTATGTTAATACACATTTTAAACATTACATTCTCGTCCTTCAGGCCATAATATGTCCCTCATAATATGACTGTCAAAGAGATACAAGTCCAAATCTGGTGAATATAACTACAACAATAATAGTCCAGATGAGTATTGTGTCCAAACACACTCAACATGTAACATTGATACTGGCCTATTAGTTGTTAGATGCCAGATTTTAACACTGAAAAAAATCACCATCTTCTCATATCTCACATTATATATTGTTCCTCTTCATTCGGCGAGTCTATAGCTATAGACTTGGCAGGATACGCAGTACTGAACTATCGCATGATCCTTGGTGCTGATCTGTCGTTGCAGGCCGCTTTTCTGAGACGCACCCCTCTACGGATGGTCTTCAACATATCTTCTCCCCCTTTCTCATGCCCTTGATCCTGCTGGTGGCCCTGGCTGGCCTGAGGGTCCGTGGGGAACGGGAACTGGCCCTCACCGAGAGCCTGAGCATTAGCGACCAGCTCTCCAATCTTCTCCACCAGACTGTGGCGATTGGCGGCAAGCATCTGCTCTTCTTCTGAACTGAAGCCCGCAGCTCCGTGTTGCTGGGCATAGACACTCCCACCGCCGGCTCTTCCCCACGATGGCAGGCTCATTCGCTTGGGAGAGGCTTTGTACTCTAAAATTTCCAACGTTTCATCACTGTACAGACTTTCCTCACTTCCATTGTGCTCAGGAGGAGGGCTGGGGAATCCAGGTGAGTCTGGGACAGTAGGAGTCTTTACGGGGACGATAGGTGGTCGAATAGGGATCGGACCCACACTGGACGGGGTACGTCTCACGTTTGTTTTAGACGAAGGGGTTCTACGAATGGTGGCCGTTCCTGAGGCTATAACACCACTTCCCTTCCCGTTGGTTGTTGAGGTTCCCTGGGCACCCATTGCTCCGTGCAGTCCTGCAGTGCTGGCGGGCCTCTTGGTCTGGATCATACGCCGGTAGTTCTGGGCCAGGTTGCTGTGGCGAGGGACGGTGGAGGACTTGTCGAAGTCTGTCTGTGTGTCGTTATCACCATCGCCATTCATGGAATAACAATCATATTCAGATCCTGCAAAGAGAAAACGGAAGAGAAGATGTTAGCCTGAAGATGCTCTCTTAGCCTGAACAAACAACAAACAAACTCTGACTTCAAGCAATGGATTGTATTTGTGTTTTTGGCCTGTTAGCAAAAAGGTTTAGAATCAAATACAGTTTATTAAATTGATAAAACTGTGGCTCTTGTAGTATTATTTTAAGGCATCATAAGCACACTTTCGACTCAAAGACTGTTCCAGAAGATAAGCTAAGATACATGGAAGCTCATCATGCAGCCATCCCATAATGCAAAAAGATAAACTAATGCAACAGAAATGTTGATTATAAGTACACTGTATACACCACCAGTGACTTTAACCGGGTATTCTGGGTGGTGAGTCATGTCAAAAAAAGCACCCGACGCACAGTAGTGGTATGATGACGCACAGAAGCCAATGGCACATGTCGCTATGCTTACTGGCATATCCGGTTTTCATTGGCATGTGCCACTTAAACCTTGTGACATGTGCCAGTGGATAGTGGCAAGTGCCACTGACATTATCGCGGAATACTGACACCGTGTCACGGAACATGTCGCCTTATGTTGTGACACCTCCAGTAGTGACTGACAGATGATAAATAAATAGCCTATTTTAGTGATTTTTTAAATAAATGTCGATTAAACGTATTAAAGTCTGTAATATTTTTTTTCAAACCTGTCAGTTTGTGGCACATCAGTATCTGAGCAGCACGTGCCACTGAATGTTATATGTAATGCCAATGTTGTTTGATCTATATATACATATATATTGAAGGGTTGGATTCTTGAATCCACCACTGCTTAAAAATATATCCTTTGAGTGGTTGTTAATCAAGTTATCTTCTAAATATCAAATGATTTGAATGGCTTCTTCAAGCTTATGAGATTTACATGTCAGTTCACCGAAACCTGCTCTCTCTATCTCTGTGAGAGAAGCACCCAACACAAGTTAAAACATATATTTACTCTTCTAGCTGACCATGGCAGCCTAGGTCATTTGGGTCACTCAAGCCTGTCTCCTATATGACCAATTCACAGTTAAAGCATTTACTTTATTTTTCATGATGAATATTGTCTTTATTATTGTTTTTTACAGAGTTTAAAGGGCTGGTTGATTATAATTTCACTTTTTTAACTTTAGTTAGTGTGTAATGTTGCTGTTTGAGCATAAACAACATCTATAAAGTTACGACGCTCAAAGTTCAAAGCAAAGGGAGACATTCGCTTTAAAATAAATCGTTTTTTAATGACTACAACAAACGGCCGGTAGGGACTACACGAGCTTCCTCCCGGGCTGGTGACATCACTAACCCTAAAATTTACATAAACCCCACCCCCAGGAACGTGATTTATAGATTATCACGACAGAATATGCTAATCAATGACTAGAAGATAACTACACATAAGCTACATAAATTCATCAACTAACCATTCAGAAATGTCTACATGTTGTCACTTCTTCTTGAGTCTCTCCATCATTGTCTAACTCCGGTTTGAACATAAGGCTAAGGCTGCGTCTCATTTCTCTGTCTTACCCCTTACTCTTACCCCTTCCCCTCGGTTTTGCGCGTTCATGTGAGGGGAAGTGGTGTCCCAATTCTCATTTTGATTAAGGGCTAGGGCCAAGGCGTAGGGCTACATAGCCCTTGAAACGAAGTCTGCGGAGGACCACACTTGAAAGAGAGGGGTAGGAATTTCTCAGAAGTGAGTCGCACAAATGTATGTATTTTCAGCAGTTTAATGACACTCGTTTTTTATGATACCTTTAATAAAACGTTCAAGCGGTTTTAATTGTAATGTTTTTGTTTTGAATCACTAGTTAACCGCTAGCTAGCAGCTATACGCTATTTGCCGTTTGCTAATGTTTTGCTTATGGTGTCGCCGGCGCTGCCGTTAAATGCAATGAAACAATGTCTTTGACTGATGGCACACAAGCGTGCAAAGATAAAGAGAGACCAGGCAATCGATATCACAACCCGAGACGACGGCATCTTCGTTTGTTTATGTCAACGCGTATCGCCTCTGTTGACGTAGCAGCCAGCTAGCGGAAAGGGAAGATGACGCAAACGGTAATCGAGTGGTGTCTCATTTCTTAGAGAAACGTTCTTCCCCCTGCCCCCCTTCACTCGGTATCGAAGGGCAAGGGGAAGACGCAGACAAAGGGGTAGGGGAAGGGGAAGGGGTAAGACAGAGAAATGAGATTGGCCCTAAAGGTTTTTGAAATTTCAGTGCATGTCAGTGTGAGGTAAAAGGACACAAGTTGTTGTAGCTCCGCCCCCTGTGCGGGAGCAGCAGCTCATTTGCATTTAAAGGGACAGACACAAAAACGGTGCGTTTTTGCTCACCCTCAAAAAGTGACAACTTTAACATGCTATATACAATTATCTGTGGGGCATTTTAAGCTAAAACTTCACATACACACTCTGGGGACATCAGAGATTTATTTTACATCTTGTGAAAAGGGCATTATACCACCCCTTTAAAAGAACAGCATTTATTTGAAATGAAAATCTTTTGTAACATTATACATTTCTTTGCCGTCACTTTTGATCAATTCAATGCATCCTTGCTGAATAAAAGTATTCATTTATTTTTAAAAGAAAAACAAACTTCAGTAGAATGTCGGAAACCAAACAGTTGATGGACCCCATTGACTTCCAAAGTATTTTTTGTTCTACTATGGAAGTCAGTGGGGTACATCAACTGTCTGGTTACCGACATTCTTCAAAATATCTTCTTTTGTGTTTAAGAGAAGAAAGAAATTCATACAGGTTTGAAACAACTTGAGGGTGAGTAAAATTTTTAATTTTTAAGTGAACTATTCCTATAAGTGCAATTTTAAGTATATTTCTGAGAAGTACATAAAGTATATTTCTGAGAAGTACATAAAAAGTAGTATTTTTAGTTTAAAAAAAGTATACTAATAGCACACTTGAATAAACTTATTTTTAGTACGGGGACCCCCAACTTTTATACGGTAGTGTATTTACATAAACTTATAGTTCATTCAATACTGAAAACTATCAATAGAAATTGTTACATATGTGTAAAACTGTTTATTTTATTTTTATTGGTTACATAATATCTGCATTATACTATTTCTATGCTTTTTTGATTATTAATGTTCAGTTTCGTTGACTTAGCAGCATTCTGTTGAATCTACAATCGGCATCCAGTGAGCAATCAAAATTGGTCAATTTTGTTATTGTTTTGCCAAACAGCAAGACAGCTTACTAGTTTTCAAAAAAGAGCATGTTGTCAATATTTGTGTGTGTGAACACACACTATTCTCTGAATGGAATGGACATGTGTTTTAAAGGCTGTACCAACTGTACATGTGCAACTGTACTTTTGTGTGTGTTTATGTTTGCCTGTGTGTCTTACCCTGTGAAGGGATAGTGTCCTCTGAACATGATGGTGTAGTGTTCTGTGTGCTGTATCCACTGGAGTACTGCAGAGAGTCACAGCTGCTCTTCTGCTGCTGATCTACACTAAGCCCACGAGTCAGAACCATAGCCAGCTCACTAGCGGCAGATGACATCGGCTTAACATGCTATGGGGAAAAGAAAAGGAGAGAACATTTTAATTTATATATATATATATATATATACGTTTGGAAACATTACTAATTTTAATCTATTTGATAAAAGTCTCTTATGCTCTAAACCCTGCATTTATTTGATCAAAAATACAGAAAAAAACTGTAAAATTGTGAAATATTATTACAATTTAAATAATGGTTTTCTATTTTAATACACTTTAAAATATAATTTATTTCTGTGCTGCAAAGCTGAATTTTCAGCATCCTTACTCAGCAACAGTCTTCAGTGTCACATGATCCTTCAGAAATCATTCTAATATGCTGATTTATTATCAATGTTGAAAACAGTTGTGCTGCTTAATATTCTTTTGGAACCTGTGATAATTTTTTCAGGATTCATTGATGAACAGCATTTATTCAAAATAGTAATTTTCTAACAATATAAATCTTTACCATTACTTTGTATCAATTTAACACATTCTTGGTGAATAAAAGTGTTCATTTCTTTCAAAAAAAAAGAAAGAAAAAAATTACTGACCCCAAACTTTTGAACGGTAGTGTATATTGTTATAAAATATTTCAATTTTAATTAAATGCTGTTCTTTTTTTTACTTTTTATTCATCAAAGAATACTGAAAAAAGTATCACAGGTTATAAAAAAAAAATTAAGCAGCACAAATGTTTCCAACATTGATAATAAATCAGCATATTAGATTGATTTCTGAAGGATCATGTGACACTGAAGACTAATGTAATGACTAGAGTAATGACTAATGAAAATTTCAATAAATTATATTTTAAATTGTAATAATATTTCACAATATTACTGTTTTTTTCTGTATTTTTGATCAAATAAATCCAGGATTTATGAGCATAAGAGACTTCTATCAAAAAAAATCATAATGTTTCCAAACTTTTGACCGGTACTGTATATATTCATTAATGTTTTTATTTTTATATATAAAAAATACATTCTCAGGACCTTGACATCTTTAGAATTCATCCTAGCAAGCCTATAAGGATCCTCAGGGTGAATTATTCCATTTCCTCCCAGTCCACTAGAGGGCTCTGCAGCCTCAGTCCTGCGCTGTTGGGTTACAGCCGTCTGCTCATAGTGACCTGCCTTTGACCAGTCCTGCTGCAAGAGGAAATTGTTTTCAGGGTCATGGAAATATAGCCAGAATAGGACAGGACCTGTGCATTGGGTCTGCAATTTCAATTGACTTATTTAGTAGATGTTCATTTTAATCAACAAAAATAACCAGCAAGCCTGAGCCAGATGTTGGTTAATAAAGAAAAGCTGATGGCAAAGAAATTAAATGGGATGAGATAAAAAGTTAACAAATTAAAATGAATAATGTTTTGCAAAGAATAACAGAACATAAAGCAAACAATGGCTGACCGAATGGTCGAAATGAAAAACAAACCTTCCAGTAAGGAACCTTTGATGTGGGTGAAGGGGAGTTTGATCCAGGGGATTGATTATAGGAAGGGGACGCAGGAAGTATGTAAGAGTGAGGCCTGATGGAGTCATTAAAACAGTGAGCAGGGCGAAAGGTAGCAAAGGATGAGCCGAACTGTGGAAACGGAACGACAGGATGGCCCAATCAAATACGGAGAACAACACCATATAATGCCCATATACACATTATATGGGCATTGTGCTTGAAAGTTTTAAATCAAAGAAACATATAAGACAAATAATGACAACAGAGTTCTGTCAACTTAACAAAAAAAAGTACGTTTAAGGTGCCGACCAAAGAGTTTAAGTAATTAAACCATATATTTATTCAAATTCCAGACATCAAATAATACTTACTATTGTGGGAGAGCCACACTCACTGACTGACTGACAGGTTTCTGAAGCCTCTGAGGATGCAGAACTGGAGGACTTCTGTTTACCAGAGATAAATAAAGATAGGTCAGTGAAACGGATGTGGAAGTTAAACAGCATTAAACATTACAGATGAAAACAAAACACCAGATGAACTGCTAAAGACCTGGCTAGTGATGTCAGACGGCATGGGGGAAGGAGGTTTGGAGTGCACGTTCGCATCTTGAGAGACAAATCCAGAATCATGAGAGGAGACGCTGCTCAGGCGATGAGCGCCACCTGGTGGCAGATGCACCAAACTGAGAGGAACACAGAGAATCATTAGTGTTATTCCCAAAACTAGCAAATAACAAAATAAGGTCTATGGCATCTATGGTTCCATAAAAATCTTTAACATCCATGGAACCTTTTCATTCCACAAAAGTAAGGAAAAATGGTTCCTTTGAGAGTTGTTCACTGAAAGGTTATTTGGGTAACCAAAAAATGGTTCTTCTATTGCATCACTATGAAAGCCCTCTTTTGGAATCTTTATTTTTAAGAGTGTTTGGCTTAATAATATCATTATAAAACAGTAGCCGACATGAATTAATTCAATTTTGCACTGATGGGAAATCTTAATTGTGATAAAAATGATGAGACAAGCACCTGCAAAGGCTGCTCTTCCTGGATCCAACACTACTGGGAGAAGAAGGTGGGGTCTGGTAGGACCAGTTGTAGTCAGACCCCTTAAGATCCAAAATCACCTAGTAAAAGTCAAATTAATATGTCCTTATTATTATTATCTGTGTGTGTGTGTATGTTTGTTAAATTATTTTCATGTGTATGTTTAAGCACCTGTTCACTGGCCTCTGGTAGTTTATGTGGGTCAGTGGTCAACACAGTGAGGTCATCAATAATGGCCTGAAGGTGAGTGGCCTCTCCCAGCATGGCAATTTCACCGATCTGAGGAAAGAGGTTGATGTTGATTAATTTGATTAATTAGATATTTGATTAATAAATACAATTTTGCCATTTAATTTTAGATAGATAGATAGATAGATAAACAGATAGATAGATAAATTCCATTTTAAATCCTCTGAAAAAAAAAATACAATATATTACACAAACACACACACACACACACACACACAAAAAAGAAGAAATAATCTTGCTAGACCTCTAGAAGTAAAACTCATCTTTGAACACCAAAATGGCAATTTAAAGTTTTTAATGGATACATGAATATGCAAATGAGCCCCGACTCCACTCACTCATCCAGGCTCTTCTACAAGTCGATGTATCAGAATGGAAATGCGTTTCATTTATCACTCTCTTCAACGTCGGACACATAACGGTAATTAATATGATTAGCCTTTTGCTTTACTCTGTTATCATCAAACAGCTAATAATGTGTTGCTAATGTTACACAAACGACAAACCATGTTCCCGTTCGCCATCTCAGAGTCATATGGCTGCCTTCTAAAAATCAGCATCCATAGAAACGCTTTGAACAACTTGGAACGTCAGTGGAGAAAGGCATATAGTTCATCATAACAGACATTAAATACATAATTCATCCGCTATATTGCTAAATGTACACAACTTTTCATATCAACAGAAAACTATACCGGGATAACCTGGCTTCTCTTGAGACTCCCCTGCTTCGCTGCATATTTAATGATATTCTAAAGCCCACCCACACGTTGACGTGATTGGTTACAAGGTAGTTTGTGACGTAAGAAACACAGGCGGTTTCAAACTGTGTTTTTGAGAATTCACTAAAGTATTAAGGAGAAAATACTCAGCAATGGTGTTGACTTATGAATTTTGTCTTAAAGCATATTAAAAACACCACATAGACACATAAACAACATTAAAAACTTTAATTCTCACCACTACAGGCTGCAAGAAGCTGATGAAAGAGCAGTAGCGCCCCCTTTCCTCCAGGAGGGCTCGGCGCACCGCCTGCTTCTCAGTCTCCTCCATCAGCAGGTACATGTCACTCACATCCTGCATGGCACTGTTCAGCTGCGGCTGTAGTCCTCCTCGCCCTGAGATGAAGAGAAGGAGAGGAGAGATAAATGGCAATAAAGACATGGGCGAATAAGCAATCCACGAATGGAAAATTACATTACCGTTCAAAAGATTGGGGTAAGTAAAACATTTTTGGAAATAAATCAATTAATAAGAAAGTATGACTTTTACATTGTTACAAAACATTTTTTTTACACTTTCTGTTCATCAAAGAATTTAGAAAAAAAAAGATTTCCACAAAAATATTTAGCAGCACAACTGTTTTCAACGTTGATAATAATAAGAAATGTTACTTCACTAAATCAGCATATTAGAATGATTTCCGGATGGGAGAAATGGCTGCTGAAAATTCAGCTTTGCCATCCCAGGAATAAATTACATTTCACAACATATTAAAAGGAAAAAATGCTATTTTAATTCATAAAAATATTTCTGTTTTTAATGTATTTTTGATCAAATAAAGTGTGCATACTTCTTTTTAAAACCATTTTTAAAATCTTACCAATCCCAAACTTTTTAACGGTAGTGTACACCAAGATGCACTGAATGAACTGAAAATGCACATTTGAGCATGTTTAACACATGAAATGTTTGATGCAGATGTCAACACAGATGTCCCATGGGTCAGCACGATGAAGACAGATTAGGGTGGATAATGTCAACACAGCAACCAAGCATTGTCAGGCTTCATGCAAGGAAACCTTCATGACCATACAACGAAAATAAATGACATCGAGTTGATGCTCCGAATCTAAACACACCAAATATTGCATGATTGCACATTGTGATTTACTTTCACAACACAGATGCTTATTATGTCTGACGGAAAAAATGACAATGAAATGAGCGCGCTTTTGCAAACAATGGAATTGTGTGGGGCGTTCGCAAAGGACACTAAAACATTCTTATGAAATGCACACAGAATACCTCGGATGAAATGAAATCGACATCAGTCATGCTAAACGTGATGAACGATGAAGGAACTCGCCTGAATACATACCTGATAGTTCTACAGTTAATAAGCAGAAGCCAAGCCAATCACAGTATGAAAGAGAGAAAAAGAGCATTGCCATGAAGAGATTGCAAGAGTATGTATTATGATACATGTAATTATACATTTTCCCCTTCAAAATACTTATTTTGTGCCCCACAGAAGAACGTCATACAGGTTTGGAACAACATGAAGATGAGTAAATAAGGACTTTTAAATATGAATATTCACATTTGAGTGAACTATCCCCTTAAAATCAAGCGAATAAAATTAAAGCTAGATGGTGCTATGGTTTACTGGTCATCTGATTCAATAGGACTACTGTGACCTTTTGACCTGACTCGAACTTCATAATCTGTCTTTGACCTAATTAATCTTGGCATCAGAATTAGTTAGCATGCAAGAGAGGGAGCTGAGTGAGAAAACACCCCAGCAATGCACATATTCACTGATTCTTTAACATACTGAATGCAGTAATCCTCTAAAAACAAAGCACATAGAGAGTGTGAGCGAGAGGGGAAATCATTGTGCTGACAGAGGGGGAAAAAAAGAGACAGACCTTTTCTGGCTTTCTTTTGCAGCTTTATTGTGTCAGATGATTTCTTCTTGATCTCCTGCCTTGAGCGCTTGTACTCTGGTGAACAGAAGGAAGGTGTAAATTCAGGACAGAGACATTAGTGTTGCAGAAAGTACAGGTTTGAGACCACTTTGATGAGTCAGTCCCACCTTTGGCGTGGTCTTTATCCAGCAGGGCAGCGGTTTTCTTCCACTCTTCTATCTTGTCTTGGAGTGGGGCGATCATTTTTTCCATTAGAGCACTTTGCACAAAAACGGCAAAAAAAGAAACAACAGAAACAATACAGTGGTCAACAAATGTTTGCAGTGTTATCAGTAGCAACAATAAAATGAAACGGGCAGATCTATGGTTAGTTATACACAAAATATATATAAATTATATTTTACACACACATATACATACATACAATATACAGTATGTATATATAAATATTATTATGGCTCTACATTTGTATGAACAAAAATTATTCAACAACTGAGACATAAATTGAACACATTTCTGTTGCTCCACTCTTCCACCAAGGCATCTTAAATTACGAACACTGCGGTTTATTGCTCTGCCTCTGGCTACATCTGCAGTCCTCATGCCTCCCTGCTGCATGTTCACACAGGTGATCAGGCATATGGGCATCATTCTCCTGCTGTTTTTCAGATTCAGTCTCTTTAGTGTCCTAAGTTATTGTAACTGTGACCTTAAAGGCACAATATGTAACTTTTTTGCTTTAAAAATAGCAAAAATCACTATATCTATGTTATATATTTTTTTGTTGTGTACTTACATTATCCCGACTGTTTCCAACAACTTTCAAACCAGGAGAAATTTGTTATTTTATTTAGAAGACACGTCCCATTTCTTTATTTCCGTTTTGTCGCCGTCAATGGTGTCATATCCGCGTTGTCCCTGGTTTCCGCTCGTACTGCCATAGCAACCAGAGCTATGAACCAGAGCCCTCTGATAGTAACCAAAGCGACTGACGCGGACAACTGTGTAGTTCGCAATGTCTATTTGCACGCTGTTGTTGTTTCGTTCAAACATTATGGACCATGGCAAGCAGACTTTGGATAAAAAAAGGAGAACTAAAACGAGAATCAATATCAGCGCGGTGTTTTCGAGATGCCTAGAGCTCCCATAGACAGTAACGTTATGTAAACGAGAGCTCCACGTCCGAGACTTCGACCGCTTCTACATGTACTTTATTAAACAGGTGAGCACATTTACATAAAACTAATCAATGTTATATAGTTCAACAATGATAAAATGTTAGAATATGATCTGTATGCTATTCTAATGTTGATCTAGCTTACTGCTAGTCTCATACAGACAAACTAACACATACATTTCAACACGTTCAAATTCAGTTTAGTGTGATAGTGTAATGTTAGACCAAGTGAAACAGCGCTTAAAGTTTAATTTGTCTAATAAACTGACCTGTGAGTTGTAATTCTGCACTTGCGTGTAGTTCGGTAGAATGAAATGTCCATATTCCTTTTATATCCGCGGGACTCGCGTCGCGTGTGGAGCTGATAGCTGTCTCTTAGCAATCCCGAACTGCTTCATATCACAGTCATGATAAAAGCATCGATGTATTGTCATCCATAAACATTATTAGATCGGTCGGCTTGACGTTGACGACAAGATCCATAATTCTTAGCAAATGTTGCGTCATCAAACTACGCCTTTGTTATTGTAAAGAGGCTAGCGACCCCTAGCGGCGAAAAGTTCCATACTGTACGTTTAATTGTCTACTGCCTATAAACTACCCTCTGGTGCTCTTCGCAAGTTGGTCAAAAATGACCGAAATTATTATTTTATTTCAATGAAATGAATGTACTATATTTTTAGTTTTTTATTTAATATTTTATGGCACTAAATTATATTTACGCTGTATTTATAATCCATTTATTCACTTAATTAGCATAGACCTGCAAATTCCCAACATAAACTGTTGTAAATCTTGAATGCTTTAGAGCACAGACTCAAGTTTGATTTCTTTTCAAAGACGACACTTGGCAGATTATTGCTGAAGTGAAAATTATTTTAAAAAGTGAGTTAGTTACATCATTTTACGTTTATTGTTATGATAAATTTGCAAAAATACTATTTTCAATTGTTATTTGAAATATATATTTTTAAAAACATGTTTTACTCTAAAACTGTGAGAAAATCAAAGCCATAAATCTAAACAAGTTGTGTTCAAAATTTGAGCCATCTCAAAAAAAAGAGCTTTCAGTAGATTTTGTTTGGCCGCAGTACCTAAAGTTTCCACTAGATGAAATTCTCCCGTTCATCTCCAATGCGGTCATTTTTGACCGCGAGGAGCACAAGTGTGACTGTTTTTTTCAGGACCATTTAAACTGTTCGAATCGTGTCCATGATTTGTTTTTGTGTTCACATAGCAAGTCCCAAAACCTTAACCAAGTTTTGTACCATTCCGATGAAGAAGAAAAAAAAAGAAAAAAGAAAAGTAAATTCTTTCAGCACCAAGGACTGTTCCACAGTGCATGTGCAATATTTGTTTATGGTTCTGTTTATGGTAAACCACTGTTTAAACCCTTTTCAATAAAGATCTGTAAAGCTTATTTGGATTTTACAAAACTATCTTTAAATACAGTATCCTAATAAAGGAACAATTATTTTATTGCTGAGTTTATATATCTATCTATCTATCTATCTATCTATCTATATATATATATATATATATATATATATATATATATTTATATATATATATATTTGCTTCACAGCCAATGGTTACTGTATGAAGCCAAGGTCTGGAAAGGAACAGCATGAACACTGCCTGACATCTCCTTTTGTGTTCCACAGAAGAGAAAAAATAATAAGAGTAGTTTGGAATGACATGAGGATGAGTGAACTATTCCGTTAAGGTCAGCATTTGAAATCTTTGAGCTGTGAGCTAATTTGGTCTCTCTGAAGACAGCACATTAAAGCCTTAGAGCAGGCTGATTGATCTATGGATGTTTGCTGATCTCCGCAGTGGAAAATCAATGCTTGGCACAGACATAAAATCCTGTCTGTTGCGTCTGACTGGCGGGGAGCAAGGCATGAAAGTAGTCACGCCATTGGATGGGTCGATCACTCACTTGGTGTAGTGGCGCAGTTTGGCCTCGATGCTGCGGTGTCGCATGCACATCCGGGTCAAAGCGGAGCCAATATCCCTGGTGGCACCTGACAAGACAAATGAAAGTTAAAAAAAGAGATAACATTTGAGTCATGAATCTCTTATTTTTAGACAACTTTGTTTTCCACATATAGATTTTAATCACGGATATAAAAAATGACCACAAGGGGGCAGAGTAATCAGAAGCATTAAAGCAGGTATATTAAAGGGAAAAAGTATGTGCTTAGTCGGTGAAAAAGCAAGATAATTGCACCATATTCACAAGAGACAGAACTTCAAACACCACAAATAGAACACTTCCCAAACTGCATGGCTCTGATCCATCAAGAAGTGCTCACTCGCTTGGTGACCTTGAACACAATTACTTAGCGGTGTTAACTTTCCTCTCCAGCCAAGTGTAATTAAAATGGGGTCTTAAGCTATAAAGCCCGGCCTGCCTGGGCCTTAATACAACCAGCTCATCCAAGATTCCCCCCAATCCTGCAGCCCGATCTGATGAGATTGAACTCTGCCCTTATGAGGGCCAATAGGTTACACGGGCTAGAAGGGCCAAAGTCTCTACTTACAGAGTTCGAAGGGCCAGTGGATAAAAGGGAATATCTGATTGATTATGATAACTAGACCGGTAACCGTAAATAAATAAACTGTTCTCGTATTGATTCCACTTAGTGATTCTAGTTTCTTAACTGTGCCTTTTTAAAGTCTTCAATGCAATCAATGCAACAAACAGAAATGTGGTAACCTATTTCATTCTTTAATATTTACTATAAATTACTGGGCTTGCTTGTTTGTTTGTTCATTACCAAAAAAAGTTCTATTGTTGGCAAAAGTAAAAGCCCTTTAGGCTGAAGGAAATGCAAATAAACATTTCAGCTGTGCTGCCATTTTGGATTGCAGAAGAATAGGATGCAGGAGAAAAAGTTCAACACTCTTCAGCAATAAAAAGAAAAACTAAAGTCATTTTTGCTTAGTATGGTTGAATTGGATCATCTAAGGTCTCAGCAGCAAAGACAGTAAAGTGAGATTAAATACATTAAGTATATGTGTTATTTAACGCATATAAAAATGTCCACAAGGGGGCAGAGTAATCAGAAGCATAAAAGCAGGTATAAAATTATTATTGCAGGTTTGATAATAGTCTGAGTTTGCATTTCACTGTTTTTATTCATTTTGAGGAATACTGAATCTGTTTTTGTGCACATGAGATGAGTAAATGAATGCTAACATGTAGTCTAGAACTAAGCATTGCAGCAAACTCTGTCTCCATACTTTACTACCGTATTTTGGCAGAAGAATGCATGTGCGATAAATGTTAATGCAGCAGAACTTCTTGCGTCGTATTATTATTTTTTCCGAAAAAGAACTGATTCTTGGTTCACAACCCAAACTGATTGTTTTAAAAGAAAAGAATTGAATATGATGGTGTTTGGTGTTTTTTATACACCAAATATAAATGTGTGTGTGTGCAATAAGAAACAGGAGCAGCCCAGAAGAACAGCACTGCCGCACTCTCCATCTCTCCATCCAGGTCCAAAGGGAAAAGGAGGGAACCCGGTAAAGGGATATCCCTCTATTCTTCCACTCTGTATCTGCCTTTCCTGTCTGCTCATGTTTCCTAAACACCATTATTACAGGAGAGAATGGGAGAGGCCGGCAATAACCTGCCCTCCTATACCACACATGCACAAACACACACTCTTCAATGAAACACGCACACAACTACTGAAACACCAGAACTGAAAACTCTCAAAACAAACAGCCTCCTACATGGGAGCTCACCGCGAAGAGGCACGGCTTCAGATACGAGTAAAGTGAACATTTGAAGATTTTAAAGCTTTTAAAATTCTTCAAACCAATGATTTTCACATTTGTCCCATTGGGTGGGGCACTGACAGATTGAATGGTGGCCAAAACAGGTGTGAATAAGACAAAATGAAGGTTAAAGATCAGCCATCTGAATCCTCGGTCTGAAGAGCTTTACTCAGGAAATATGGCAAAAAAAAAATCCCTGTGTATTGCATTTGGCACAGACCCACAGGTCCATCCCAAGGTGTCTGTCTGCTGAGAGAAAGTCCTACTGTCAGTACACAGTGTGCTTGTCCAAGAGCACGCACATCTCGCACAACCTATTCCCAAAGGTCTTCAGCGAGGCAAATCAAGTTCAACGCTACTGGACATTCATTGACACAATGCAATCTCTAGCAGCTTACCCTAACCTTACCCATCACAACTAAGGGCCTAACCCGAACCCTAAACCTACCCTTAACCTAATTATAACCAAGTCTTGACCCTAAAACAGGCCTTTAAAGGGGTCTCAGAAAGTGAGGACCGGCCAAAATGTCCTCACTTTACTCTCTTTGTCCTCACTCCAATGGTCTAAAACTCAAACTGGTCCTCACAAAGATAGTTGTACAAGTACACACACACACACACACTTATGATTTATAAGCTGGGGACCAAAGAAACGTCCCCACAAGGTCAGAAATGACTGGTATTCCTATCCTTGTGGGAATATTTGGTCTCCATAACGTAGGGAATACCAGGTACACACACATAGGCATAGATGTTTTTATACTGAGCTAATGAGACTTTCTAGCCCCTAACACTAAAACCTACCCATCGCAGAAAGCTGCATTTAAAAAAAAAAAAAAAATTGTTTAGGATGTTTTTTTAGCGATTTGAATTATGAGGACATCGGCATGTCCCTATAATGTAGGGGGCGTGCCGTGGCCTGAAACCTGAATATACTCTGCAATATAAGAACTTTGGGTCCTCATGTAAGTCAAACCAGTACACACACACACACATTGCATGGCTCAATGCAAAGTTCACAGCTGCACTTTAGCTCATAAACGAAGGCTTCTTTATCTCAAAAACAGACCTTCTCAACGTCACTGCTACAGTCAAGATGATATGCTACACAAAGACACACACTCACACACCTGCCAGCATCCTCTTCCCTTCCCTTGAGGGATCAGCTGACAGCTCCATCCTGAAAGCGTTCAGAGACTTCCTGTATCCAGGAGTCCCCTGGCCTCCCACCCTGACCGGACACACACAACTCCCACAACCTTCCTTCAGATCACGTGACCAGGCTTCAGATGCTCCATTCAGTCAGACTCTCACTGCCTCCAAACACCTGCCCACGACTGGGAAGCTATTTAGCAGATCTGTGAACCCTTGAGGAACTACTCAGTTCACCCAAATATGAACATTTTATCATGATCTACTCACCCTCATGTCGTTTCCAACCTGTATGGCTTGCTTTTTTCAGGGGAATACAAAAAAGGTCATTTTAAAAAACTGTTTTTGTCCATCCAATGAAAGTCAGTGCTGTTCAAAACAACATGTCTGACTTTCATTTTTCAAAATATCTTGTTTTATGTTCTACAGAAGAAAGTCATACTCTGAACATTTTTTAAAATGTATATATATTTTTTTAATGAAATGTACTCCAATAATATTTGTTTTATTTACAACTTTGAAAAATCATTTTTACAGTGCACAGGTTTGGAACGACATGAGGGTGAGTAAATGGTTACATAACTCTCACTTTTGACCTTGCTGGTTCACTGGTGACCTCAACTGAGAACGAAAATCATTTTATAGTGGTACAACTTATTGCGCAACTACAACTTCTACAAGTGTGAATTTTTGTTTTAAAGAATAACGTGCATAGATTAATTGTTCACGATAACATGAAGAATCCGCATTAAGAAAGTAAATGTTTAAAAAAACGATTGTTTTAGGAAACAACTAAACGAGACCCTAACATTATTTCAGTCAAAACATCTGATAAAGTAACGGCCTTCACTGCCATCTAAACTGAGAACCAGTGGCCACGGACCTCTCAGATAAGCCCTCTCTCTCTCTCTCTCTCTCTGAATGGATACGTGTGCAGGTGCAGAAGTGGTTGGCAGACACTCTTAACAGAGCCTGTGAATGGCTGGCATTGCAACAGTCATCATGAGAGAGTCAAACAAGATGATTCATGGTCTTCCAACAGGTCACTGTGAAAGTTCTGCTTTGTGCAAATTGGTCAAAATGTTTAAATACTCTTATTTGTTACAACCAAAATCATTAGTTTATCTCCAATTATATTAATGGTTTAAATTTTGATGTAATATTAATAAAAAATATTTACTTTACAAAAGACAAAAAAATATGTATACAAAAATATTTATTATAAAGGCCATACCACACATAATCAATATTTTTTCTAAATCAATATTTTCAATAAAATGTTACTTATGTCAATATAATATTTTTCGGGATTCTTACAACTTAATTATACCATAAACAAAAGCTAAATTTGCTATAATATAACGATAGAATTTTGTTAGTCAATGTTTAATTAAGTTTAAATTAGGACAAATTCAAAAGACCTGAATATTTATTGTGATGTCTTTTTGAAATATGCACCATATGTATGTATACACCTTTAACACCAGTAAAGCTTGCCAGAATGTGTTCTGCACGTCAACAACGTGATGCCAAGCGAAAATTCTATTTAAACAAAATATATTCTGGTAATTTTTTCAATGGGGAACAAAAAAGGTTTAAACCGGAAACCATGATTTTCGCTTGGGCAATATAAAAATGCACTTAAAATAATTGACACGTTTGTTTCACTTTTTTCAGTGTAGCCATTGTTTTAGCAAACTCACATTCAGATTGTTTCCATTATGGGACTCTCCAATCAAGTCCTGATGGTTAAAATGAAGTCTTTCCCAACATTTTTTTTCTCACTGAATATCTAGTTTCACTCAGAAATGCACCACATCAGAAAAGTGCATTGGGCTACGATTGAGGATTCACTTTACATTTAAGAAATATCTCTTTGAGGCCAGAGCATTAAGTGCTGAAATACTCAATGCTTCATATAAACACATCCACTTAACCCAGCGGTAACCTCAAACATAAATGCACGAGTAAAAACAAACACGTGCACAGCTTTTTCCCTCTTCTCACGTTTTTAGACGCCTGAAGATGTCTGTGAAAGTTTCTGGGTGTTATATAACGATCTAATAAACCATCAGACTGATAAACTGAAAAAAAAAAACTCAATGTCAAAGACACTCTCACACGTTCAGTCTAGCACGAGTACATGGAACGAGACAAGAGACAGGAAGACCAATGACAGCAAAGCTGAATTTGGCCCCCTGCCTTCACTCTATCTGTTCTCAATTACTCCAGACTTCCCAGGACTCTCTCCTGGCATGAGGAGGGGACATTAAGGATGCCCATGTGTGTGTGTGGCTTAGTGTGAGTTTGTGCATGTGTGTTTACAGCCTGTATAAGACTTCCTGTCTGGGGGATAGAGAAGTGCTGCTAAAAATACTCTGCAGTCCTTCTCGCCAGATGTGCTTCACATTATAGCTCCAGCAAAAACACAGTCACACATTTTACTAAAACAGACATAATAGGGACCCCTCCTCTCTGTCTGCCTCTCTCCCTTTCTCTCTGTCCATCTGTCTCTCTATTAAGGTTGACGGTAGTTCGGTCAGGCGTGAGTTGGAGATAACAACATCAGTTACTTTTCCCTGGTTGCTTTTCCTCATCTTCTTTTCCATCGCTGGTTCTTGTACGTGTTCCTGAGGTATTTCTGGGGGCACTTGAACACATTTTGCTTTGCTGAACCCATATATTACAAAGGAATTCACAAATTTAAATGTAAAATTACAAATTAAAGTGATGTAAAAGGATAATTAATTAGTAAACAACAGTTAATTAATTTTAATCTAACAATTATATCTAACAATATATATATATATATATATATATATATATATATATATATATATATATATATATATATATATATATATATATATGTATGTTTTTGTGTGTGTGTGTGTGTGTGTGTATACTGTATATGGATGTAAAAATATATTTATACGTGTATGTGTGTGTGTGGGTGGGTGTATGTATACTATATATATGTGTGTGTGTGTGTGTGTGTGTGTTTGTTTGTTTAATAATTTAAATAATTATAAATAATTAATCTATGACTTGTTTGTAAAGAAAAATATACAAGTCATCCACATAAAAAAAATATATATATATATATATATATATATATATATATATATAAAATATTTAAAAAACTGTGGTGTTGCCATAGTACACGGCCAGTTTCATGTGACCATAGCACTTTTTGTTACTGAATAATTATGGTAATCTGAGGTTCAAAATCCATTTCCTTATGTTAATATGTACACAGCAATGTTTTGTTATGTGTATATATATATATATATATATATATATATATGTTGTATAAATGAGGCTTACTGTGTTTAAGTTATTTGTATATTGGTGTAATATGTAGATTCACCCTTTGAATATAATATATAGGCTCTATATATATATATATAGATAGATAGATAGATAGATAGATAGATAGATAGATAGATAGATATAGCCTATATATTATATTCAAAGGGTGAATCTACATATTACACCAATATACAAATAACTTAAACACAGTAAGCCTCATTTTAGCAAAGATAATGACCACGTATGAACAAATTCTAAGTGCTTAATAAAACATTTGGGATCAGTTTGGGGACCCACGGACCTGATAAAAAGGTGAGTTAATAGAAAAGGGTGAAATGTGGCAAGTGTGAATCTGACGGTATAATCTCCGGTGCCAAGTAAGGCAAATTCTTGCCCATGCCCCACACTCCAGATGGCTGGCACGGATACATGCCATCTGCCAGTCCAGAGCTGCAGGGAAGATTAGCAGCCCACTGCGTCCCATTGACACACACTCACACTAACATGCACAAACTCAGTCTGTGTGTCAGAACAAGGTAAAGAGGATTACACACTTCTATCTTGCCACCGCAAGCCGGGGGAAATCGCTTCCAAGCTCGCTCCTTGTAAAGACATACACACTCATACAGTATATACATACGCTGAGAAGAGCCTTTCATCAGCATGGATGGAAAACACACAAATACAGACCCAAGAGCCATCATTAAAACACACCTCGCTCCAATCCCATGATAGAGAGGTTTGTGAACATCTCCCATGGTGCATCTCTCACAACATAAGAAATTACCCACAGGACTAACTATACACTTACACAACTAAATCACTATGGGGTGGTGCAAGCGCTGACATCATATAAACAAAGTGACTTAGATGTGCTAATAAAAAACTAGATGAACAAAGCATGTATCATTACATCTGACTTGTGTTCCAGTAAACATCCCTGTTCCAGCATTCATCACTGGAAGTGAATGTAAGCAAATGCAGCTATTCTTAGAGGCCAGACATCCAAATGCAAGTCAAACACAGACATCAAACACTTCCACGCCTGTCTAACACGTGCTCTAATAGACTGCCCACATATGCTCTATAAAAAACACTGACCATGACGCCATGACTATAAAGATCACAAACAAGCCAGACTGC
Organism: Rutilus rutilus; assembly: GCF_951802725.1. Classification (NCBI taxonomy): domain Eukaryota; kingdom Metazoa; phylum Chordata; class Actinopteri; order Cypriniformes; family Leuciscidae; genus Rutilus; species Rutilus rutilus. The sequence goes on from NC_140213.1 coordinate 36,552,744, forward strand.
TGGACTCCTTTGCTATCAAAGGCAGGGAGTCATAATAGAAGAGAAAGGTTTAAGAGAGAGAGAGAGAGAGAGAAAGTGGCAGTATGTTATTTCCTTCCCTATTGACGTTCCTTGTATTGGTATTCGCAAGCCTACTTACACTCAACTTAAACTGATCTTTTCTTGACATTCTTAAATGCGTATATGGAACATAAGAAAATGAAACCCTTAATACCCTCTTAAAAATCCAGCAAGGCTGGTCACCAGCATTTTTTGCATGCTGGGACCAGCATGGGATGCTTGTTTGTTGGTCCCCAGCATGGTGGACCAGCAAGCCAGATCAGTTTTGCTTGAGAACAGCATGACTATTCTAGTCCACCAGCACTATACCAGTTCTAACCAACATAAACCAGCCTGGACCAACATGGAATTCATGCTGGTTTATGATGGATTTTTCAGCAGGGTAGTGGTCAAAACTGACATCCAGGCAATCAAGAAGACGAATTTGAAAGGTGAACAGGTAACACTGTACAATAAGATTAGAAATGTGTTCATGTTAAAAAAAAACATATTCTACTTTTACTGTTGCTTATATACTAACATTTAAAGTTGTATAAATTAAATTAATGTATTCTCAATAAACATGAATTAACAATGAACAATAGTATGTTCACAATTATAATATAATTAATTAAATATCATGAATAATATGAATATTGTAAATTATATTGTATTATATTATATTTAGATATTTTAAAAAGCCATTTTATGAATATGAACAAATTGTTGTTCATTGTTAGTTCAGGATACCTACTGCATAAACAAAATGAACCTTACTGTAAAGTACTGTACTGCCACATATTCAACCACTTTACATGTTCAGGTCACTGAAAGGCTGTGGTCGTTAGTTAATGTGACTGTCCGGACTGTGTGCGATTATGGGCCTGTTAACTGGGGTGATGGGGGGGGAAATTAGTGTCACTGGAAGCCGGTGAGACGAGAATCCGTCTGATGTCAGTGTTTTAGCGAGATCTCCAGCTGTGCCACTGCCCCCAGCCTGACCCTAATTCAAAGAGAACGCAGGTCTACTGTTGCTGACACTTAATGCCAGGGATTATATACTGTCCTCTCATTGGTGTAGAGTAGATATCATTTCAGTGTGGCGCTACTGTAACCCTTTTAATTAAATAAAAGTGAGAACCTTGTAATGAATTCTTTCCTTTGGAATTAGGGCAACAATCATTTGATACACTATGGCGTACAGTGCAACTTGTCACTTTCATATCAACGCATATGCAAAGTCATAAGCAACAGCCAGACAAGGTCAGAGGTGAAAATGCTCCAGTGACAGCTATCTACTAAAAGTATTGACAGTTCACTGAACTAATTTATGCCAGTGCTGTATGTTTGGAGTCCGGTGCAGAACAAAGCGCTCCCGCAGGACAAATGGAATCAATCTGGTTCACTGGCATCTGGTAATGATTCTGAACTGGGCAGAAGGGTGAAGGTGGATAGGTTTGCATTTGCTGTTACTAGACTGAAACAAAATAAAATGTGACATAGACTCTAGTCTATAGTGTATAGTCTGTATCTTAATTTCTTATCAATGCAAGTGTGCCATTTTTAACCAGCTGTATAGCTGTAGGGGTTGGGTCAAATTTTGATTGATTTATAAATATATCTCCATGGATATATTTCTCTGGCCAAAATATATATATATATAAAACTATTCCACCATAATTTCTCTCCCAGACTAAGGAGATATTTAAAACAAGAGCTTTATATACCGTACGTCTGAGCTGTAGTGCTGTAACCTTGCAGATTTTGGTACCCAATAGCAACCATCCATTTTCTCCAATGTGATTGGTTGGTGAACACACGCTAATACACACAAACCCACGCACTCTACATGGGATATAAAGATCCATTGCATTCAGCGCTTGTGTACATATGGTGCAATTTACAAGAAATGTACAAATGAGTAATTCAGCTCTAGGCCGACAGCTATGCCTGACCCACATCCTTTAACTGTGTTGATGAAGACTAGATTTGTTTGGCCTTGTCTGATCCCTGCAGGCAGTAACTAGAGGATTTTAAAGGCACAGGAAGGATTCGGTTTCAGAGATCCAATAGCAGCCAAGCTAGAAGCTGAATTAAACTATGGTGAAACATGACTCTCAAGCCATTTCCTAGTTATCAGAACAAACCCAAAGTGACCTTTCTGCTGTATTCATATTTAAGTATGACTTTCAACAAGGGCTGCACGATTGATTGAAAATAAAACAAATCACAATATGCCTTTGCGATTATCAAACCACAGAGCCTGTGATTTAATTACATTTTAATCTGCATGCTTCAGAGTGAAGCGCAGCGCAGTGTTCTTACAGTACACGTGAGCATCTCATGATCTGGTGTTTTCAGTGTCTCAGGACAAGTGAATGTTCGCACTGCTCTACACAAATCTCTGCATCTGATCTGAGTCTGGGTCACTCTAATGAGCATTTGGGGACGAACATGTGCCGACCATCTTCCCATACTTGTAGTGAGAAGCGCTTATCAACAAAAGAGAAGCATTAAGGGCTCCCTGCATACTTTTATTTAAAGGAGTAGGAATGAAAATGAATCCCAAAATGTATGGCCATCCTAAGTGTATATGATTTCAGCCAAAAACAATCAGAGTTATATTAAATAATATCCTGGCTCTTTCCAGCTTTGTATTGGCATTGAGAGTGTTTGAAGCTCCAAAAAGTGCATCCATCCATCATAAAAGTAATCCATATGACTCCAGTGGGTTAATAAATGCCTTCTGAAGGTTTTTGTAAGAAAAAGATCCATATTTAAAACTTCATAAACTATAATCACTGGCTTCCAGCAACAGTCATACACGCGTTCATGAGAGAGCCGAGTTCCAACGGAAGAGTGACCTCATTACCTATCGTGGGACATATGACGTTAGCTTTATCGCATTTTAAATCACACATTTTTGAAAAATCGCCATTTGATTCTTTTCAGCCCCATTTCCAACTTCTTTACAATGCCATATTTTGGAATGTAATTGTGCAATCTGACTAGTCTCCCAAAACACTTGTCAACAACCTTCTGCAACTCAAAAATGTTTATCATTGTGACCTCAAATATTTTTTACTGAAAAATGTACCTCTTGTGTTGGTCCCCATGTCTGCCACCTTCTGAAAAGCATCAAGGAACGCTGAAGCCGCCAACACTGTGGTTCTGTGAAGGGAGTAAACAGCAAAACATTTATAGTCATCAATGCCAGTGCTGATTAAGAACAGCAGGCAGACCTGTTGAAAATCAATCTGATTCACTTCTTGAGAATGCAGATTAAGGCCCGAATGGATGGCTTGATGTGGACTTGTGGTCTCATGGCCTTCGCTCGTGCAAATCCATGAAGTCCATGAGACCTCAGGGTGTCCCGTTTGTCATTTTATGATTCAGAAGGGTTGCTCACGAGGGCTATTCGACTTTTTGTCGATTCCACACTGGTGTGGACTATTACCCAACAGCCCATGCGGCAAAATATAGACTGCAAGGGTTGAGGGTGACATTTGGAACAGGACTTCATCATCATTATCTACAAATAAATAATCAATAAAAGGACATCTGAAGTGTAAAATCACCTTAGCTGGGAATGTAGTTTTGTGGCCTTTGCAATGAAGTCTTCCCACACCGGGTATGAATACTACAGGAAGGAAGAGACACATATAAGAGAGTTAGTAAGGAGATAAACCTCAGAATCGAACTGCACACATACAGGTACCCAAACACGGACACATTCAGAACTCCATGCACTACAAAGAGAGAGCAAAGCACTTCAGATGAGGACCAGATGTCTCATTGAATACAGTCATGACACTCTTCCATGTGTTTTAGAAGAACATTCTCGCCAGAAACACCAGCTAAACTCTGTCCAGGTGTGTCTGCCATCATAGTTTCCTACGCGGTTTAAAAGACCAGCAAATGTTGTTCCCCAACATAGGATGCTGGTGTTCTCACAATAGGTTTCTTAAAGGGATAGTTTTATGGAACATAAAAGAGGATATTTTGAAAAATGTATCAGTGTTGTTTTTTTTTCATACACTGAAAGTCAATGGGCACCAAAACTGTTTGATTGCCACCAATAGAGGTTTGGGGTGACATGAGGGTGAGTAAATGTTGACAGAATTTTCATTTCTGAATGAACTATCCTTATCCCTAACCAGCGTACCACGTCCTTGGTCAAGTAGAACCTCTGTAAACAACAGTAAAATCATAAAAGAATTACTAAGATTTTAATTCCAAAAGAATTGCTTATTTTCACACTCCAAGATGCAAGTTTTATATGAAACAAATGAGAAATCAACAAAGGCCTCAGGCTTGCACACTAGATCAATTCAAGAGAAAGTCTGTCTTTAATAAACAGAAAATTGAAGAGACAGGAAAGAGGAATCCTTTTAAAGCTGTGCTGACAGCTCTTGTTAAGAAACTGGAGAGGTTGGAATAAGGTTGTTTTGCATGGTCTCTGTATCTGTCTGAACAGCCTCAGTCTCTATAGACATTTGTGTTAAAAACTGGTCAATAATTCTGGCATCGGGTTTGCTGACACAACCGCTAAAGATGGAAAGACACTTGCCACATGGTAGAATACTTGAGATATCTAATATAAGCAGTGGTTTCTTATTATTTCTTTTTAAAAAATAATTAAATCATGGGAGTCTGACTTTTTTTTTTTTTGTTGATGTTGGAATCTAGGTTTTCTTGTGTTTTGGAAGAAAGCTTAATTCTGCTCTGTGTCCCACTGTGCACTTAATATTACACCCTTATGCCGGGGACACACTTAACGACTAGCTAAAACATTCCAAGACTGAATTGAACACACTTACAGACTGTTTCCAATGACTGGAGCAGATTTTAAACACCGACTGTGAACACCGACTGAACGCAACTGTCTATGACTCAGCACGTTTGGGCATGATCAGTCGTAAGCATCAAATTACATTAATAATCGGCCTTACAGTCTTTAAAGGGGTCATATAATGCCATTTTTGTACAAGCTAATATGATTCTTTAGGGTCTAAATTAAAAGTTTGTAATATACTTTAATTAAAAATTCTCATTAGTATTGTAAGAAAACACTCATTTTACCTGGTCAAAAACAGCTCTGTTTTCAGCACGCCGTTTAAGTGCATGTGTCTTTAAATGATAATGAGCTTTGCTCACTGCCCCTCTGTTCTGTGCGTACACCATTTGTAACACAATAACCATAACGCGTTGTTCGTTATAAACGTGGGATTATGAATTATATTGAGATTGTCGTACATAGAAAACATGCCGTAATGTACCCTGAGTGTAAACAGCCGCATTCATCGTGAAGCGTGCTAGCGATTTGCAAAGATGAATATAAATATCAGTGTTTCCCCTAGGTTTACAGGTTTGGGGGGGGGGGGGGGGGGGGTTGGTTGGTTTGGGGAAAATTGACACAGACGCTATCTATCTATCTATCTATCTATCTATCTATCTGTCACATAAATTGGTTGTCTGGGAGGGTAATGGTTTGTAAAAGTTAAAAAATGTTAACATAAGATAGCTCTTTAAAAAAATAAATAAACATATTTAAATTTTTTTAAAATTGACTTTTGCAAATAACCTTTGTTAAATTTATAGAAGTATTTGTTAATATTAATGGACCAGAGCTTAAATAGTTTTATTTTTTAACTAACAACTAAAAAAAGATTTATAAATACTAACCAATATATATATAAATGGGCTTTTTTTATGAGAAGTTTTTATTTCTATGATGCACTTATTGGAGAGAATAATCCTGTCAGACGCACCACTGCTGTGAACGCGCGTTCACGTAAACACAATTTAAACAATGTATTATTCAATACATTACATCTATATAATTATATATTAAGTTGCTCAAGCAAGTGGTAAAATATTTAACCATGTACTTATATTAAAATCTTTTGTATTTAAATTTTAATACAATAAATCTTGCATGTCACAAAGAACTTGTTTTTCCACCTCCACGAATAAGACGAGTGTTGTTCATTATGTCGCCTTGTTGAGGTAAATTGTAGTTTTCCTTGCTTTAACTCAGTCTTAAAGTGAAAAAAGTAGTAATTAATTAAATAAATTTATGGTGAGATTACTACATTTTATTTAATTAATCGCACTTATGGTGAAATTACTACATTTTCAGGTCAATCGGTGTTCATTTTGACCACGAAACATGCGCTGTCACTTTAATTCAGCGTTTGCAGCACAGCAGAAATAGACTCGGTGCAGAAACGATCTCTGCACTGCTGTATACGCACCGCAACTGGAACAGATCGATCATCGACCGACTGCATCCTCGTGCAGTGTGAAAGCTCTGTTAACATGGGTACGGAAAAAAAATAGTCACCGCAAACGAAATATATGTGAAACGGGCATTAGACTTGGAGCAGGAGAGCTACTCCGGCTGCTACTCGCAGTAGAGCGAGTGTTGCCATCTTCAGTTCAGCGACACATTTCCAGCCGCGCGCTCTCTGTCCGCTAGTGCTCAACTGTATGTGACGCAAGTGTTTGTTTGTGTGTGAGTGTGCGCACTCATTGGGATAATTGTAAACACAGACAGAAAAGACATGCCATCGTGGAAATAAGATAAATAACATATTACTTAAGGGCCATTTAGGTTTTTTTTTTTTATAAAATAACAAATTGTAATCTATCGCTATAAAGAAAATCAAATCAAATTTACTTGACCTCCAAGGGGGGCGGGGGGAGCCGTTAGGAGGGCGGGGCGCCCCCCTTATATAATGGTAGGGGAAACACTGAATATTAATATAAAGGTTAATAAAACGTTACACTCACTTCTTCTTCTGGAGGTGCAGTAGGAACATGAATAGTTGGTACCGATCCTTTTTTCAGGAGCAGCTTCTTAGCAAAACCAGCTTTATACTGACCCTCGTTTATAAAGCAATGTGAAATGATTCGCGCAAACATGAAAGTATTGACGTTGATCGTGGGGAATATTCCCTTCGAAAACAAAACTCAGCCACTCTCAAAACTCTTCATCAGTTCGGATTTAGGAACATCAAAATGACTGCTGTGTTCCGTATTGCACCCAAGAACAGAACACCACAATCGCTTAGACGCCATTCTGCTCATAGACAGTGCTCCAGCGTATCAACAATGACCGCGCGACCCTTATCTATGATAGGGCGCGTGAACTCAATTAAAATGATGGCTCTCCCCAGGTTCCTCTATCTTTTCCAATCTTTACCTATTCATACCGAAAAAAAAATTTACGCTTTTGAACTCCATAATCTTTTCTTTCATTTGGGGATTTAAGGTACACCGCATTTCTAAAAAACACATCACCAAACCCAAATCGACAGGAGGCCTTAGCCTGCCTAATTTCCAGCACTACTACTGGGCCGCAAATTGTAGAGCCTTGACGTATTGGCAAAATGCACACCCAGGTAATGTTACAGATTCAACCCCTGCATGGCTTGCAATTGAACAGGACCTTCCCGAAGGCTCTCTTCCCGCTCTTCTCTTTTCAACAAACAAACTTCCGACAGCTATCGCTGGTTATAGGTTCATAGTTACCAGCTCCCTAAGAATTTGGCAACAAATAAAAAAAACATACAATCTACCTGATTTTTCAGCTTACACCCCTATTTGCCACAACCCCACTCCCCCCCCCCCCCCCCCCACTCTTTAGATGATAACACTTTTGTGATCTGGAAGAACAAAGGTCTTGCCACTTTAGCAGACCTTTACATCGAAAAAAGCTTTCGCTACCTTCACGCAACTGAAGGAAAAATATGCACTCCCACTTTCACATTTCTTCCGTTTCCTCCAGATTAGGGATTACACATGCAAAAACATAACAAACTTTGAGTCACTCCCTGTCTCCACAGATTTGTACGCTCTACTAAATCAGGCCCCGCCCTGACTCTCGTTTTATCAACATTTTTACAGCTTATGAGCCTGCTCCTGCTCGACACCTAAAGGAAGCCTGGGAGAAAGATCTTGGTATTACAATCAGTGTCGACGACTGGGATACTTGCCTTTCCGCCATCCACTGCTGCTCGATAAACTCTCGACATCAACTCATCCAATTCAAAGTAATCCATAGACTCCATTATTCCTGCACTAAACTACACTCTTTTTATCCCTCTGTTTCCCCAATCTGTCCAAAATGTAAAGCAGAAGAGGGCACTCTTGGTCATCTCTTCTGGTCCTGCCCCAAATTAAACGAATTCTGATCTGATATATTCAATTGCCTCTCCACGATTCATGGTTGTGATATCACCCCAGACCCTTACACTGCTATATTGGGCGGGGCCCGACACCTTACTACTCTAACCCATCTTCAACAAAAAAACGGTACAATAGAGTATGGTCATTGCAAAAAGAAATATTTTAACTTTATGGAAAAATGAAAATGTGCCATCTTTTAAGACCTGGTTGTTAGAAATCACTCATCTAATGCAGCTAGAGAGGGTTCGACATAGCGTTTGTTTGACCTCTGCGACCTTTGATAAAATGTGGCAGCCTTTTATGTTGTACTTGTCGAGACTATAACCCTGTGGGTATTTACCTGTAGATGTGTATGCATTATTGGTGCTTCTTACCATGTACATGTATTTCACTTTGTTGAGATAACAAGCATGCTCTTACTGGTGCTGATTGCTCCTTTACTAACAGTGCTTTGTATTACTTCTGAGCAGAATTATTTTTTTTAATCTCTGTAGTTGATTTTACTTTTACATTATCTATACTATTTTGTTTCTTTCTGAGGCAGGGAATGTGTATTCCACTTATTTCATTTATATTTGAGTTTATGTGTCTTTATTTGTATTCTTTCTGTCTATATTTACACTGTTTGTGTAATTGAAAATGTGTAAATAAAATATTTTAAAAAATATATATAAAAAAAACAATGACCGCGCGGACTATGATTGACAGCTCGCTCACGAGCGAGGGCGGGTCTGTGTTGAAACGCTGCTGTCAATCAACAATCGTGGGAGGGGCGTCGATTTTGTGACGTCACAAAATCGAACGGCTTGATTTGAGACAGGGGAAAACATATAAGAAGATTTAAAAAAAAAAACACTGGATGGATTTTTAGCATTTTTATGATGGTTGTGTACAGGCACTGCTAACACACATTTCAGTACAATCAACTTGTAAAAGTGCATGTACCATTATATGACCCCTTGCTTTAAGTGTGTCCCCAGCTTAAGTTACACACAGTCTGCACTACCATACAAATGTTTGGTAAGAGTTTTTTCAAAGTTTTTGAAAGACGTCTCTTATGCTCATCTAAGGCTGCATTTGCTATAAACAAACAAACAGTAACACTCACTGAAATATCTGTCACTGTTAGTTTCTGTTTTCATGGACTTCCAGTTTGTTTTCATTCTCATCATGTGCTCCGACCTTTGTTCAGTTTTCCCTCGCCTCACTATTAGTTCATTTGTGTCAGCTGTGCTCTATTAATTATCCTCGTTTGTGTTGCTATATAAGTTGATCCCTCACGTTCATTCTCTGTTTAGTCTACGTTGCTTTAGTGTGTTGCCCTGTCTGTTTGTTAATTCATTGTATCTTTGTCATTAAAAATTCTTCAATTCTACAATTTAAAAAACTATTTTCTATTTTAATAAATTACAACATGTAGTTTAAAGCTGAATTTTCAGCATCAATGCTCCAATCTTTAGTGTCACATGATCCTTCAGAAATAATTCTAATATGCTGATTTGGTGCTCAAGAAACATTTCATAAAAGGTTCAAAAGACTAACATTTATTTTAAATATATAACAATGTAAACATCTTTTTTTACTGTCACTTTTTATCAATTTAATGTGTCCTTGCTGAATAAAAGTATTAATTCCATTTTTTTTTATCGTACTGTCCCCAAACCTTTGAACGGTAGTGTACATACTGTAAATGCATACAATAAGAAAATTGATTTTGACTCACTAACTCCGACTACTCTAAACAGTCAAAGTCAGGTCTATTTAAAACCCACAGGTGGTTAATTAGCTTTCAGGCAACAAGGACGAAAAAGACGCAAAGGAGATTGAGACTAAAACTGATGAATAAAAAGGTTGTTGCAGGTTAAGAACAATCTGCAGATGCTGTGATCAATTCACTTATAGGCCGCAATAGGCAATACAGTATGTATTGTCTATTGTAATAATATGATCATCTTATCATATTTACAGACTTTTAATCAGAAAAGAGCATATTGTTATAACCATTTTGCCTAGATTTTTTAAAAATATATATTTACTTTATCACAGGTTTAAACTTAGTCTAACGTTGTGTGTTATTTTCACTGATTGAGCTATTCAGTTGAGGAAACAGTAAATGTATTTCTTCATTGAATATATCTTCTCTGTTTTAAAATGTAGGCTAATATTGTAATTAAATATTTACAAATGAATTGATATTAAATCACATCAGAATCAAATTTAGAGCTTGTGAATAGGAATTAGATCGTGTCGAATCAGGAAATCAGTTAGTTAGAATCTAGGATTAAATAGGACTTTCCTAATAATACATTAAAATATCAATGTCTTGCTGTTTATGAAAGAAGAACCGTGTTGTGATTGGAATCAGTTACAAAGCCCAGATAAGACTTTAAAGAAAAGCCAAATTTTGTAGTTATTTCCTAGGATCCATGCAAGTTTCTGTGGCCAATGAACACATTAAACAAGATGACAGAAAGTCCTAACATTTCAACCCAAGATTGAAACAGTAATGATGTTATTTGTATGGTCAATTTATCATAAAAGCCCTTGAGTTTATCTGAATTCATGGAGGCTCACAGTCACAGTCCAAAAGCTAAAAAACAAACAAACACCAAAAGGTTTGAAAAAATATACTAAACAAAATTTGTGTAGACAGAACTGTCAACGCTGGAGGAATTTAAAGTACACAATTATAAACATATATATATATAGCATTTATTAAATGAACTGGGTTACACTAGACATTCTTCTAACTATAAGTAGGCTAACTTAGCAATGTCAACTAACTGACTTTTAGACTGTTAGGGTTCAGGTTAGTAGAATAAGTTGACATGTAGTTGCAAAGTTAGAATGTCTGTTGTCAAAATAAAGTGTTAGCAGATATTAAGCAGACTAGTCTAATGAGAGTTAGTTGACGTAGTTGTAAAGTTACTTATAATTAGTAGAATGTCTAAAGTGGACCAATCGAAATAAAGTGTTACATTTTTTAAACTCATGAGTATAATTATTCTTACGTATTTATTTTAATATTAGTTTCACTATTTAATTTTGTTTTAGAAGTGAAAAAGTATGTTTCTGTGTTTTCATTTCATATTATTCTAACAAAAATAGCTGTCATAAACCTTTGGCCACAGCTGTAAACTCTTTTATAGACCTTAGTCTGCCAAGAGAAATCAATGAGTAGAGAAATGTTACAATATGCTAATTTTTGAAGAGGAGTTTGCCCTACCCAATCAAATCATCATCTCTTGACATTACAACACTCTCCGGCTGTACCCTCTTTACGACTGTTGATATACTGCATGTCAAACAAGCTGAAGGTTGCCAGGGTTGGTCCTGTGCCAAGTCTGGAGCCGTTCACAACATATGAACTCCAGATCTGGCATCTGGCCACTGAACTTCACTCAAACGCCAACTTTCAGCAATAACATTCACTACTGGAGCCACACGAGAACATGGAAACCATTTATGGAACGGTACGTACAACCACGGGGTTCTGCTTAAGCAACGCAACAGGCTGGAAAGCTCTCCAAAAAAATGTGCAAATAGCTGTAGGAAAAGGAGATCATATCTGAGAGATGGCCATGAGAGGTTTAAATGTTACAGGGGAACAGATTCAATTCAGTTTCTTTACACAAATGTGCAAAGACCTTGGATCTTTCAACAACGCATGCGTTTTTAATGACATTAGACGTTTCACACAATAACATACGATTTTGGCTTGTCTTCATTAAGGAATACTAGAAATGGTTCTTCTTAATAAGATATGTGGTTCAAAAATAGCGTAAATAAATCCAATATTTACATGCCATGTAATATTATATCTCTTATCCCATTCCTAAGGTTGGACAAAATAGCCACTGTGATATCTAAATCAATTACTCCCCAAATTTTGCATAGTTAGAATGAGTTTCTGTGTTACAAACTTTTCTCTTCTGACAAAAATGTATGTAATGCTTTCCTAAATGTCTGAATGTCAATATTCTACATACTGCATTGCATACAAAAAGATGTATAAAAGCTGTTTTTGATTCTTTTTACTCAACTGAAAATCACAACAAGGCTCCGAGCAAGGGAGATTTTAGCCGAGCTCCACGTTTAAACTCTCTCTGATGCATTAATATCTCTTTATGAGCCATGCATAATCCCTGCGCATTAACATTGCTTTCACAAATCATCAATATGATAGAGGGTCAATCTGAGAGATATTTTGACTCGAGTTCAAAATAATGGTAAATGTCTTTTGGTCATTGGACAACTAATAGCTAGGCAGACTTTTAGTGCACCATTTTCAAATCTGTAAATGGTGAGGGCTATATGTCAAATAAAATGAATTGGGTTAAAATGGGATTATGGTTGTTGTAAAATTCAAACGACATATGAGCCTCTAAGACCGTGGTGCTACAGTGCACATAAAACACTTGACTTTCAAAACATAATTTTACATTTCTGTTCAAGCCTGGAAAAGTGGGTGGTGCCCATGCTTCTTATAAAACCCCTATATTTTGGAGAAAATGTATTTCTTAAGAATTTTTATCATTTCTAGCTAAGCCCCTAACTGGACCTATTTTCTGTGGAAAAATTATCTTTTTCGTATTTTACGTAGGCCAATTATTTGTATTTATCTCAAATAGAATGCACAAAAATATGCTTTAACATATAAAAGGTTCTACAGGCATCTACAAAAGGGTTCAATTCTCATTTCACAACAAAGCCCTCCATGCTGAGACCCCCGTGTCATTAATCACAGCATCAGTGGTGCAGGCAGCTGGACCCCTAATGAAAACAAAGGCAGTAAAACACAACCATCTTTTTTTTTTTTTCCTAAATATCTGCATCAATAAAACAGTACTGGTACCTTCATATCATTGACGATCGCCTGAAACAATCCACCCAGAGCGCCGCACTCCTTCTCCACATTCTCCATCATGTCACCAAGCCCTTGGTTGTTATTACACGCTCAGTGAATCAACAGAATAGATTAAATGTTCTGATCCAAATAAGCTGATTTCTTTCTTCAGCGATTGAGATGAAAGTGTTCCATCACAGCCGAATACAGACCTCTTGTTGCTTCGGATGCAAATGTGAGCAACATGCAGCAGATGTCGGCAAAAAAAAAGAAGAAAAAAAAGGAAACAACAATTGAGGCTGTCGGGTGGCTCTGTGCCCGTTATCCGAGGAATGATGGCTGGGGTCAAAAGATTTGATTCTCCCCTACCAACCCCCGGTCTAGGATACAGATGACGATTGGGGTATCATAATAACAATCTGTGCTGTCAGATCCGCGTGGACGAGAGGTTTCAGCTTAAACGCTGACACTAACGGCGATTTTTGGATGAAAGAAGGAGTCGAGTGATGCAGCGAAAGACGGACGTGATATTCGATCCTCCAGGTTGGTGGGCGGGATCTTTGGGTTGGGGGCGGGGCTTATGGGTGGACATATGGCAAGTGTTTGTGTGTGTGTTTTTGTGTGTAGGGAGAGGACAATTGAATGGTGGTCCTTTAAAGTAGGTTTAATGTGTCTTTGTGTGGCAGGGACAAAGTTAACTGCACAGCTGCCACTGCAGGCACTTTTTTAACCCTTTAATTGTCACAACAAGAAAAATATAAAGAAAATAGTTTTTTAAAATAGATTAAATAACATAACTTTGACTTAATAGCCTAATTATAATGATGATGATGAAGTAAAAGACCACTTCACCAGTTTTATATTATTATTATTATTATTATTTTACAAATAGTGATGCCATTTTAATAAACTTTTCACATAAATATCCCTGCGGTGTGCCAAATTTATTTTTTTTATCAAAATGTACAAATATTAGCCTACCTGAATATTACTAAACTTTTTTTTTTTTTTTTAAGTCAGCTTGCACATTAAACTTTCATTTAATATGAAATTGAGCTCTGAACATTGATGTGATTCAGAGCGAAATTGTGAATCTAATATCTTGGGTGTGGGAAACCTTAAATGAAAAAAAAGCACCTAATTTCAAATGGCAAATAAAAGTGATTAGAAATGTTATAAGCAAAGCAGTGCATTTTGTAGTCCTGAAGGAAATCCTAAACTGTGATCTAACTGCATAGGGCAAAGTGTCCTAAATCTTGACCTTGCTGCTGGACACTGTCCCTCGAGAGCTAAATGAGCGAAGTGGATACAAAAATTCATTACAGCCCTCTCCTACAGCATATCATATATCCATCTTCTTTTAACTGGCCATCTCCACAAGCATATCTACTGTTGCCATATGCTATTTGACCATAAAATTCTGATTGCCTTCGCTCCCCAAATTCTGGAAAGGATGTTATGCAAGTGCTTATAGTTATGTAACGTGGTTAAGAAATAGAAGGAGAGGGTCCCATATCAAATAAACATTTTCTGACTTTGAGCCACAGTTTTCCACCACAGTTTCAACAAAAGCACTTAATACAGGAACCAGATAGTTTAAAATTAGCATGACCACAGACTGCAGTGCGATGATTGCGGCATGACTGGTTTACTAAATTTCCAAACTAAAAATGAAAAATTATAAGACTGTCCTGTTAATCTTTTGTGTGCGGGTAAGTTTTATATTAGTAAATTAATGTATATACACTCTGAGCAAAGAAAAAAAGAAATGGACCAAGCCCAAAATGGCTAAACACTAAGCTTTTAACTGTCATAACTGCATATTACTGGTCAGGAAATTAGTCAAATTTAAAAAGACATTGCTGTCTGAAATCAGAATTAAGTTTTTTGGCAGAACATGGGAAGTTGTGTGTGGAGTGATGAATCACAATGAAACATGAGTTGCATGGTGACGCTCCAGAGCGATGTCTTCGAAAATATGCGAGAAATATAATAATAAATGCATCCACCGTGAAACATGTAGGAAGAGGTGTCATTGTGTGGTGGCCTTTTCAGCTGCTGGTATTGGTGAGCTACTTCACTGTGAAAGTATTATAATGCTTTGGAGTACAGGAGAATATTGCAGAATGGCTTGCTTCTCACAAATGAAAAGTTGTTATCTAAAGAGGAATGATCAGATGTTTTGCTTTCATAAAGACAATGCTGCGGCCCAAATTGCAAATCTGTGTTGAAAATTTTGTGCTACTTAATATTCTTGTGAAAACAGCAATACATTATTTTAGGTTTCTTTGATGAATATAACGTTCCAAAGAACAGCATTTATTTGAAACAGAAATCTTTTGTAACATTATAAATGTCCTTACGGTCACTTATGATCGATTTAATGGGATAGTTCACCCAAAACTGAAAATGCTGTCATAAGTTGTTCCGAACCAATATGAGTTTCCTTCTTCTGCTAAACACAAAAGAAGATATTTTGAAGAACAAGGGCAACTAAAGCACTCATTTACTTCCATATTAGGAAAAAAAAAACACTATGGAAAGCAATAGGGCTCATCAAATATTCTGAGACCCATATTCATCAAAATATCATATTTTGTGTTCAACAGAAGAAACTCATATAGGTTTGGAACAACATGAGGATGAGGAAATGATGACAGAATTTTCATTTTTGGGTGAACTATCCCTTTAATTCAACCTTGCTTGATAAAAACATTAATTTCTTTAAAACAATCTTACTGACCCCAAACTTCTTTAACAGTAGTGTGCATATAGCCCTATAATTACTGTATAAATCAAATATTATATTTGAGTGTATTATTCATTTTCATGTTCATTTAAGCTTGGACTTCATATTTTGGCTCAACAATCCACACATACAAACGACACACAAAAAAAATCAAGAACTTGCAATAGACTGCAAGTAGCATAGCCTATATATGTATTCTAAAACTGAATTTCAGCAATAAGCAAACCACTGAAAAGCTGTTTTGATATAGTTATAATAAATGAGCCAACTGCATATAACTGACCACAATGAAACTGTGACCACAATTTCCTGGAGTAGTGCTAAAGAAATCTAAAAGCCCCCCAGAACTTTTCCAAAGGAGGAGGATGTTGTTGTGTTTCTCACATCACTTACAACCAGGAACATTCTGTTCTTTAAAACAGCTGAATTCCTCCAAAAAGATAAAGTCAAGGAACCACCTCCGACCTTCACAGTATTTAGGAGGCTGTAAACCTCATGTTTGACAGGTTTGGTCGAGCTAGAATGGGAGCTTGATGTTTTTCAGTACAGCTCTTATGTACATGATGTCTCTGTTGGGCCTTTTAGATGATACTACCACACTTACACTCCATCAGTGAACCTCTATGACCCTCACAATTGAAAAAGACAGAACAGAAAGCATATTCTGCATTAGATCATTTCTAAAAACAGTGCTGAAACTTTATAATCTGTGATGGGATAACTCTCACCCTCTCCTTTATTATTATTATTCATTAACAGAGTTATGACGTGGGATGAAAACAAGCAACGAATGGCAAGTATGAACTTCTTAAGATCACGCACATATGTTTTGGGTAACAGTTATTTTTATGAGCATGGTGGTACTTAAAATACCATTCTAACCATAGTCTGTCTCCTGACTGGAGGAGAACCATCTGTGGTACCGTCACATTCATTCCTTCCCGGCCCCTCGCTGTCCCTGCTGAGGAGTCGGTGGGTTGCAGGGATTCCGGGTGCTTGAGCCACGCTGGGGCCTTTACTGAGAACATTTGAGCCAGTGGAATTTCCTCTTGCGCAGCCCGCTAAGCCAAAGGATTCCTGAGGATCTGCTAAACAGCAAGAAGGCACGTGCATCTCCCTGTGCTTGTGAAAGAGACAGAGAAAACAGATATGCAGAGAGCATGAAGCAACAGAGAATGATAGACAGTGTCTTACCAATGAGAGGTAGGTTATTAAACGCAGAAATATTTAAACATCTACGTTTTTTTTTTTTTTTTTTTTGGATATTCAGCAGGACACATTCAATTGATTAAAAGTGTCAGTTAAAGCCATTTATAATGTTATAAAAAAAAATAGAAATGCTGTTCCTTTGAACTTTATAATCATCAGAGTATCCTGAAAAATGTCTATCATCAAAAATATTAAACTGTTTTCAACATAGATAATAAATGTTTCTTGAGCACCAAATCATATAAGAATGATTTCTGAAGGATCATGTGACACTGAAGACTGGAGAAATGATTGCTAAAAATTTAGCTTTGCCATTTTGGAATAAATTACATTTTAAAAAATATTTAAATAGAAAACTCTTATTTTTAATTGTAATATTAATTCACAATATTTCAGTTTTTACTGCATTTTTATTAATAAAATAAATGTCGCCTTGGTAAGCATAAGACCTATCCATACTTATTCACTTATGCAATAGTTCAAGATCTCTAAACTATGTAAACATAAGCAAACAATGAAATATTGTGTTTATCCCATTTCAAGTGCGTTACACAAGACAGGATGTTTGACAGGGACAGCCAACCATAGTTTAATCACTGGACATAGTGTTCTCAGTGTAAAGAGATATCTGTGAAATTGCGCATTTATAAACATACAGTAGCCTCGGTAAGTATTTGGACACTTAATTCACTTAAAATGTCTGAAAGTCCCTGCATAGATATAAAACATCGGTATTATTATCATATACATTATTTTAGTAGATGAAATCAGTTCCTCTCAAGTAGCAGGAACAGATGTAGCTCATCATATAAACTATGAACATGATAAACCAGAAGTGTACTTGATGAAGAGTAGGCCTACTCAGTGTAGGCTACTCAGACTGAAGTGTACAAATACTTTTGGGGTGCGCTGTATTACAATTAAAATGAAAACCTTTTGTTCCTCCTCAGTTTTACCCGAAGCACAAAATCAGTTGCTAGATAGAACAATCCACTTAACATGAAACGGCTTTAAAATATTCAGTGATTTTTTACAAACACCTTTGTGATATTATGTTCTGCGCTGCGCAGCTGCCTATTCTAGCAAACAAAGAAAGATATTTGTGTCAAGAAATCAGAGACGTTCTTTAAATAAACCAGCGAGGAGAAAATCTGC
This sequence comes from Rutilus rutilus, assembly GCF_951802725.1. Lineage (NCBI taxonomy): Eukaryota > Metazoa > Chordata > Actinopteri > Cypriniformes > Leuciscidae > Rutilus > Rutilus rutilus. Next base: position 36,570,935 of record NC_140213.1, read on the forward strand.
TGGCTTTGCTTGCTATCTTCCTCTTTCATTCTGTGTCATTACATCTGGCTGCCAAGAAGTAGCATGACAAATGTATTTTCCCTCTCCTCTAGTTTTCTTTCGGACAGAACATTCTCTGACCACATGAACCGCACAAGGATTCTAAACGGAGGCCAAAGGTATCACAGACAGGCTGCAGGAACAGAGAAAGACTCTTAATGGGACAGGGAATTGTGTCTCTAAACTAGAATTGCAAAGGTCAACTTAAGAAATGAACCGACTATATCTCTTCAGAAACTACCGCACTGTATTGGCATCTAGCAGCAATTCTCATACCTTAACTACATAAAAATAAAGGATGAGGATGCCCAGGGACCTCAAGTCTAAATGGAGTTTCTAGTGTAATAATGCAGATTTCTAGAAAGTATTACTGTGAAATGTTATTGGAGAAAGTGCGAAAGAAGTGTAAATGTTGCCCTCTGCTGGATTTCATGCCAAATGGTCCAGAATTCCGTTGACTTCCGTTTCCTTTCCAACAAGTTTAAGTGTCAATAAACAGAAAGAATTAGAAACATCAAAAGCAGAAAAGTTACCAATTGTATTTTTTTAATCAATCACTCAAATTTTCTTGACAAATCGATTTAAAAATATACAACAAAATAAAATGTGATCCATTTAAAAATACTTATTTTACAGTACATTGTCAGATTCCTTTGCATAATGGCGTGATTTGTCTGGACTCTGCATTCGTGACCGTGGTCAGGTTGACAGACTGTTTTAGAAGATAAGTTAATACTCTTTCAGATACTGAAATATATGGCTGTGGGGTTTGGCAAAAACCAGAAAAATATTTCAGGCCTAAATGTAAACCATACAGACATTTGCATTGCAGCATTTCAGTGTAATAATTATGTCAGCGTTAATCCTGGATAGTGACATGCTTTGCTTGAAAATGAAATGAAATGAAAGGTACTATAATCACAAACTTGTGCTAAAAATTTATGCTAAAATCTCCCAATTAAATTGCAGGATGGTGCAGGTCTGCTGATGGTTCAGTCGTGCCTAGTTCATCTGTGTCAAACACTAGCACACAACAGGCTAAAAGGCTGAAAAATAATCAAATGTACATTCACTGTGTAAAAAAACTGTTCAAAGTCTGTATGTGACAAATGGTACAAATGTAAAGCCTTGACGATGTAAAAATAAGCAATCTCAAAGAGCAGTCTCCTTAGATTCTGCCACCACTGGTGCCGAACGGAAGGTCAGAATTTCAGTGAAGGTGAGTCCTGGGGTCAAAGAAGGAATAGAAAGACAGAGGAAAAGAGAACAGAGGGAAATTGGTTGGAATAAACTATCACACCTATAAGAAATACTTGCTAATTAATGCCTCATGCATCTTTAAACAAACGTTAAAACTAGTTATCTCATCCATTACACCAATTACTGTGAATTTAAAGTCACTCATATCAAGCTTTTCAGCTCAAACCTACGTTTCCATTGCTCCAGTGACTGATCAGCCTCATCTAGTGAATGGTCATACGGTGGGGCCTCAGTCTCCTCCTCTGGTTCACGAAACTCCGAGAAGAAAGGAAGAGCCAGTCCCTCTGCCGCTGTTATTCTGCTCTCAGGGTCCAAGAGCAGCATGCTGTCTAACACATTAATCGCTGAAAGGGAGAGCAACATAGAGTCAATATGACACACAATTATGTGACATTCGAAATTGTGTTCAACAAATGTATGCATGAAAGATGTACTTGGATCAAATAGTGTCGAGCATGGTGCTAACCAGAGTTGGGTAAGTTCGGTAATTGATTAGTAGCTACTCATTACATCTTCAACAGTGTAATTACATTACTGTACTAATTACTCGGTTAAAAAAAAAAAAAAAACAGTTGAACAATACAAGGATAAACATAAAACTGCTCTTTTAATTCTTTCAAATAAATAATATAAAATTGCATAAATTATTCTTGAAATGACCAAAGTATTTAAAGGGAGAAGGTTACGTTAAAAACAAGTAACATTAACATTTAAAATAAGACATTACATTTTGATGATAAATACAGTATTGTTTTATATAGAATTGTCTATACTGTATTTAAAGCAATTACATCAGACGTAACTGTAATTCAATTACAGAAAAAATATAAATAATCCCTTACTTTACTTTTTCAAAGGAAAAGTAAATGAATTCCAGTTATTAATTGTAATTAAATGCATGAACTGACTGCAATAAAAGTTGTGGTTACACTTTATTTTAAGGTGTCTGTGTTACAGTTTAATTATACTTAGGGTTAGGGTTAGGAATAGAGGTTGGTTTAGGGTTAGTTGCATGTAATTATGCATAATTTATAGTTAGCACTACAGTAACTACATGTAACAAGAACACTGTAAAATAAATGGTTACCAAAGTTGCTTTGAATAAAAGCATCTGCCAAATGCATAAATGTAAACGTAGCTCATACGGTTAACATTTATATGAATGAGTTTCTTTCTTTTAAACTTAACATGACATTAACTTTTAAGCTTAAGTTGGTGTATATCTGGATTTATAAAAGTACAAATATTAAAAGTATAAAATTGCATGCATATTAAATAAAGATAATTGCATAATAAAAAAAAGAATAAAACAATTAGCAAAATACTTTCACATAATTATGATATGAATACTATTTAATAAATGGTAACAATAAGTAAAAACATATTAAAAACAAACACTAATCCCCTTTTTTTTTTTTGCATTGACTGAGCAAAACACTTTCAAAACACTCTTACCTTGTGGGTTAACGTTTGGTAACAATGCCCAAAGATCTTTCTTTTTAAGTTTTGGCAACTTTGCTATGTAGTTTCTAGCCTAGAAAAAAGAATATACCATGTGACTTTGGATTTTCACATCTCGAAAGTATTCATTATATATCTGGAGAGAGTTCTGCAAACTAATCTTAGTAGAAAAATATGAATGAAACACACATCTTCAGACTGTAGTTTGGCTGTGAACTCTTTTGTTGGCGTCCCTGTAATCTTCATGATCTCCATAAGCTGATCCAAGTCTGACGGAAAATGGTCAAGGATTCAAATGCACTGGGGATGAGACTTAGGGACATAATCACCACATCAAAACCACAGTTATTTTTTTCTGTTTTTTCACAGTTGTCTTGTGAGGAAGGATACGGTCATTTCCTTTGAACAGTGGTTTCCCTAGCAGCATCTCTGCCATGATGCATCCGACCGACCAGATGTCCACTGAGGGGAAAATTCAAACAAACACAACACATACAGTATCTCTGAATTATCATTAGTTTAAATAAATAATTAATTAAGCACTTTCTATTGCTTTTATGAGAGCAGCACTGATATACAGTGCAATGCATAAGTGAATACACCCATGCTAAAGTTGACTAAAAAGAGGAATAAAAAATCATATTTTGGAAATTGAACTTAATGCCTTAATTTAAAAAATTAGGAAAAATCCAACCTTTAAGGACACCAATTTTCTTTGTGAATGAATAATGTATCGTAAATAAATAAATGTTCTTCCTTAAAATACATGGTGCATAAGTGAGTACACCCCTATGTTAAATTCCCATAGAGGCAGGCAGATTTTTATTTTTAAGTATTTAAAAAAAAAAAAAATTTAGGATACTATGCATCCTGATAAAGTTCCCTTGGCCTTTGGAATTAAACTAGCCCCACATCATCAGATAGCATTCACCATACCTAGAGATTGGCATGGGGTACTTTCCATAAGATCATCTCTCAATGCAAATCAAACTAGCTTTTAGGCTAACTGAAATAAAACCATGCCAATCTCTAGGTATGGTGAAGGCTATGTGATGATGTGGGGCTATTTTAATTCCAAAGGCCAAGGGAACTTTATCAGGATGCATAGTATCCTAAAAAAAATAAAAATATATATATATACTTAAAAATAAAAATCTGCCTGCCTCTATGGGAATTTAACATAGGGGTGTACTCACTTATGCACCATGTATTTTAAGGAAGAACATTTATTTATTTACGATACATTATTCATTCACAAAGAAAATTGGTGTCCTTAAAGGTTGGATTTTTCCTAATTTTTTTAATTAAGGCATTAAGTTCAATTTCCAAAATATGATTTTTTATTCCTCTTTTTAGTCAACTTCAGCATGGGTGTATTCACTTATGCATAGCACTGTATAACCACTATATATAACCTTTAACCACTAATCTATAATAAATTATATAAAAAAAATACAATATTATTATTATTTATGATATTTAAGAACAACATATAGAGATCAGTGCATGAAATGTGAGACTAACCAGTCTGTGTGTAATGCATCCAGCTAAGAATGACCTCAGGCGCTCTGTACCAGCGTGTCACAACATAGCCCGTCATTTCACTGTCTGTTTGCCGTGCTAGACCGAAATCCAGGATCTATAAATGTAAGAGACGGAACAATAAGGCTTCAAATAAATCTTAATCTCTACAAAAGGCATACAGGATTAATACATGCACGTGGTGAGATACCTTAAGCTCACACTCCTCATTTACTGCCAGATTGCCTGGTTTGAGATCCTGCAAGGCATCAGATGAGGTTAGTGGTTTCGTAGTGAGAAATACATGTTTAAGACTGACACAGCTGTGCTCACCCTATGAATGATTCCAGCAGCATGGATATACTGTAAACACAAAGCGATTCATGAAAATATGTTTGCGAGGGTGTGTAAGCCTGCATTATTACAATACTCACTTTGAGTCCTCTCAAAATCTGGTAGACCAGGTACTGGACCTTGTCCTCTGACAGTCTCTGCATTTTCATCAACTTTCCAAGATCAGTAGCCATAAAAGGCATGACCAAGTAACTGTGCAAAAGACGAGGAGAATCAGAAAATGATCATGCCTCCATACATCCAAAAAACAAGCTGTCACAATCACAATTGTGACCAAATGGTCAAAGCGTGACAGTTTAAGATTGTAAAATACTCACAAGTCATGGAATCTGTCTAGAGAAAGGTCTGCAGTGAAAACATCCACAAGTCCAATAACCTGTGCCAATTTAAAAAGAGAAAGTGGTTGCCAAATACAGCACAACGTGAGACTGTAAATCTGTTTATTTACAACAAGGCAGATGTGAGTGCCCAGAGCATGCAGTATTAATCTTTGGTGTCCTACATTATCATGCTTCATGTGTTTGAGCAGCCTGAGCTCCCGATAAGCTCTTTTGGCAAACAGATCAGATTGGAAGGGACGATGGAGTTTCTTGATGGCAACCTTTGCCCCTGTCCTCCGGTCAAACGCATAGCTGAGGAGTGAATCACCAGTTGCAAATAATTACATCAGAAATGTAATTAGAAAACAGATACATAGTAGAATTTACCACAAAACAAGCTTGCTTTCGCAAGAGAAACGCCTATGCACAAAGAATTGAACATTTGAACACATACTGTAGCTATGTAAAAAAAAAAAATATATATATATATATATATAGGCTATGATCAATAAGTTGACAACAAATGTTTTTACATTGCTTTAACTCATCAAAAAGAGTTAAGCAATTTTCAACCTTTTTTATAAGTTACAAGATTCAGCTTTTTTAAAAAGTCAATTAAATGTCATTCAAGTTGAAATCACTAAAACGTCCAAGTTGATATAGGGGACAGATATTATAAGATTTTATCTTCTTTCTGTTCCCTTTTGCACATGGGAATTTAACTATCTAAAGAAGAAAATGAAATGTTTTGTGTTTTACCATGGAGCAATAAAAAAAAAAAAAAAAAAAAAAAATAAGAATAAGAAATAAGAATATTGTAGGCTACTTAAAAATGTAAAGGAATGTATGAATTTCTTTCTTCTGCTGAACACAAAGGAAGATACTTTGAAGAATGTCGGTAACCAATTAGTTGATGTACCCCTTTGACTTCCATAGTAGGAAAAAAATACTATGGAAGTCAATGGGGTAGGCTACATCAACTGTTTGGTTACCGACATTCTTCAACATATCTTCTTTTGTGTTCATCAGAAGAAAGAAATGCATACAGCAGGTTTGAAACAACTTGAGGGTGAGTAAATGATGACAACATTTTCATTTTTAAGGCAGCAACTTTTATTTTTTTACAGTGTATATTTCTGTTTTTCTTAAGTGATCTATTTTAATCAATATGAAGGTCTGGTCTGAAGACTGATTTTAGGGGTAGCGAGTGATATTATATTATATATTTTGTATAATATTAATATAATATAATTTCAAAGTGCAAATGTTGATATTTACTAAATTAATGGCAGATTAAGTTGTGGGACGTGCCTCAAGATGCGAACAGTGGTTACTCGGAGATAATCCTCTGGGACTTTTTAAAGGAAGCTTGAAAACGTAATAAACCATCATCACCTGGCCACAGGCAGCATTAGTCAACAGCTGCCATCTTACAATTATTAACCACCTACAACGTTGTTTTGCAGGCACTTAATTTTGAAACTCTCATTTTCTGTGTTTATCTTATATATCCATGTAAACACGCATGAATAAAACATATGACTCGCAAATGTGCTACAATTTGGATCGCATCAAAACATTTTAGAGGCATCTTTATCATAAAATAGTCTAAAAAAAATCCCTTGTGCTCGCCGATACGGACGTTCATCATTTCTGAATAGATCCCAGACACATTTTGTTCTGCTACAGTGACAATGCATTAAGTGTTTTTAACATATAAATCACGATTCTTTCCCGGAAGTGGGCTACATAAAATGAGAGCAATAACTCACCATACTGTACCATATGCCCCCGTCCCCACCTGTTTCAGATCTTTGTATCTCTCCGGGACTTCCCAAGCGGTTTTATTTACCTCCTGACGATAATATCCAGGTCTTGATCGGACGGACATATTGGTGAATACCCCTTTAAATATGCTGTCCCGAGTACCACAGCTGTGATTTCCAGGTTTACCTGAACACGGATAATAGCAATCTACCTGTCCGCGTTCAGGCTGTGCGTGTGCGCGTAACCGCTCCCTCTCCGGCGTGGCTGTTTATGGCAAGCCGTTTGAACATTTATTGCGTAAACTGAGCTCATTTTCATTTTTATGATTTTTATGATCATTTATTCGGACACAAACAAAACACTACCAACTGGTAAAAAAAAAAAAAAAAAAAAGTAATCTAGGGTATTTGTATCTTTTTTTAGAGCTATTTTTTTTTAGATACTAGTGACATAGTGTAAAGTCCTTTTCAAGGAAAGTCTGTTCACTAGGCAGCGCATCGCCCCAGGGCAGCCGAGACCAAATCCTATCTATTTGAATGGGGAATCCTAAAATCTCTTGAAAATTTCAAATCAGCAACAAAATCTGACATTACCTGTCCCATAATTGTTGTTTCTTATGCTCAAATAGCATTAAAAATGCAAATTTTTCAGGCTAGACGAGCCAATGCGCATATGCAGTCCTAAACGAGAATCTCAGGTTTCTCCTTATACTGTCTATGGGTTTCTCAGGTTAAAAAACTAGTGTATTTTCACTTGAGTACTACGATAACTGGAATACTAACTATTTAAAGTAAAAGATAAAATAAAACGGAAAGAGGATATGGAATGGAAGACACGGTTAAGTTAATAACATTAAGAAATGAATAGTTGATAACTGAACCACAGACTCCCAAATAATTCAATGGCAATAACATTTGTTACCAGTCTAAATAATTCCTCGTCACTATTAGGGTAGTGACTAATACAAAAAAGGAATAAATGCTATTATATAATGAATATATAATAGAATCAAGATGATAAAGGTATAAGTTATTGTATTAGTACCATAAAATCTATACTAGTTGGTTTTAACTTAAGGAATGAATGTCAAAACAGCTTTCCATACATGAGTTGCATTACTGAGATCCAAGAACATGTTTGTCCTTCAGTGAATGTGAGAACTGCTGCATGTTCTTCCAAAGCCTTGAAAATGATTTAAACAAGGGCTTTTGGAGTTTATAATATGAACAAAGAATGCTTGTTTCCTGTTATATGCCATAGATTACAGGGAGATTTATTTATTTTTGTCTTCAAGTATTTGACACTGTTGAAATCTGCCTTAGTATTTTTAGGTGCACACCTGAACCTGTGTTAACATGTTGAAGCATTGGGCCCCAGGGATCGACATTCCTCCCTAAATGAAAACAATGGAAATTGCTTCACCACACACTCTCACAGATAAAATAATCCTGGTTGACAAAAATTAGAACACAGATGTGCTATTTGTTATGTTTATTAAATTTGTATTTAATCTTAGAAATATTGCATATTCATCAGGGAAGTTCATAAAAATTATATAAATAATGTCTGAAAAGTTCTTCACAGTTGTTGAAACTATGCCGAAAAACGTTAACATTCTTTTAGCCATGTTTTAAACATTTAAAGGAATGGATACAAAGCATATGAAAATACTTAGTTGACTCCAAAATGAAAATGTAAAATGCCCACTTCTAATGATATATGTATTTTGTAATCACACTATTCAGATTAGGTGAAGCTGTGTGGTAGGGAAACTGAAAATACTTAAGTGAAAATAAAATACAGGATACTATTTGCAAGTAGGTGTAGTTGATGAATAATATACTATTCTAGCTTCAGATACACTGTATGTTAAATCAGTGCTACAAACATGATTTAAAGTGATATAGATACCTTTTAAGTAACTTATTTGTGCGTTTAAGCTTTAGAGCTTTGTTGCTCAATGGCTTGTGCGTTTAATTTCAACTCCTTCTACATTCAAATCCATAGTCATTTAATATATAGAGGCACAACTTCTATCTTTCAGACTGAGACCTGTCATGGTAAGACTAGTGGTCAAAGTCGTCATTTGTAACCAGTTAAATATACAGCAGTAAACGTGCTGGATTTTCCTTTTGCCCCTACACACCATCTTACTGCATGTTTTTAACCGGTGGACAGGAGTTTAATACCTCACTTAATACCTTCACCAACACCTAACCAGCTTCTGCAGGATTACTCTGCTTAAATGAGCAGGTTAGTTGTCGCAAAGGTTTTATGATGATCAGGTGACACAGATCTCATTGGCCCAGATGGGGGGCTTGCTATCATATGGGACAAGTACTCGAGCCTCTACTCCTCCTCCGGTCTCATCTCTCTCCTCTGGAGCTGCCGCTCCTCCTCTTGCCTCCAAGCCTGGCTGTTCAAGACCTTCCTGCACAGAGAACGGCTTTTCCAACACTTTCAGAACTCTCTGAACCTAATGGATTTGAGAAGATGCAAATGAAAAATGTTAAGACTTTATGGAATTTATTAATCACAAATTAAGAAGTCTCTTATTCTCACCAAGGCTACATTTATCTGATCAAAAATACAGTAAATGCAACAATATTCTGAAATATTTTTACAATTTAAAATAACGGCTTTCTATTTTAATATATTTTTAAAGTGTTCCTGTGATGGAAAAGCTGTTTTTAACCATTTAATTGGAAATAATTTTGTTGTAAAAATGTAAAAGTCTTAGTCTTTTTTGATCAATTTAATGCATCCTTGCCTAATAAAAGTATTTAACTGTAAATAAATTAATACATTTTCTTGACCCAAACTTTTGAATGGTACTGAATGTCTCTTGCAATTTAGGTGCTCTGATTTACAAAGCTAGTATGAGTCTCACCTCTGAGAAGTCACCATTTTCAGCTGCCTCTATTGCATTCTGGGCAATGTAGTTTCTGAGTACCACATGTGGGTTGTTGTTGTTCATCACAGATACTCTCTCCTTCTGTAGATCTTTCACATCAACCCCTGACTCACACTCATGAGCAAGCCGCTGCCTTGGGAATTAAATAGACAACATATCCAAAAGTACATTGTTGCAGGAAAAAAATAATAATTTATTTACACAGATGAATCTAACCTAAACTATTAAAACAACTTAGGTCTTATTCAGGTCTTTTTGGTTTCAAATAACAATGCTTTATAATACACTTTTCATTAGAAATGAATGCCAATGGGAAATGAATGCATCAGATCGAAAGAACTTTCTGTACCTGTATTTCTTGATCCAGCAGGACCAGTCTTCAGTCTGCTTGGCCCTCAGTTGTTCTGCAGTGGTGTCCATCAGCTCCTTCAGTCTTGAGAGTATTTCAAGCTGCCGAGCGACCGTCTTCCTGTCTGAAATTATCTGGAACAGTGCAGGGTTACTCTGAGCCATGGACAGCAGCATTGCAAGCTCACTAAATTGAAGAAAAAAAACAAACAGAAATATGTAAATAAAGATATTTAACCATTTATTAAAGTCCCCCTGTCTGTAGTCAATAACTGTATCCCTTAAAACTCATCTTTGATCACAAAAATGGCATGTTTAAGTGTTTTTTCCTGTCATTTTTTTATTCATGATAAAATAGCTTGAATATAACTCTACACCCTTGCTTCATTTAGTATACGCGATCCATGAATATGCAATTGAGCCCCGCCTCCACTCACTCATACAGACTCGTCTACAAGTCGATGTATCAGAATGGTAATGCATTTTATGTATCGCTCTCTACAACACTGAACACATCACAGTAATAATTTATAATGATTAACCTTTGGCTTGACTATGTTATCAAATAGCTAATAATGTGTTGCTAATGTTACACAAACCATGTTACCATTCACATGGCTGCCTTCTAAAAATCAGCATCCTTAGAAACGCTTTGAACAACTTAGAACGTCAGTGGAAAAAGGTATATAGTTCATCATAACATCGTAATATACATCATATATTTTTCATATCAACAGAAAAACATACCGGAAAACCTCCCTTCTCTTGAGACTCGTTTAATGATATGCTAAAGCCCACCCACACGTTGACGTGATTGGTTACAAGGTAGTTTGTGACGTAAGAAACACTGGCGATTTTAAACCACCTTTGACTGCGGTGCTACAGTGTAAATACTCAGTAAATATTAAACGATCTGTAATGGACAAAGCAATAGTGACACATGGTAAAAAATTTTACTGACAAAAGTTGCAACATTGCTGTAAGATTCAATATAGTCGTCGTCACTCCATCATCTTTTATTATAATTCACCACACTATTATGTAATAATGTGTCAAAATCCAAAACAAGTCGTTTTCAATAAAAGCTGTTTTTGGACCTCTTATGTCAAAATTCATAACCCCTTTAAGCAACACAACTGTTTAATAATAATTGATAATAATAAGAAGAAATGTTTCTTGAGCACCAAATTAGAATATTAGAATGATTTCTGAAGGATCATGCGACTCCGAAGACTGGAGTAATGATGCTGAAAATCAATAATATTTTCGATCAAATAATACAAAGATTCGATCAAATTTCGATCAAAGCTTTGGTGAGTATATGAGACTTCTTTCAAAAACACATTTAGAAATCTTTCTGACCTCAAAAGTCTGAATGGGAATATACAGTAAGGTGTTACCGTGGATCCATGGAGGGTTTGTTCGCTGCTTTCAGCTCCTCTAGAGAAGCACACTGCTGCAGGAGCATCTCTGCGGCTTGTTTTATCACCTCACTTTCATCTTCCCCTGCCTCCTGTGTCGGGCAGGAAATCTGACTCAAGCTACGGAAAGTGTTGGTGAAGTCCGCACCTAAGAGGAGGAAGAGGTTACCGTTCAGCAATTATCCCGCTTCACACTTTTTATTTGGACACTCTAGTAACTCATACCCGTGTTATGCATGGTCTGCAAAAGTTCTGTGATGAGCATCTCATCCTCTGGCTCCTCCTTCCTCAGCAGACCCAGTTTCTTCCTCATATTGCTCAGATAGAAGCTATTGTAGAGCGGCAGGTACTCATCCAACACCTGTTCGGCCCGGTCTGGAGGTAGGTCAGGCTGCAGGGCTTCAGCCAGCCGGGCTAAATTCCAGCGACAGATCGCTGGCTGGGCCTGGTAAGTATACCGGCCTGAACTATCAGAAGCGTTACAGATGAAATCTGGGTCGAAACTAAAGAGAAAACAAAACAAGGAAATTCATGTTCATGAACAATAAATGCAAATAATTGCTGAATAACATTAAAGGAGAACTCCGGTCAATTTTAACATTGAGCTCATTTTTTTGTACATTTGGAGTGCTGTCAGTACAGAGAACAACGACAAAAATCGGTGTTGCCTACACCGTGTTATCCTCTTTTTAAAATTTGCACCCTGTTGACTTCAATGGGGCAAGTTTTAAACCTGCTTTTAGCCTCTTAACATCCTTGATGTGTCATTACAAGTGCACAGGTCATGTGAGTGATTCCTTCGGGGTGAACGCGGGTGAATCTGACTGCAGTAGATGTGAAAGAAATATATAAAAAATTATGTTTATTCAGCCAGCGCACATACCTGTATTTACATCCTGTTTTCGGTCGAAGTCCACAGTAATCGATTGTCGAGTTCACGCGCATAGGTTTAGTACCTATGATCACGCGCGTGAACTCGAACAGAGGCTAAAAGCAGGTTTAAAACTTGCCCCATTGAAGTCAACAGGGTGCAAATTTTAAAACGAGGATAACACGGTGTAGGCAACACCGATTTTTGTCGTTGTTCTCTGTACTGACAGCACTCCAAATGTACAAAAAAATTAGCTCAATGTTAAAAGTGACCGGAGTTCTCCTTTAAGGCCATGTTTCACAGACACAGGATTAGGCCTTTGTTCAATTAGGCCATTTAAGTAGCTTTTATAAACATGCCTTAGAAAAAAACATTACTGGTGTGCATCTTGAGACAAAACAACAGCACTGTCATATTTTTAGATATGTCAGAGCAAGTTGCTTTCAGTTAAAACAGCTCAAACATGCATTTTAGTCTGGGACTAGCTTAAGCCTTGCCTGTGAAACCGGGGGATAATGTTTAAGTGAGACCTTACCGATCCATGAAGCCAAAAGGCCCATAGTCCAAAGTCAGACCCAGGATGCTCATGTTATCAGTATTGAGGACTCCATGACAGAAACCCACACACTGCCACTGAGCCACCAGCCTTGCTGTTCGTAAAGTCACCTAGGCACATTCAAGTAAACACAGATTAAACATTTATATATTAAATATAGAAAATAAAAATGCAAATGCTTTATATAAAATATTACGCTATAATACGTTTCAATGGATCAATACTACAACCACAGCAATGATCTCAGTCTACCTCTCTGAAGAAAGCAGTATTCCTCTCAATGCGGTCTGAGTGATTTTGATGGATCTCTGGGTAGAAGTTCACAATGACATAATCCAGCAATTGGGTTCTGATGTCATCGTGGCCATAGCTGGGACCTTGCCGGCCCGTGAGCTCATCAGCTCGTTTGAAGATCTCAAATGATCCAAACCTACATCAAGAGTCAGGACAACTTCTTCACATCAAGAAAAGCTAGACCTAAAAGACCTTTACGAGTGAAACCATTTCAATTACAGACACAAAAACTGAAGTATCGTAACAGTGTTGTTTTTGGCCAGAGGAGAACAGGCCAACTGATTGAGGCTGGTTTCTCCCAAGGTTTTTTTCTCCATTTCTGTCACCAGATTTGGTTCCTTTCCACGATCACCTCTGGCTTGCTTAATTAGGGACACTTAATATCCAATAACATTACCGATTTGACTGCACTATCGGATGAGAACAAAACTTAACTGAATTGAGCTAAATAATGACACTATTGTCTTCTGTAGAGCTGCTTTATAGCGGAATTAAACTTATCTCATAATAAATGAACTTTACACAGTTATTGAACTTAACTGAATCATCACTGAACTGAATTGAGCTGATTTAATGCCATTATTACCTTGCTACAGCTGCGTTACAGCACAATTTGAATCTATCTCTTATTTGATAAAGTTTGCATCATAATTCTGTTACTTTACTGTTATTACTATAGTAACTACATGTAACATATGTAACAAGGACACTTTAAAATAAAGTGTTATCTAAATAACTATATGATATGATAATGAAAAACTTAAACTTGAACTAAAATTAGTAGAATTGACCTGGCGAAAAATAATTGACAAAATAAAAGCACAAAAAGATTACTAAAACCTAAACTAAAATTCATAAATGCAAAATTTAAATATTAATAAATAATATAATAGGATATAAATAATGCTAAAATAACACTTGCACGAGAAAGCATTTAGGAACGAAATAAACAACTATGGTTACCTAATAAAGCTGGGAGCAATGCGTAAGACCACAGAGCATCTTTCCATGCGTGGATTGCCATTGTAGAAGATATCCCTCATGACTCGTGAATCAGACGTCACTACTGATCCAGCTCTTGTGGTCGGCACTCCCAAGCCAAAAACCGCCTCGCTGCACAGAAACTCTCGTATGCTGGAGCGCAAAACCTTACGCCCATCTGCCTGTCTAAAAAGCACAAAGGACAAAAATCGAAACCTTAACATAACTTAAGAACAAAACTTGAAGTGTATTAAGCTGGATGATGACACCAGTTTTCTGCAGAGCTGCTTTTTATATATATATATATATATATATATATATATATATATATATATATATATATATATATATATATATATATACACATACACACATATGTGTGTGTGTGTGTGTGTGTGTTTTATGTTTATATGTCTATGTTTATATAGTGCTATTTAAATGACTTGACTTATTTATCTTAAGGAAAACAAAGTTTCTTTTGGTGGAAGTTTGGTAGAATGGGCATCTTATAAGTTTGTTCCTATTATGCTCCTTTTATACTATGTAAAGTGTACGATATGGCTTAAGAAAATTTTATTAAATAATAAAAAGACTACTTTTATTTCACATGCCATCTCTAGTATGATAACATACAATAGGAAAACACGTGTGAAGTGTGAACAGCCAATGAGAATATCATAACATGATGTGGCAATATCTAGATAATATGCTGGCAAAGTTATATTACAGTAGCAAGTCTACCTAGAGTATGGTGTCAGTCCAGCACCCTTCACCTGGATCTCCCAGCGCCCAGTGGGATTCTCATGCAGTAATTCAGGGCTCTGGTCCACTGGGGCTTTCACTTCTCCCAGATAACATGCAGCTCCATCACCAAGCTGTCCTGCAAACTGTCCAAACTGGTGTCCGCAGTAACAATGGGAAGCAGGTTCTGATCCTGGCAACACTTTAGACCCACTGAGATACTCTGGGCCCAGTGGATCCTTCAGAACCTCATCAGCATCAAGACCCAGAAGTGCCAGTGCTGGACCTGAAACTGACACAAACTTTGGGTTCTTTAGAGGGGTTGGTTGTACCCTAGAAAAACACGCCCCCCGGACCTGTCGGACTCCTGGTTCGGTGGACGGGTCCAGTGGAAGTTGTTTAAGAGCAACATTCTCAAACTGCAGTCGTTCAATGCAAGAGCGGCTCGTGATTACGCCCATGTCGTCCATTCCCGCATTTGACAGTGATCTAAGTAAAATAACACCGGGACATGAGATATAAAGCCGTGTTAGACGAGCTCCAGCAGAAGCCATTCACATTGTACTAAAGTCTAATAAAGCTTGTTATATAAGGAGAGCGAAAGTGGAGCAATCCTGAAATAACTCCCAACAGAACCGAGTTGTTCTCAAATCCGGTCCGTCGTTGTTTTCGTCCCCCCTAGAAACAAACGCATCGGAACGTAGGCTACTATTCTAAAATTAATTATTCGCTTATTGGATTTTTTTTTATTGGAAAAGCTCCATTTACTTTCATTTTTAAAGTGAATGGTTGTCATTGATATATGACAGCTTTCACAACGGAATAGTCATCTTTTACTTTCTTTATAAAGTGAATGGCTGTCATTGTTAGGCTAAACATTTAGCTGCAATCCAACTGTTTAGGAAAACGCTGGAAGCAGGGAAATGTATTATTTAGTTAACACGTTTGATATAAAATTCAAACTAACACATGTCTGGGTGTACAAAATCTTTCAGTATCTCCTAGAGTTTTCTTCTTCAAAACAGTAATTAGTTGGCGTTTTGCCACAAATGCTGCCTATCAAGGGCCTGATATCTAGCTCATAAATGTCAGGGATAAATCTTCAATTTGCAGTGTTGTGAGTCAAGACAAAGGAGTAAAATATGCTCATGTTGAGCTCATTTGCTCAAAGCTAAATATCATGCAGGGGTTGCTGGTCTACAAGTCTACAACACCCTAAAGGAAGAGAAAAGTGAGTTCATTAATGCTTTGGAATACAGGAGAGTAATGCTCCTTCCCACAAAGCAAAGACAACCCAGAAGTGGCTTGAGAACAAGTCTATCAGGCTCATGTTTTGGCTTTGTCAGAGTCCAGATTTGATCCCTATTAAGAATTGTTGGTCTCACATTACATACATGCACGCGGTCGCACACGTACACATACACAGATATACATTTATATACAGTTGTGGTCAGAATTTATGGCATCCCTGGTAAATATGTAAAAAACGGTAAATATGATGTAAAAAAATAATAATAATTGGAACCCCTAGAATTTTTTTATGAGTAAAATATCTTCTGAAGTATATTCCCATTAATATCTACCCTTTTTTTTTAGCACAACAGGGTGACAAGGAACATGAAATTGTCCAGCTATGACTTCTTGTTTCATATGATTTTAAATATGAGGAAACACAAAGGCCAAATTCCATTAATCATCCATCACAATGAGTAAAACCAAATAATATAGTTCTGATGTGCATCAAAAGATTGTTGAGCATCACAAAATAGAAAGTGGCTGTAAGAAACAGCTACAGCCCCATTTTGACCATCAGGGCAATAATTAAGAAGTTCCAATCAACTAAAGATGTTACGAATCTGCCAGGAAGAGGATGTGTGTCTATATTGTCTTAATGCACGGTGAGGAGTAAAGTTTGAGTGGCCAAAGACTCTCCAAGGATCACAGATGGAGAATTGCAGAGATTACTTGAGTCTTGGGGTCAGAAGCCTACCCAAAAAAAAAAAAAAAAAAAAACCCTACATCACCACATGTTGTTTGGGAGGGTTTCAGGAAAAATCCTCCTCGCTCATCCAATAACAAACTCCAGCAAATTCAGTTGTCAGACAAGACTGGAACTTCAAACGGCACAGGGTTCTGTGGTCAGATGAAACTAAAAATAGCTTTTTGGCAGCAAACATGGCAGATGGGTTTGGTGCACACAAGGATAAAAAGTACCCCATGTGTACAATTTAATATACCGTTAGATCTTTAATGTTGTGGGCATATTTTTCTGCTGGAGGTCCTGGACATCTTGTTCAGATACATGGCATTGTGGATTCTATCAAATATCAACAGATAAAAAAAATCAAAACCTTCTGCTAGAAGTCTTATAAAGGATCTTCCATCAGGAGTGTTACAGAGCACAATATGAAGCTTCTGCCATGACCGTCCCAGTTCCCTGACCTGATGAGTGGAGTGAACTGAAGAGAAGAAGCACCAACATGGAGCTGGGAATCTGAAGGCTCTGGAGAGATTCTGTATGAAGGAATGGTCTCTGATTTCTTGTCAGTTGTTCTCCAAACTCATCAGGCATTATAGAAGAAAACTCAGAGCTGTTATCTTGGCAAAAAGAGATAGCAAAAAGTATTTAATAAGAGGGTGCCAATAATTGTGGCCAACGTGTTTTGGAGAAAAACATTATTTTTAACATTATATAAGCAATATTTCATAATGTGATTTCCCCCCCACTTTCAATTATTTTACTTCAATGAAAGGTTAGATTTTTGCTAATTTTTTGCATGAAAAATCAAAAGGATAAACAATGCAGATTTTTTTTTAATCATATTTACCAGGGGTGCCATTAATTCTGACCACAACTATATATATATATATATATATATATATATATATATATATATATATACTGTGTCTGTGTGTGTGTGTGTGTGTGTGTGTGTGTGTGTGAGAGAGAAGAGTTGGAGAGATGAAAAGGCAAATATAACATGTTGGAAAATTTATTTTAGATTTTAAGATATATTTTTAGTTCGATCTGAGCATTGGCTTGTTGAAAATGGATAACCAAAAAAATATAGCACTAACAAAAGAAGAGGGACCATTTATTCCCCCTCTCCACATTGTTAACAGCAATTACGGGAAAAAACTATTTTAGCAGTATAATTCAAGGACATACAAAGAGATGCATTAAATATACATTACTTAGTTGATCATGTAATTTCTCACCTAATAAGTGATCTCTAGATGATCAAAAGTAGCACTGCATGTAGCTGACAGGAAGACCGAGTTTAAGTTCATGAAGTCAGCAGCATTTCGAGAAAAAACAGAGTAGAACTACTGGGTCATTGGATCAATATATCTTTAAAATATGTTTTTTTTTTTTAAATCAATCCGTTAATCAACCATTTTAATTGTGCATCAACCTCTCAACAAATGCAGGGACTGTTGCTCTACAAATAGAAATACTCAAACACCAGGGCACTGACAAAAATCCCTTAATATATGTTGTAAAGATTTCTTAAACTCCAATTAAATAATCCCAATAAGCCATTTACATAAGAAATCATGCAGAATGCAGATACATCCATATAGTCATCTCCTTCTCCAGAATAAATGCACATGGCACACATGCAAAGTTTCAGTCTTAATTTAAGCCCCAATATTGCTCGAAATGCATAATTTCCATTCAGCACCTAAAAGTTTAAATGAAAAAAGAAAGGCGGATTTTTGGCATTAGCATCACACTCAGACACACAAGCGTTATGTGTTTCGAATGTGCCTGTGACCTAACATGCCACATCTAAAAATAATTTTCAGTCACCCTATAAAACACCATTGTAAAAAGCTACCTGGAAAAACAAAGTCAAAGTATGAAGCAGCAGTTCCAGTAGTATAAGGCTGCAAGCACTAAAGCAGAAACGCCCCTAAATTCCTTCCATCCATATAAAGCATGCTCCCCAAATATTGCCCTGTTGGCTCATGCTAGTGATAGGCTCTTCTGAAGAAGCATTTTCTTGTCAACATACCTTCTTTAATTGTTGTCTACACTTTCAACAGGAGAGTTTCAAGTCATTGATGGACCTTTTAAGACAATGGTAAATAATAATAATAATAATAAAAAAAAAAAGGACATTTCATTACAAGTGTTAGAGTATTCCCATATTATCAACAATGAGCTTTCAGTTTGTTTCTAATTTAGTGAATTTAACCTTTATGCAACTAGATTTCTATGAACATGGGGGGGAAAAAAACCCAGTAAATAGGGGAAAACAGACGTTTCCTTCTAAAAAAAACACCTGAATCAAGCACAACCTCATATATTACGTAAACAAAATGTATCTTGTCCAATTAATTGCGTAATTGACTCATTTTAATAAATGTCAAGCTTTTCTTTAGCAAGATTACCAATTATTAAATGGTGTGAGTGAAACAGAGGACTCCAGATTTAATCGTACCCATTTATTATGACCATATGGAGAGAGAGCAAAACACCCTGACCAGTCTCTGTTCCTTTAAGCCCTTTCCAGGTCATGTAGTAGGAGGCACTTGATAGCTAGCACAGGCAAACTTTATGCTTGGCTTATCAGGTAATTACAAAAACCAAGAAACCGCACAGAGTGAACAAGACTTGAAACTCTCAAACACTGTGTGCAGTTGTTTTGGTTTCACTCATTTCAAGCCATTGTTTCAGAAACATACATAATTCAATCACTGAAACCAAAAATACTTTGGTCAATCATTTTCCTAATGTGCATTACATGTATTTATCATCAAGTAATACTTTCAATAAAAACTGATTTATGCTTTTCATAATAAATGGTCCAATCGCGCTTTTAGTGCAATCCAGGTTTTAAAAATGAGTTCTGGGATACTGTTCCATTAATCACCTACATTAAAAAAAGCTGGCTTCACTACTCACACTTCATGAACTACAGATTATGGCTGGAGTAGGTCACAGATTCAAATGCTGATTTACAGGGAATAACAATACTGGACTTGCTGGGAAACAAAATGCATCAATCATTTGCAGGAGCCAACCAAAAGAACAAAAAAACAACAAAAAAAAAAAAAACAGCAAAATAAAACTTCATTCAGTTCAAGTTACATGATAACATGGGAAATCCTGCTGCAGCTGATTTTCTAGTGGGTCATACTTTAAGAATGAGGGAAAGGGAAAGAAAGCATGGTCCGATTTCTTTGGCAGTACAGCTCTGCGTCCACAGAGGGTTGAGGAGGTGACAGAGTGTTAGTCAAGGCTTCCACCCACATTGCTCATTTCATATGGGATGGAGACGATGTTTCCCTCTAATCTTCCTCCTATAATCTACCCAACCACCATCCTGTAGTTAAGGCTACTGGTGTTCAGTGTGCATCCTGATCTCACTGCTGAAAAGTCTGTGCCGATAAGAGAGGGGTCAAATGGAAGGCGTTCGTATATTTTCAAACAAAGATTGGACAGTCGGTAAGGAGAGTAACGCCCTCCCCACGCCCTTGCTGGCACGGAAGCAGGCATAACCCAGAAGCCCCCACATGGCTCCCTTCAACACGTTGCGTACTACCCAGCCTAAACGAGATGGGGGAGCCACACTAAGAGAAAAAAACAAAACAAAAATTGGTCATGACAGATCTTGTACTATTAGATACTGAAGTACATACAACTGTTCCAATACGCACCTCATGATCTCATGGATATTAAGCTCTTTATCCCAGTTCTTCTCAATACCAGGCACATGACCCATCCCAACCACTCCAACCACCACAGCAGCCACTTCTAAAAACAAAAAAAGTGTGTATGAACAAGAGGTTTCAAGTAGCTCGGCAGGATTCTGTACTGTTCCCACAGAAACATGGGTCACCTTCTCCCGCTCCCGTCCACAGGTTGAAATTTCCGTGAAATAAGTTTCAACTTATGGGCATTGACATCCCAGCATAAACGTGCCTGATAAATTATTTGTTATTAAAGCATCTACATTAACAAACCACTGTTAATTTTAACAGAAAAGCAAGCATAGGTGGTGCAAAGTGTGCAAAGAGCACACTAAATATATAATCACTAAAAAGCTGTCACTTTTTTGTTAATCGCGATCTCACAAAGTTCCATTTTAATCAATAAAGCTCACTGCACAATGAATCTCTCATAATGTCTACACTGTGTTATAATGAGAGGAATTGTGAGTGTGCAGAACTGACCAATAACTCTTCCGGTTTGAGTGGTGAGTGGATTCTAAATTGTTTTAGTTTAGTTTTTCTTGTGCAATAGATGAATAGCAATTTCTTTGTTTTTAGAATTTTTTTTTTTTCTATTTTGCGTAGTCCCTCAAGTCATTTATTTCATTCTCCCGCAACTGCAACACACGTGTCCCGCACTCACCCATCGAATCTTGTCCCACACCGCACTCTGTTGCATCGGGTTCTGTGGGAGTGCAGGCCTCTAGTTTCATGTTACAAGTAACATGACATGATATGCTTTTTGCCTGTATGAAGCATTGGGTGTGTTATTTTAGTATTTTTATATACTAAGTATTATAGTATTACTTTTATTTTAATATTTTCAGATGTCACTATTTTACTTTGTCATTTTATGTTTTGTCATTTTTATTAGTTTTATTTTTTTTTAATACTTCTATTTAGCTTTAAGTTACATCGCTTTCATTTAGGTTTAGTAATTTTAGTACTTCAACTTCTGTTCTAATTGTTCTCATTTTTTCTAAATGTTCTCATTTTTCAAGATTTTCATCTAACATTTGTGTTTTATTTCAGTGCTATTTTAATTACAAAAACAAATTTAAATAGCAGTCACCCTGTAGTCAATGGTTTTATCCCTTAAACTCATCTTTGATCACCAAAATGACATATTTAAACGTTCATACACCCGCTATATTGCAAGACTTCCTTGCTAGTTCGTGTTAATGACATGCCAAAGCCTGCAAGCACGTTGACGTGATTGGTCACAAGGTAGTTTGTGACGTCAGAAAGACCAGTGATTTCAAACCGCTTTTTTGAGACTGTCTTTCATTCACCGCATGCAGTATTTAAAGAGAAAATACTCAGCAATGGTGTTGACTTATAAATTTGCACATGGTTTGTCTTAAAGCATATTAAAAACACCACATCGACATATAAATAACATTAAAAACTAGATTTTTACCACAGGGGGTCTTTAAAGGGATAGTTCAACCAAAAAATGAAAATTCTGTCATCATTTACTCATTTTCCCAATGACTTCCATAGTACAGACAATAAAATAAAAAAAGGAAGACAACGAGAACCGGAAAAATTCTTCAAACTATCTTTTGTGTTCAACAAAAGAAGCTCAGTCATACAGGTTTGGAACGACATGAGTAAATGATGACAGAATTTTCACTTTTGGGTGGACTATCCCTTTAACTATGACAACACTGATCACTGGGCATACCTGAATATGCAGTTTTAAATTCAAGACATTTTTCTAAATCAAATTAGCATCAAATTAACTTCAAGGCAGAGCACTGGAGAAGACTGCAGCATGAGATGAGCGTGCCGTACTCACTTTCAGCATTAGGAGGCGCCTCCACACAGCGCGCTGCCTGTCTAAGTGTGTGAGTGAGGTAGATGTCTCGTTCTGCAACAATAGTGCGGTGGAGGGCTGGAAACTCGCCGATCATCTCTGACATGGTCTGTTCCAGAAGATCTTTTTGTTTACACTTCTCTACATCCTCCTTGCTGATAAGAGCAAAAACACATACCGAAAATCTGTTCATGTGAATCTCAAAACAAAACAGCATATACAGGCCATACTTCCCCACAATCAAAGAAGAAAAAAAAAAAAAGTTTGCTTAAACTTTGCTTAAGCCCTTTATTTAGGACCATTATAGGCTTCATTAAGCTCAGTGGAGCGTCATGCTAAATTTAACAGGGAAAAAAAACAATTCTTATTACCGGAAGACCTTGTTACAAACATTTTAATAACTGTAATACACCATTTAATTTGTGAAGAATTCATACATCATGGTAGAATCTGCTGTACTACCTTTAATTTATGCAGATTTAAATAAATACTACAAAAAAATGCTAAGGCTTTCAATTAAATGTAATTACTTTTTAAATATTGCATTAATCACAAATTATTGTATATACATTTTTAAAAACAACCCAATTTTTTTTTTTTTTTTTCATTATAAAATAATAAATTAAGGCACACAATAAAACACAGTAAGGCAGACTAAATCATGTTGAATTGGACAGATATTATAAAATAACCTGTAGAACCTTTATATATATTCCCCTGGTTTCACAGACAGGGCTTAAGACTAGTCCTAGACTAAAATGTAAGTCTGAGCTGTTTCCACTGAAATAAACTTGCACTGACTGATCTTAAAAATATATCAGTGCCTTTTTAGTTTTAAGATGCACATCGGTAATGTTTTTTTCTAAGCATGTTTATAAAAATTACTTAAATGTCCTAATTGATCTATGGTCTAATCCTGGCTTAGTCTAAGCCCTGACTGTGAAACCGGGCCTAGATGTGTTAAAATAATTTGCTAACATTAGTTTGCTTTATTACTATATCATTGAACATAAGCTTATCGCTTCCAGTGCACAGCAATCTATCTCACAAAACTGGTCTATGTACACATGCAGACTAGTATCTTTGGCATTCGTGTCTCTTGTCTGTTTTTCCTGTTTAGTTTCTTAAGACACCATATGAAGTTTTTACATTCTAAGAGACTTCTTAAAAACAAAAAGTGATCGCTGTGCACATAAAGACAAAGTGGTGTCGACTTGTACCTGATTGGGTCAGAGAGGAAGCACAGGCCCCAGGCCAGACGAGCCTTCTGCCACAGGCTGAGAGCAGCTATTGCACGCTTAAAGGTTACTGGAATGGGACGATCCCCAAGGTGAAATTTACAGAAGGGCACTTTTCCTGCCTGAATTGGTTAAAAGAGCATATTTTACATGTTTACAGGTTTCAGTTTTCGTGACTGCGTGCATTTATTGTTCTTTGATAATTGGTGACATCTGCTAGAAGTCAGGAACGAGTGCATGAGTTACAGTGCATGTCAGAACCATGAGGACTGTGTAAGTGAGGGAGAGCATGTGTATTCGCACTGACCTCCTTAAAGGCTTCTCTAAACTCTCCTCCAGGGGCCATGCCCAGCTGTTCTGTAATGTGAGCTGAGACTTTGAGCAGCAGTATCTGCATGAGGCCAGACATCACTCCATTCTGACACAAGAAATGAGAAAAAAGGATTTAGCATGTTGATAAATGAATTCATAGGAATGTGTTTGGCAGTATAATAACTATGTCGGCGCAGTCTTCGGTTTCATGGCTGACCTGTTTAATAGCCTGCTGGACCTTCTCCAAGTTAATGTCTTTAGCCTCTTTTAGCAGTGTTTTCTCGTCCATTTTAAGCATGGATACTCTGTACTGGCACAGCTCCACCACCACCACATCAGGCTGGACCGCTCGGATTGTCTAAAGCAAAGAGCATCAAATCAAAACAGCATTTAGTCAATCAGTAGCTAATACTAAGGTGTTTTACACTCAAAAATTGGTTGTGAGCACATAATAAAAAGAAAGCCAATGCTTACTGTGGCAACATCATTCTTGCTGCTGTCGCTGAAGTGGGCAGTGCCAACCAGGTACACAATACTGCCCTCAGGTGTGGTGAGACGCGTCACAGTGTCCGGAAGGTCAGGCTCTGCTTGTCGACGCTGGGTACGAACCTGCCACAACACTTCCACCGCCTCAGAGTCTGCTAAAAAGACAAAAACATTTTCATAATCGTAAGAGGTGGAGCAAGAACACTACATACATACAGGTCAAAAATTTGGAAGGATTTTTATTGTTTGGAAAGTTGTCTTAATCTCACTAAGGCTGAAATCTATTTGATCAAAAATGACAGTAAAAACCAGTAATACTGTGAAATATTCACATTTAAATGAACTGTTTCTATATTTTAAAATGTAATTTATTCCTGTGATGGCAAAGCTGAATTTTCAGCAGCCATTACTACAGTCTTCAGTGTCACAATATCCTTCAGAAATCATTCTAAGATCATTTCTTCTTATTATCAATGTTGAAAACAGTTTTAGCTGCCCAATTTTATTTTTTATTTTTTAAGTAAGTAATTTATTTAAAAATAAATTAACATTTTATTTAGCAACGGCACATTAAATTGATTAAAGTCAGTAGACATTTATGAAACTAAGTACTATTTATAATAAATGCTGTTTCCACAAAAAATATTAAGCAGCACAACAGTGTTTAACTGTAATAAGAATGTTTCTTTAAAACCAAATCAGCATATTAGAACGATTTCTGAAGGATCACGTGACACTGAAGACTGGAGTAATGATGCTGAAAATTCAGCTGAAATCAAAAGATAATGGCAATGGAAAGATGAGTTATCTGTTTTTCAAGCATTACTAGAACAAAAACAGAGAAAAAATTAGCTTTAGAAAATATATGGTTTGAACCTTTGTGGAGTGTATGGAAAAATTTGAAATGATTATAATCTGCTGAATTTCTAACTTTGCTGAACTAAACTAAGGCTAAAGGCCTGTTCACACCGGGACGAATTTCGCGCGCGATATTCGCCGACGTTTAACGCCTCATGACTAAACAAAGGGCGCCAATGTGAGTGTGCACACCGACGCGAAAAACGCCACGCGTAAAAGCGTCATTTTTAAAAAAACGCCTCGGGTTCGTTTTTTTGGTTTGACGCGCCGCGTCAAAAACTATCCGACCAATGAGATTGGCGCTTTTGCTCACGTGTCTGGAGCTTCTGAAGTTACAGTAAAACACAACTTGGGGGCGCTCAAACACAAAACGGTCTTGCCGAGCACACATACAGGCGAAGAAGATAGCGTCTACACTGCTGGGAAGAAATAAGACGAGGAAGATGCAAGGCAAGATGAATGTAGAGCTGCTGGCCTCGTTGGTGTCGGAACATAAAGAACTATATGACAAACGCGACTACAAAAATCTTGATAAAAGAGAACTGTTATGGAGTGGTATTGCAGAGCAAATGGGCCTTGATGGTGAGTTTCATTTTACTTAATTGTCTTTCATGTACATAGGCTTGTAACTTTTTCCCACGAACGTTTGACAATCGCGCCATCTAATGTCAGGGAATGAATTTGCATGTTCACTCGGCTCATCGTCAGCGAAAATCGCTTGGGTGTGAACACAAAAAACGCGTTGAAAAACGCGCACCGATATTCGTCCCGGTGTGTAAGGCCCTTAACACTGAAAACTAAATGAAAACAATAAATGAAAAATTAAAACCCTAAAACATATAACTGGGAAAAATGAAACGAAAATAAATGATGACTCCAAAACTAAATAAAATAAAAATAGCCACAAATTAATTTTGGTTTTGATACATGGTATATTATAGAACTTGAAACCTTAGCAACTCTCCTGCATTACAAATGAAAGTGATACTACTAGACGGTAATAACAGTAGATTGTTCTGAGAAATTTAACATGATTACTTTCTTTTAAATTACACCAGTTAACACACTTACGTTGGCAGCACTAAAACACTACAACTAAAAATACTTTTCAATCATTTTCCTAATTAATAAATTAACTAATTAATTAAACATTCAAAACTCTAATAATCCTGCACTGAACAAGGAGAGGTTTAAAAATAATATAGTAAGACATTCATTTTGAGCAGCACTTTGTACAAAACCATATGAAAGAATCCTGGGATTCAGGTATACTATTTTGTAAACTTTAAATCAGAGATTACTCACAAAGTCCGAGAGGAAACGGAGGTTGTGCATCATCTTCTGTCGGGCCAACTGAGTCATCCTACAAACAAAAACAATGTATTATAACCTATATAATTCTTTGTATGAACATGCTGACAATGTACACAGAACAGGTGCGAACAAGCTTGGCATTCACTTCTAGCAACTCAGAGAACTTTTGCGGTTTAATTTTCGAGGTTGAGGATATTTTAAGCGATTTTGAAGCTTCAGTAAAAAAAAAAAAAAAAAGTCTGAGCAAGAATGCATATTTCTCTATCTTGGGAAATGCCCAGCTAAATAAACAAATGACCATTATCCAATCCTCTCAGTACCCACAAGAAGGCAATAAAGAAACCATGTGCATTAAATCAGAATGAAAGTCAACAAAAAGCACAGAAAACTGAATGACTCATAAGTTTTACAATGGGATTTTTTATTTCTTCCTTTTACAAATATGTACCACAGATGCCGATTCTATTTAGCAACTTCAAACCCTCCTTAATTATTACAGATAAACATCCATCACCAAGCAAACTAATCAATATATATATATATATATATATATATATATATATATATATATATATATATATATATGTGTGTTTTTTTTTTTTTTTTTTTTTGCCAAATAAGACAAAAAATACTTATATTCTGCCAAAATCTTACCTCCGAGTTGTCCTGTTCCATTGTCCGCCGTTCAGTAAACCTTCAACCTGGAATAAAAGATCATGAGTCAGATGCACAGTGCACACACAACCCACATATAACTCCACAAAATGGCATTTAACCATTCAACAGAGTTAAACACCCTGTGTACTGTTGGAAATATGGCTCATTACTAAGCCAGACACCGTTTAATTAAGGGATTTGAAAGTTTTTTGACTTGTGTAGTTGGCTAGGCTGAGTAAAGTGAGTCATCACCAGGCTTGACTATCATAGCCTGCCATCTTGCCTTGTGCAACTAACGTTAGACCACGTATACTTTTCAAACTACTGTGATTCCAGCACACCAGTATTATTTGGTGTTATGCTGAGGATTTAGATATGATAAACATCTCTTTGAAGTTGCACAACAAAGCGTTTTTACGTTGACCACGTAACAGATCTAATCCTACAGAAGTCAGACATTAAAGGTGACAACCTGCTGTTATCAGACCACCTGGTTAGCACATCAAACTCAAGACAGCGTACCGTGTCAACCCTTCAAAACGGGATTGTAAACAGTTAAATTTGGGAGAAAAAAAGCCTCTCGTGTGAATTTTACATTCAAATTGTTAACTGACAGTTCTGACAGAAGACAAAACTAACCGAAAAATCTGATGGACTAGCTCCAATCTCAGCCACCTGTCCGAAAAAGGACCAAAAAATACAAATAAATCTTACATTTGACTTGGTAGACAGCTTGTTTACTCTTCCCACGAGAGTAACGAATCGGACCGGGATCCAACTGTCAGTTGTAGAGAGGGATGGTTCTTGACAAGGTAGCTCGGCTACAGGCTAACTGCGCACACATACACGCAGCTGTTAGCTGATGCTATGCTAATATTAGCTAAGCCCCTTTAAAAACTTTACAGAACTGACCGAGAATAAGTTATTTAGTTTGCTCGCTGTTACGATTATAATAGTGTATTTACATTATAGAGAGATGTAAAGAATACTAAAAACAAACGCCTTGACTGTTGTTTGGTTGCTAGCTTCGGCAAAAAAAAAATGAAATGATTAAAGTTATAGCTACAGTCAGCTGCTTGCATGAAGTGTGGTTCTGTAACACCGCCCATTATTGCAATGCTTCCTGGGTATAGGAGGACAAAGACTATTACAGATGATTTTGTGTAAAAAGGTCGGGCCTATAATATACACTATTAAAATTAAATTAGGAATAAAAATATAGGATATTTTTATTATTTTCCATTGATAATTTTATTTCTAATTTAATCTATATTTGATTAGAAATAGAGAAGGACGTATCATTTTAATGTTGACAATAATAATGTTAAACAACTTTATTTTTTAAAGGATGTCGACTGTACTTTCATATTAATTCATATATTTAACAGGAAAAACACTTGCTATATCATTTTAATCATTTTATTATTTTAAAAAGGAGATGTAATACTACATTAACTTACTTTTGCTTTCTCTCAAACAAAAAGCGATTTAAATCTTCAAAAACCTTCAATTGCGTCCTTTGTAAAAAGTAATTCATCGTTGTTGTTCGGATAATATTGTAGTAACTAAAGACAACATCTTAAAACATGTCTAACATGTTTATTACTTTGATTCATTACTCTGGTCATGACTACTGCCATCCCTTCAACACAAAACCAGGCCAGCCAATCCGGGCCCGGTTATCTGGATTTTACTTTTGACTATTTCACATGATACAGGATTGTTAGGTTCTTCGAGGCTTATCCTGGACTTGCTGTCATAGCAATAAGTCTGTAAGCTCAAACCAGTCATGACATATTTCATGTAAACAATATTATTCTGGTGAAAGTCTGTCTTCGCTCATTGCTGATCATAGTTTTGCCTATTGATATAGCTGACCTTTCCAATGAACACAAGAACATGCAGTAATATCAAGCAACTTAATCCAGATATTTTAATAAAATCCGCAAATTAGTTTGAAGAACCAAATTAGCCAGAGATCAATTATCACAATTAGAAGATCTGGCATCTGTCAAATCATATCAGAGATAGCTATAAAAGGAATGAGAATTAATAGGAATAAAAAATATCCCATAATTTACTCACCCTCAAACCATAAGTGTTTATGACTTTCTTCTTTCAGCCGAACACAATCGGAGTTATATTAAAGGGGTCATATAATGCCATTTTTGTACAAGCTAATATGATTCTTTAGGGTCTAAATTAAAAGTTTGTAATATACTTTAATTAAAAATTCTCATTAGTATTGTAAGAAAACACTCATTTTACCTGGTCAAAAACAGCTCTGTTTTCAGCACGCCATTTAAGTGCATGTGTCTTGAGCTTTGCTCACTGCCCCTCTGTTCTGTGGGGCGATTTGACACAACACACGTGGAGTGTTGCTTTGACAACAGTTGAGGGTAACGTTATATTTTGAAGAATGGGTAACAGGAAAACAGAAGTTGAAGTTGGAAAACAGGACGTTTCTGAATGGTTGGTTAACGTAATGTCACTTTGATCTATCTTTGTGTGTACTGGCAGGGTAGAGTAGTGAGATACGAATATGTGTTTACTGATGTATACATTAGTTCATTGACATTTTGATGTTACAGCTAATGGTCATGAAAAACTTTTTTCAGGTAAATGTAGGCTTGTCAGTGATGCGTAACGTTATCTATGCAGTGTTAGGTACAACTGTCAGGGCTGAAGCACTAACATTTTACTGATCTGTTTAAAAAATAACCAGTCTGTGAGACTATGACAGTCATTAGGCACATAAACAACACATACTCAGACAGGAGCTAATACCTTTTTCAATGTTCTCGTTTATAAAGCAGTCTGGTGAAATGATTCGCGCAAACATGAAAGCATTGCTGTTGCGCGGACTATGATGACAGACAGCTCGCTCACGAGCGAGGGAGGGTCTGTGTTGAAACGCTGCTGTCAATCAACAATCGTGGGAGGGGCGTCGATTTTGTGACGTCACAAAATCGAACGGCTTGATTTGAGAGAGGGGATAACAGGAGATAAAGAAAAAAAAAACACTGGATGGATTTGTATAATTTTATGATGGTTGTGTACAGGCACTGCCAACACACATTTCAGTACAATCAACTTGTAAAAGTGCATGTACCATTATATGACCCCTTTAAATAATATCCTGGCTCTTCCCAGCTTTGAGCTTCAAAGGGAGTTTGAGTTTTTGAAGCTCCAAAAAACACATCCATCCATCATAAAAGTTATCCAAACAACTCCAGTGAGTTAATAAATGCCTTCTGAAGCGAAGCAATGGGTTTTTGTAAGGAATATATCCATATTTTACATTTTATAAACCGTAATCACTCGCTTCCGGCAACAGCCATATGTGCAAAAATCCATCACTTTGCTTCAGAAGGCATTTGTAATGCAGGGTGAACTCAAAAACAAAGGAGAGCTGGATCCAAATGCAGTTATTTTATTAAACACAATAAAATAACAAAACGAACACGGGATCTAGAAACCCAGGGA
The DNA here is from genome assembly GCF_951802725.1 of Rutilus rutilus. Lineage (NCBI taxonomy): Eukaryota > Metazoa > Chordata > Actinopteri > Cypriniformes > Leuciscidae > Rutilus > Rutilus rutilus. The sequence continues at coordinate 36,601,674 of NC_140213.1, forward strand.
AACAGAATGAGCACACAAACAAAACATGAATTTAAGGACAAGACTCGACAAGAAACACAAGAAACACTTGGTTTTAAATACTAGAAGGCTGCTAATAATAGGCAAACAAGACACATCTGGGAATTATCACAGAACTAATCAAATAGAAAAATTAAAAGCGCTACAAAAATGCCAATCAAAGCATTTTAAAAGTCCAATCAACAAAACACATGAAACACAAGGCCAGGGAATATGAAACAGAGCACTCCCTTAAGGAGCGTATTCCAGATGCTCCCATTGAAAAACAACAAACAAGAGTCCAGGAGGATGGTGGAGCAGAGGCGGATCAGGGGATGAGATGGAGGGCCAGGCCAGTGTGGAGGTACTGGAGACTGAGGAGGATCAGAGAGCCAGGACGAAGACGGCAGAGCAGGGGGCCAGGGCGGAGCCGGAGACCACCAAGGCGGGGCAGGCGAAGCTGGTGACCACCACAGCAGATCAGGTGGAGCTAGAGACCACCACAGTGGAGCAGATGGAAACGGTGACCACCTCGGCAGATCAGGCGGAACTGGAGACCACCATGGCGGCTTCGACAAAACTAAAACAGAGAATACAGGGAGGTTAGAAACAGCCTCTGTGGCCATAACAGGAAGCACAGAGGGTTTAGAGAAGGCCACCTTGGCCAATACAGAACAGGTTGAGATTTCAAGGATGGCTTCCATGGTCGTGTCAGGGCAGACAGAAAGTTCAGGGGTGACCTCCGTGGTCGTGTCAAGGCAGAAGGAGTTCAAGGACGATCTCTGTGGAAGTGTCAAGGCACAAAGAGAGTTTAAAAACGACCTCCGTGGTCATGCCAGGGCAGACAAGAGAATTCAGGAACGACCTCCATGGTCGTGTCAGAGCAGACAGAGTTCAAGGATGACCTTTGTGGTCATTTCCAAGTCAATAGAGAGCACAGGTGATTCATAATCTGCCTCCTTGGTTGTATCAGAGCAGGCAGAAGGTTCAGGAGCAGTCGCCGCCTCGGGATGAGCTGTAGTGGTTGCCGCCACCTCAGGAGTAGCTGTAGCAGTGTGTGCGGCCCCAAACACACAAGATGGCCGTAGCCATCACAGACAATGCAGACGACGGTGGCAGTAACTCTGGGACCAGCTGACTTGGATACGCTGAGACCACCGGACTTGGCAGCGCTGGGATCCGTGGTGGGCCAGGATCCGTGGTGGGCTGCCACCGAAGCTTGAGGCCCAGCTCCTCCCGAGTCTTAGCATTAACAGTACTTACCCAGCTTCCTTGCTCGGAGTGCTCGACCCGTGAGAGCGGAGATCATAAATGCTATCTTGGCTTCATGGCTGTTGAGCGAGAAGTTACTCACACTGTAACAGGAATCCATTGCAGCGTGCTGGAGTGCCGTCAAACTTGTCCGGAAGCGAGAGACGAGGGTTAAAGCCAAAGGGAAGCCAGGCAGACGGACTGAGGCTAGCTGTAGCTGAAGGGTTAGCTGTGCAGGGTGGCTCGGAGTAAGACGGCAACTGGAGAGTTTGCAAGGACTTGACTAGCTCCTCCGTTAGCGAGGTGAGTTTGCGCAATTATTAATGATGTGAAGAAAGCATGGTCGCTTGGGAGCATACTTCCACTTGTAGTCTGAGAATCCATGGTGGGAGCGAAGCTTTATGTGATGAGGAGGCTTGAGAGTTAGGCTCAATGTGCAGTTTATTAGTTGCAATTGTGAGAATTACAAAGAACGTGCAAATAATGGCAGCAGAATGGCGAAACTGAGAAAATGGTGATTGTGGCAAACAATAATCCAAATCAGGGGAAGAGGCAAAAATTTAAATCAAATCCAAAACACACACAAGGTCAAACAGGTAAATCCAGTCCAAAGAATAATCCAAAGTGCTCACAGACGTTTGCACAGGAAAACAAAAACTTTGCACCGAGCCAAGTGAGCTCAGCATTATTAACCCACTGGAGTCTTACGGATTACTTTCATGATGGATGGATGCGCCTTTGGAGCTTCAAAAGCTTGGCCACAATTCAATGCCATTACAAAGCATGAAGAGCCAGGATATTATTTAATACAACTCAGATTGTGTTCGGCTGAAAGAAAGTAATATACACCTAGGATGGCTTGATGGTGAGTAAACTATGGGATAGTTTTCATTTTTGGCTGAACTATTTCTTTAAGCAAGGTACGAAGAACAGACACACGATGTCAGCAAGCCCTAACACAAAAACAATTCACAGCCATAGGGTGTTTCTGATTGGCTAAAAAGCATGAGCCGCTCCTCGGAATGCTGTTAACGTTTTATGCGCAACTGTTACAGATACAGAGACAGGTGGGATTTCTCATGATACTGTTCAATGCTTTCTGTGAATTAGTAAGTATTTTATGCATTGTATAAAAAAATAAAAAAATCACTTACAGCATCTTAAAACATTGTGAACTTTATACACCTCTTTCTGAGGTTCATGTATAACAGAGATAGCTAATCAAGCACACAGAGAGAGACTAAAAAGAAAAAGACCTGTGTAAGACAGACTAGGTGAGTTTATGATTCAAATTCAAGTATTTTTTGTAAATTATGTAACATGAGTTTAATTAACAATTGAACATGCAGTGTACAACCCATGAGGTAATCTAACATTTTTTCTTTTTAGCATAGATTCGTCTATTTCTCTAAGCAGGTTATTTGGTTGAAATGCTGCAGTTCAATACACATATATGAAACTTGACATTTGTCAAGAATTTGAGACACAAAAATAGGCAAAAGAAATTAACAAACAAGCAAGGTGACATGACCATGAATTTTTTATACATTCCTTGTCTAACCCCATTTGAACATATCAAGTTTGAGATTAGTACCCATAAAACCATCAAATTAAATTCAGATCTAAAGATTCAAGCCTGGAAAGTCCGTTGTGTTTCCTTCCCCTCTGAAGGTATGGCCATTCATGATCTGTGTTCCCTGTATCACATAAAAAATATTGCACTTTGATCATGATATGTGCTAGAAAAACAGTGAGCTGCAGCTATCCCTAATGTCAATCTCATGCCTTGTGGTTAGAGGTGCTCTTGGATTTTAATTGTGAATTACTGTGCGCTTCACTCGCAATCATAATATTGTGTTAAAATTCACTACAAGGTGCATCAGTGAATATCAAAGGTTTTAACCAGGACTTACAAAGTTGGTATAACACTTACACGAGTTGTGGTTCATTGTGATCTTGGTATCAAAAGCATGTTTTATGAATCCTCCTTAGCTTGAAAATGTCCAGCTGAAGAAGCTGAAATCTTTTTGTCACAACTCTGTCTGTTCAAAAAAGCTGGTATAAGGATCCATTTGTCTTCGGGCAATCCGGAGTTGAATGTCTTTGAGCACTTGGCCCAAAGACCCAGAGTGATATAGTCTCATTGAATAAGGGCACCAGAGGTGTGTGGATGAACGTCATGTGACAGTCTTTTTTAAATAAGGAAAAATCTCATATTATTAGATGTAAGAACTTTTTTTCTGTACAGCTTAAATATATACATTCCAAATGCGCATATTATTGCAACAATAAGAAATGAGGTTGCATATTTGAAGAATACATGTATTGCGTTGAATCCCTCAAGACATATATATGAAACAGACGCTGATTGTGTATACAGACAAACAACACAAAACTATGTTGACATTGATGTTAAACAGGAACAAACTGTGTTTTGTGCAAAATTCTGATGTGCCTTTGCCTTCATTTGGAATGCCATAGGGAATTCATTAACCCATATGGTGAGCAACAAGGTCATGGGTAATTTTATTTTCCCTCAAACACACACTTCCAAGCATGTGGATGTAAGGCTGGGAGATGATGTTTAAAGGTGCACTTTTTTTACACAAAGTCTAGTGTTTGTTCATATTTAAAGTGATCTACACTCACATGAGATGAAGATACATCAGTGGTCTAAAAAACAACATTATCGACATTATGGAGCGTTATGGTGGTTGACATATTTAGATCATATGACCAGCCCAATGTTTCACTTTATTGTCCCTGTTATGGGATACTTTTGCTTGCAGACTAAATTAATCATGTCAGACTGCGAATAGGGCATTTCTGCAGTGACACCAGTAACCGAAAACTCCTGCATCCATCCTGCAACCACTTTCATATCAGTCAGCTCAACATAAGAAAAAAATAAGTGCACCTTTAAGAGTATAAAATGTGTTAAACACTGCCTGCCCCAGTGTTCAATAATCTTCATCTCTGAAAATGAAATAATCTGAGATTCACCCATAGCAAAACCATTAAAGGGTTAGTTCACCCAAAAATGAAAATTCTGTCAGTAATTACTCACCCTCATGTTGTTCCAACCCCGTAAGACTTTCGTTCATCTTCGGAACACAAATTAAGATATTTTTGATGAAATCTGAGAGCTGGCTCACTCCTTCATAGGCTGCTTAGGTAATCGATATCTGCCATCCCAGAAAAGTTAGTAAAGACATCGTTAAAATAGTCCAAGTGACTACAGTGGCTCAACCTTAAATTTATCAAGCGACGAGAATACTTTTTTGTGCGCAAAAAAAAAAACCCACGAGGGTGAGTAATTACTGATAGAATTTTCATTTTTGGGTGAACTAACCCTTTAACATAAACCCAAAAAACCAGCATATTCCTTTGTGCTTCAGTTCATATTCTAGTGCTTTTGTGTGTGTGCAGGTGTGTATAAATTTCCTTCAACACTCTCCAGCAGCAATCAACTCGCCTGGTCTGGCTAGTCTATCCCTTCTGTTTTGCTCCTCCTCGTCCTCTTCATACAAGGTGTGATGAATGCTCAACAGCGGGTGTGAGGGGTTTCGACTAAAAGGCCCGGACTGGCTCTCCGGCTCTGCCCCGTGGTTGAGAGGATCCTTTGGGGAGTCTGGAGGAGGCACGCTGGTCGTTCCACCATTCATATATGATGTTGTGGAAAGAGTGGCTGTGGAGAAGGTAGTGGTGGTGGACAGTGGAGGAGACTCTTTCTTCTCTAAGGGGACAAAAAGGTGATAGAATTATCGGTAATACCAATATAAAATAATACACGTTTTATGTCTGATACCAGAATGCTATACTATTGTGTCTAAATAAATAATTATAAAAAAAACTAAAATATATTGTTTTAAATCCTACCGGAAATGTACATTGTACAATATAAAAATCGATACATTCATTGTGAGATTTGCTTAATTTCATTTAACAGTGTTACTAAATTATTACTGTTTTTAAAGATTACATTTAAGTAAGCTTAAGTGGGTGAGTTAGGTGAAAGAAAGGTAAAAATAGGGAAAATATAAAAATGGGAAAACTAGGGCAATTTATTGCATGCATAATATTGCAGTCCTAACCTAAAAGGATTTTTGCACTTCTGGTTCAATAGTTCCAAATCAATGGGGTTTTCTGAATGCCTGAAATAAGCTTTTTCTAAGCTTTTATGTGTCTTGGGAAAAGGCATTTGCTAACATGTGACTAAATGGGACTGCAGAGGTTGTCAGGGACATTAAAGGCAGGGTAGGTGATTTGTTCCAGAAACATTTTTGTTATGCTGGTTAAAAGTCTCTTCACATCCTGATAGCAATCACTACGTTCAGTGGTCTAAATGTATTTATATGTACATCTGTGGAAGGCATAGGACCATAAAATGTTCATCCAATCATTGAATTCAGTCCGACTGCAATGATACGATGTCCTACTTGCCTGTCAATGTATGTATTTCCATACCTCCGCGCACCCTGCATGTGCAGACATTACACCTCAGTCACCGAGCACTGCAACCAAAACAGCTGCCACCTTTTTCAGTTCCTCCTGAACCAAAAAAACGAGCTTATGCTGCATTCACGCCATAACTACTGTAATTTGGAAGAGATGGAAACCCGTGACGTTATACTCGGAGCGGACTTGAATTTATGCACGTCAATGGCAACACTATTAACGCCAATATTAATCTACAGTGCTCTTTAAGTTGTTTATGTTCATTATTATTGTAACGTTATGTGCTTTGAGACACAAGATAGTTTAACGCCGTCTCTCATGACGCTTTGCTACCTTCTGTACACGTTCATGTGTTTTATAAGAGGTGTAGCTTTGGAGACGCTCTGAAGGGAGGGTGGGATCTTATGCTTTCAAAGCTAGCTCGCTATTGCTAGCCTCTCGGAAAATTGCCTACCCTACCTTTAAATGTCATCACATAAAACAGGAAAAGTCATCTACTCACTAGCTCGCTTTTACAGCCTTGTGTTTATTATAGTGCTCTTGCAAACTATTTTAACTCAAACATATAGGGAAATGTTTTTTAAATAAAGAATAAAGTGGAAGTGACGTTGAAGTCGTGATCGTGGTATTGTTCGTTTATAGCCTAATTTGTACCTTTTACTTCTGCCGATTGTATTTAGGCTTTAAAATTTGTTATAGTTGTGTTAATTCGTGAAGATTATCTTGATGTGTCTATCACAGATCTATCACAGGCTCAGCTCCCTCCTACTTTCACTCACTCCTACGAGCCTACATCCCTACCAGACGCCTACGATCGATCAACGAGCGACGTCTCGTGGTTCCATCACAGAAAGCCACAAAATCACTTTCCAGAACATTCTCATTCACAGTTCCATGCTGGTGGAACACTCTCCCCACCCTCATCCGGAATGCAGAATCCCTGACAACATTCAAAAAACAGCTGAAAACCCATCTCTTCCGTGAGCACTTAACTTCATAAATTTTTTTTTAAAAAAAAACCCTTTCCCTTTAAAACCTCACTTATCGGGCTTATGCTACTCTGAATAATGCCTGAACTTCGTATTTTGAGCACTTCTTGCGTTGTTGTTGTTTTTGCCTCTTCATGATGACTCGCTTAATTTAGTCCTAATTTGTAAGTCGCTTTGGATAAAAGCGTCTGCTAAATGACTAAATGTAAATGTAAATGTAAATGTGTACATGTAAGAATTATAAACTTGTGTTGGTCACAAAGCTTTTTTGCGGCATTTATCCAAAAGCTATTGGAACATTTCTATTAGCTTTTTGTGGAGGGAACCAGGGTGACACTAGCAATGCCATACATGGTTCTGATATACTGTACATCTCTAATTCAAGCATACCAGTAAGAGAGGAGGAGACGTGGACAACTGCATGTGGACCCTCAATATACACATTACTGAGAGAGTGCTCAACAGGGACTGGCTCAGGGTTGACTGTCTCTGCTTTCGCTTTCTGGATGGTTAGCATGTAGGGATGAACATCCAACGTGAGGTTAAGAGAGTGTTTCTTCTCTATGTTATATGTTTCTGTAGCTGAAAAGTAAAATTAGAAACACGATCAGAGGACCATTTTGACCACATTAGCTATAATAACTTAAACCAGGTTTTACTTTGGCATTACTTATGCTTGTAGGAGGATGTTGTGTGCTCTTGCTGTCCAGAAGTGGAGCCATAATGCTATCTGGTACATTCTTCCTTCGGACTGGTTTAGGTTTATCTGCCTTTATACTATTATCCAGTCTGGTTAGAGTCAAGGGTTCCTGTATGAAAACAAAGAAATATAAGGTACGTTTCACTAATAGAAGGACCATACTAAAAGTAAGCTATTCATTCACTAAATATGAATGAGAACCTCGAGTCAAGTCTTACTTTAAAAGACTGTGGCAAAGGGTTAGATGATGGGATCCACTTCATCTTCTTGCGGGGTCTTTTGATTACTGAGGGCTCTCCTCCCAGCTCTCCCACACCGAGCACTGACGGGTCCATACTGGGGTCAATAGTCTGGATACCAGAGTCTCTCATAGTCGGAGTGGCATCGTGATTGGATTGAGCCAATGCTGCCAGCAGCTGCCGCACAACATTATCATACATGAGGTCACTCTCGTTTGTGATAAAGTCCAGTCTGTTGAGAGACTTAATGTGGTCTCTGTTCTCATTACAGAACATGGCCAGAATGTTAATGTCGCAAAACTGTGACTTCTGCCAGCGCCGACGTGTTTTAATGCCAACTTTGTGCAGCTTGTCGAAAACAAAATTGGACTTGCGTACTACAAACAAATGCAGCAAGTTCACAAGGATAATGAGGTTCATAGTACACAGCAAAGAGATGTCCACCGCAGCCATAATGCGCTGGAGCTGTACGGCTGGTAGCTTGCAGTTGACATTCAGTCGCAGTTCAGGGATGCTGCTAGTGTCCGGCGGCTCACCAAGCGCGCAAGTGAACTCGTTCTGCCTCTGACGGGCGTAGTAGGTGCTCAGGTACGTAATGGGCATTGAGCTGAGGCAGATGATGGCTAAATGTCGCCCCAGGTACAGCTTCGCCAGAAAGTTACTCTGCCCTCTGCGCTCAAGATACTTTTCAAACAGGTTCTGCTCGGGGCTCTTCTCCTTCTCTGCATTCTCGATGATCTCCCGTCGCTCACGTTCCGTAATCCCCGGCCCTTTGGACTGGATCTGCTTTTCAATCTTAGGCGCTCTGCCCTCGGCCGCCCTGTGGTAGCAGTTGTCGATCTCTTGAAGGAGGAAGTTGAGCTCGGAGGTGAGGCGAGTGGAGGCCAGGAACTCCCATCCAAGGGCAGGTATGTACATGATGCCTGCGAAGGCCAGCAGAGCGTAGGGCAGAAACTTGTGCTCGAACAGGGAGGGCCGAAGATCGGGGTCGACACCAGGAATAGCATCCCGAAGCTCTGTCCAGCAGTAACCTCTGGCATACAGGGCCTGGTCTCGGGTGAAGTTGTGTGGGGTGTAGCAATATATAGATTCCTCTAAAAGAGAAGGAGATAGAAAATCATAAGAATCCCACTTCACAAAATAATCGGGATTTTTGCATAACAATTAATTAGATACCACCCGTGTTAAGGCCTGTACACATCAAGAATGATAACTATAACTATAAATGTTTAAATAATTGTTATAATTCTAAGAGAATAGCAAAGTCCACACCACAACTATAATGATAACGGAATCACTTACAAAGCAATTTTTATTAATCTAGTTGATTAATCGATAAAAACATTGACAGAGAAACAGAATTTATCCGATTTTAAAGAGCTTAAGCATTTAAAGCGGCAGGCGACATAATAAACATTTATGTTAACAAACGTTTTGTTAATTGAAATAAAAAAAAATTTGATGAAAAACTTAAGCTAAATGAAAATTAGAAATGCTGTTGGCATTACTGCAAATGAAAATGTTCATTAACAAAGACTTTTTTATTTCAACTAAAATGTTATTTTCATCAACTAAACTTAGCTGCCATTGAAAATTGAGAAAATTATTCAAATTAAGGACTACGATATGATTTAATACTGAAGTTATATCAAATGACAAAAAAACGGACTAAATCTTCGTAAAAATGAATACTGTATATCACTCACAACTGACTCCCGCTGGGATTTGTTTCTAGTAATGAGCTGTCATCAGGTTTCTATTAAGTGGAATGGGTTTACTGCATAGTGTAAGGCAGCACACGCCAATCTAATGATGAATCAGTGATCAAAACAAATGCTACATTTGTCTGTGCCAGCTGGACACAGAGAGAGGTAATTCTTTCACAGCTGCTGTAACTCCTATAGACGCCTCCACCTTACTCTGGGTCTCAGTAGATTACACTCCTGCGCAGAATCAATAATGTAAGTTACGCAAGATAATATGGTCACAAGCTAGTTTCATAAAGCAAGTATATGTTATATTTGGTGTGTCTAGATGGAAATAACCTCTTACTGGTTACAGGCTCTACCTTTTCTTTCAGTGCTTTCAAGTTTCATACTATTTATTGTCCTTGCATTTTATCCTATAAACGGCCTCAGCCAACATGACAATGAGGGTTTGACCTTCACTAATCCTCTTTCTTGATATAATAAGTGTTCCTAAGAAAAAATTATTGTAATGTCAATTGCAATCATTGCCCTCAAATGATATGAAAAGGCAATTTAGCTGCAGTCTCACAATTTTTCGAAGTGTAAATGTTTGTATATCTCCAACTATACTGCATGTTTCTGCCCAGCAGGGTTCTCTATGTTCAGTCACAGCCAGTTGGTGCTGCTATGCAGTAAGACTGACTCAGCGTTTAGAGTAAACCCCCCTCCTACCACCACAACCCCTCTTTATCTATCTCTCTCTCTCTCTTCCTACTTAATCACCCCACAATCTCTCTAGAAACATTCTTTTAACCACTCCTCTGCTGGATACTAGAGGACAACAGGAATATAGAAAGTCCTATAGAGCTATTAACAATGGGTCAACTTTAAAAACTTGGCAGAAATCTGGCACTGTCACCAGTGCCTATTCCAAAAAATATTTCTGATTTAGAGTTCAATGCCATATCACGATTTTTTTGTGAAGTATTAAGTGCGTTCAATTTAAGCATGTTTCCTTCTATACATTTGTATGAAAATTTTAGGATTTTGCATAAAGAATACTGGATGGAGACGCCAAGATGTGAATAAAAAAGCCAATTATGTTCACACTCAAATGAGGTGTATAAATGGTTTAATGGAAAATAAGCACATAAAGTATTAAGGAGACACATTCACCGAATAAATCCCTGTAAGTGCATCAGAAAGTCATGTGATTGAATAATTTGCTCAGATTATAGGCTTCTATCACCGTTTCGCTGCTCATTTGCATAAAGTTGAGCTCTGCAGTTGCTCATGTCTTCAGAAATCCCTAACTCTTATTAAAACCGAATGGCTTTCAAAACTCTTTGTCGCTGCATACTGTAAGGTGTTCATCATGTGCGTTTGTCCAAATAATGCGTAACACCACTAACCTGCAAAGTTCCGTGTGAAAACTAATGTAACCAGCAGAATAGGGATGATGACAGTTCCTATGGTGACGACCCGGTCAAAGGGCAACTCTAGTTTGAGTTGCACCATGAGACCTGCGAGAACCCCGCCTTTCTCATCCTGTGTTGAACCTGGCAGGATCAACTCCTTCAGCTTCTCACCCGCAAGCAGAGCCGTGGCCATGTCCAAGTTCTGCTCGAAGATGTTCTGCATCCGGTCCCAGCAGCCTGCCTCGCCACTAACCTCACAACACTCCTGATGGGAATCGAAGCTCCTCCTCCTACTCCTAACCCGTCAGCCAATGGATTGGCTGAGGGCTTTTCCCTGCAACAATATAATGAGTTATGTGTAAGAGGTGTTGACTTGAAGGATGAAAGTGGATCTTCTAAGAGTCACAAAGGAAGCTTTGTGATCAGCCTGAGTTGATGGGTTATTGATGGCTGATCTTGTCAGAGGTAGATTGAAGAGATCAGATGATTTGTTGTTGTCGCTTATATTGACAGCTGGGATGAATTTGTCATCCTATCTATTCCATTCTGCAAAAACCTGTAAATGAACAAGAGAGTTCATTTAGAATCTGAATTAACAGATATAGATTAAAGGGATAGTTCACTCAAAAATGAAAATTTTGTCATTATATACTCACCCTCATTCGGTTTTAAACCTGTATGAGTTTCTTTCTTCTGTTGAACACAAAAGACAATATTTTAAAGAGTTTTGGTAACCAAACAGTTGACAGTAGCTATTAACTTCCATAGTATTTTTTTCCCAACATCATCAACATTCTTTAAAATATCTTCTTTTGTGTTAGAATCTCAAACAGGTTTGGAACAACATGAGGGTAAATAAGTGGTCAAAATTTCTTTTTGGGTGAACTATCCTTTTAACAAGAAAAATAAAGCTACTAAACCAAAATTTTAAATAAATTTAAAATAAAATTTTGAATTCAAAATGTATTCTGTATCTATAACCATAAAATAAATATATAACCATAAAAGTAGCCTATATTGTTTTTTCTTTTTCACATTCAGACTCTATGAAAGTGCATATTCCTTTAATTCAGAAACCAATGGAGTGTGCCAGGTGTGCCTCTCTGCAGACTGAGTCCTTCGAGAGCATGTACTAGTGACAAGGACAAAAGGACACAATGACATCCATACTAAAGGCAAGTATCCAATATTCAAAACATCCAAATTAGAGTACACAGATGCTTTTTTGGTCTTAAACTCATTGAAAGTTTTACTGTATACTTCTGAACTACAGATGGAAGCTTGATATGTTGCATAGTGTCTTTCCCCATGGCATAAAAACACAGACAAGGAAATAGCTGTCGTACATTTTGAAATCAATATATTTCGCTTTGAGCTCAAGAAATCAATAAGGAACAGCTTTCTAACAAATGGAAAGCACAACAAAAAACAGCAGGAATTCCAAGTTTGTAAGTTAACTAAAATACAAATTTATTTTTTGGGATGAAGTCGATCAGTTTTTCAAATTAATGCATTAAACATGTTTTATGTTAATCTAAAAATGAAAACTAAGCAATGTCTTAATGGTCAGAGCTGTTGTGTTTATGATTTACTTATGCAAATATATAATAATATGAATATATAATGAATGCAAAAAGTAAATAAAAATGTAGTAAATGCCAAAATGCCCAACAAAAATGGCTAAAAATGCAGAAATATTTTTTTAATAAATAAATGTTTGCATTAAATGCAGGATATATATTTCATGGGATGAATCGTAGATGTGTTCAGTATCCTATCTTGTATGTGTTTTACTTTGGGCTAGTTATGGACAATTTGTTCCTCTATGAGACACTTGGACAGCAGGTTTGATAAAACTCAAAGAAGTTGATAGTGATACGAATGTGTCATGCAAACTTAAAGCAACAGCAATGAAGTAGTACATATCTTTTAACACATTAAATGCAGGATATATATTTCATGGGATGAATCGTAGATGTGTTCAGTATCCTATCTTGTATGTGTTTTACTTTGGGCTAGTTATGGACAATTTGTTCCTCTATGAGACACTTGGACAGCAGGTTTGATAAAACTCAAAGAAGTTGATAGTGATACGAATGTGTCATGCAAACTTAAAGCAACAGCAATGAAGTAGTACATATCTTTTAACATAACACATCCTCAGACATAATCTAGTTTTATCGACTATATGCTGTAACGACACTGCCCGACATACTGACAATGTTTAGGTGCATTAAAGGTCATGCACATCACTTACGCTCAGTCGAGGAGCTGTCCATCACCGGATCATCAGGCTATCCGGCATCATCACTGACTAGAAAGACATAGCGACTTAAGACACAGATATGAGAAAATACACGATACTATATACGGCATGAGTGAAAGAGATAGGCTACATTGACTCTCATCGTCATGATGTCACATACCTGTCAGATTACTCGATTATATAGAGGAGAACACAGAGCCTGAATCCCTTTCTCAAATCAACAACACCAGGACAGATCTCTTTCTCTTCACAACGACCACCAGATCTCCAAAAAAACAAAAACGAACGCGGATGCAGTGACTTGTGCTTTATTGTTGAGCATCCCCGGCGTCTGTAGAGTTAATCTGCAGTGCGGGCGAGCCGTTTCAGCGTGTATCCGGGCACACACACCGGTTTGTTCCGCCTCTCGCCATCCCTCTCACTGACAAACCTCACACACTTCTCCAGTTCACACGATCATCTTCACACAGACCTTCAGTTAACATGGGTATCGCTTGTTCTGCCTTGCACAAGACTATCGTTAGTAGGCAATGAGTGTGTGGAAACGCATACGATAAAATAGGCTTAACCAAAAGGCGACAGAAACCATAAAGATAAGTAGCCTAGCCTATTATAGGCCAATAATATGTAATATAATAAACTTTTTCCCTGTATAATCTGTCACGTATATGTAATCGGTTTTATTTTGCTGTGCATAAAAAAATCCACCAGCCCTGTTTCTATTCTATTCTATGTTCTACTCTATCTTATGTATTATTTTTAATGTTCATTGTAGGCTGAACTTTGGGAAGATGTTTTGGTTATTGTGCAGTAGCTTTTATTTAGCCATATTATAATTTATTTTATAGCAAAATATATAGCTCTTTTTATTTTTATTAGGCCTATTTTTTATATTTATAGGGCAAAATTATTTATGAGAATAAAAATAAAGACGATTAAGAAGAAAAAGAAATTTGTTTAAAATCACACTGTAAAAAAAAAGTTGCTGCCTTACATTTTTTTAAGTACAATCAACTTGAATGTTTAAGTCTTTCAACTTAAATTACATTAAACTGACTTAAAAATAAGTTGAATCTTGTATAACAAAAAAAGTTGAAAATACTTTTTATATACTATAGCAAGACATAGTTATGTAGTGTTTGTTCATCGCTTTGGTCTATCATAACATCTTAACTAAATGTAAAAATAAATAAATATTAATAATTAAATGGATAGTTCAACCAAAAATTGTAATTGTCATTATTTACTCACAATTCAAGAAAGTCATACAGATTTAAAACAACACGAGGGTGAGAAAATTAAGAATTTTGATGTGAACTATTCTGTTAACTGCATGTGTCCAACCCTGTTCAGTGTTCTCTTTTTTGCTGTATTTATTCAAAACTCCAACTGCACTTGGACTAAAACCTGAACAAACATACCAAGCTGTTACGTCACTATCTGGAATAATTAGTATTCACATTTCACATAAACAGTCTTTAAAATTTTATTGATCTACAATAACATCACAAGATGCACATATTTATACAAAAATAAAATCTAACAAAGTAAAAATGGTTGCACGCAGCAAGGTAGTGAACAGCACTATGGTCCATATTAAAGTGTGTTAGAATTATTAAATGCATCATATATTAGGTCCCCTACTCTTTCAACATCCAACCTATGGGATTTCAAAATAATGCATTAAAAGTGCTGTGGATTGTACAAGCATGGTGTGTTCACCATTTATTTGCATATAAACTCGTTCGAGCATCACATATGATTCTATTTTCAAACTGGAATGGTAGGCTATATATTCATGATTGTGAGACACAAGTTTAAGGATCTTTACAATAGTCTTTCAAAACCCATCCCACATTTTGACTTTTACTTATTAAACTGTCGTTCAATAATATCTTTGACAGACACACTACTTTTTAAAAGTCTGGGGTCGTTAATTAATTTATCTTTTTTTAAGGATGTCTTTTATGCTCACCAGCTGCATTTATTTGATTAAAAATACAGTAAAAACAGTCATATTTTTACAACAGTTTTCTATTTGAATATATTTTAAAATACATTTATGAATTTTCATCAGCAATAACTTTGTCACATGATCCTTCAGAAATCATTCTAATATGTTAATTTGGTGCTCAAGAAACATTTATCAATGTTGAAAAAACTGGTGTTGTTTAATATTTTTGTAGAAATACTTCAATTTTTTCTAAAAAGTTCAAATAAACAGCATGTATTTGAAATAGACATCATATACTTTTATATAACAATGTGAATGTCTTTGCTTTTACTTTCGATCAACTGAATGCATCTTTGCTAAATAAAAGTATCAATTTCTTTAAAAAAATAAAATAAAAGTCTTACTATAAAATCTCAACCCCAAACTTTTGAACGGTGGTGTACGACTCATAAATGTAACAGATCAGATGACAGAACTCTTAAGTTTCATACCCCGAAAAGTGATGCTTCCCTTCCAACTGACATTCTCATCTTCCATATTTGTACATTCACTTTCTTTCTCAGTGTATTTCCTTCTGTTGCCTGTATCTTTGGTCACTGGGCCATTTGGACCACCACTGCTTTCCAGGCCTTTTCTTTGTCAAAATCCCTTAGTGTGCCATTTGATGTGTGTTGCTGTAAGAAAAGAATGAGATGGTGGAAAAGAAATGGTCCAACAACCACCTTGAGATCTTCCTTTGTTAATCACAACATCCCCCATGTGTGTTTTCACAGAATCAAAGGAGCGGAACAACTCTGCCATTCCAGTGTGATTGTGTTTCATGCTACATTTGGCACCGTACAGTACAGTTTTCCTTTATAAAATTTTTGCTAACATCATCTGCACAGTTATAGTCACATATAACGCACACAGTATAACATTTCCTGTACTCTTAAATTGACCTGTCAGTCATTGTATAGGGTGTATGTTTGTGTGTTTACCTCAAAGTGCTTTTTGTGTAGCGTGTCCCATTCAGTACCTCCCATGCGGAGCTGGCTCTTGTAAGAAGCACACTTTATTACGGTGGCTAACGTCAGCACCGCCTGCACCAGCAGCAATCCCATCAGGACAAGCAGCAGTATGTCATACGTCTGCTGCATGCACAACATACATTCACATACTTAACACGCTTCAAACAACCTTCAAGATGGGTGTGAAGGTGAACATGTATCTGAATCACCAGTTCACCCGGCCAAAACCTATATGCTTCTTATCTGAACTGATTCAGCAGTGTTGTTATTGTAAATTATTAAAAATTTATGTTTTCTGTAAGATAAAAAAAAAAAAAAGATGAAAATTTGAAATGTTGCCATGGCAACTAAATTAAATAAATAAGTTTAAGTTGTAGTATTAAAATGACTAAAATAAAAATAAAGGCTAAATAGAAATAGATTTAAAAATAAAGAGCAGCTCTCAATTAAAATACTGTTTGGTCACAAAACATGTCGGAAGCAATGATGTTTGATGATGTCATTGATATCCAACATGATTTCACTACTGCAGCACAGAAGAATATTTTCATCACAGAGTAATAGTTTCAATATTTAATGAATGGACTAAGTTTACATGCTTTTTTGGTGTTTTTTTGTTTGTTTTTATGGCAGACATGCTCGCTATGAACTTTCATATGCAAAGTATGGTTTTTCATAGAAAAATAACATCATATTGGGTTTGGAGAACAAGAGGGCAATGTTATTTTAGTATTATTTATCTACTATTATGGTATTATTATTATTTTGAATTACATTTTTTTTTTTTCATTTTGAGTTCATTTTAATTTTAGTAATTGTACTACTGTTACTTTTGTCATTTCTATAATTTTTTTCTATAATTATCTTGAATTAATTTTCATTTCAGTTTTAGGTTTAGTAATTTTAGTACTTCAGTGTAAACATATTTATTTCAATTAGCTGCCAAGGCAACATTTTCATTTTCATTTAAGCTTTCAAGTTTTTCATCCAATATTTATATTTTATTTTATTTCAATTACCATTTTTTAAAAATAGTTTTAGTTTAGTTTGAGATTCTCAGTAGTTTGGCTCATTTGACTGACAATAAAGAGAACAGGATTGGCAGAAACCTCATTTTAACAGAATCATAAATCTGAAAAATCACCATCTTAACCTTAAATGCTAAATACAATGTACTTCACCTTAGTTTTTCATGTGATGTTATGTCAGGATGTAGAATCAGCTCTTAAACAGATTCTTAAATTTGTAATCCCACACAACACAGCATGAGGGCGAGTAAATAATTAAAATTTTTGAGTGAGCTATCCCAAAAAGGTTCAAATCTGACATATTGGAACTAATTTGATTTGATTTGATTTGGTGCACAGAAATGACTCACCTTGACTAATGTCACTTCATGCAGAAAGATCTCAATAAAATTAATCACACTGCTGGACAAGAATCCAGAAGCAGAGAAAAGCAGTGGTGATGTCACACTACTAATAGCAATCAGCATCTCCACCTACAGCAGTGGAAAGAAAGAGAGAGAAAATAAGTAGAGAGAGAGACAGTCCTGAGAGAGAATCACACTATAGAGAAAGCATGCAGGCAGCTAAATGAATGAGAATAGAGAATGTCCTTTAGGGACGTTTGATAGCGCTGCTTTATTGCTGGAGAGACCCTGATGGTGACTCACCAGACTCTTGCTGGGGTATTCTGCCACCACATGGCTGGCAATGGCACTGGGGAAACACTGCAGAGGAATCACACACAAACCACCATCAAGAACCGAACGAAATCATTTATAATCTGAAATGGAATCGTATTTTATATAATAAGCTAAACTCACAGCTACCAGAATCCAGAAGAAAGTGACAGAAAGGTATGGCTCTGGGAGGAGAGCACCCAAATTGAGAGCAATAATTCCTCCGAATACAGCGGCGATGCCCAGTATAACCTCAATTACCTGCACCAGAGAAAGAGCAGCAGATCTACAGTGTTCTTTGTGTTGATTTACAGCGGATACAGACACATACACACATCTAATTTGTAGGCAACTCACGGCATAAGCCTTGAGAAGACGTGTGGGGAACGAAGCTGGGGTCGCAACCACAGGGCCATCAGACACTGGCTGGAGGAAAGAGATGGATGATAGCAATGAGGAAAAGAAAAAGAGCAGAGAAACATGAGCACATATAAAATGCAAATCACATAAGCTAGAGACAAATACAGTAAGTCATAGACATCTCACATGGTGATAATAGCTGGCAGGGATTTAGCATAAAAGGATTTTGCAGTTCATTTGCATTAAGGCTGCAAGAAAAGTCTGCAAAAAATAGGACCCAAAGTACTGCATTAACTTTTCACAGGTGTTAAACCTGTATTTTTGAATTACGCACTGCATTGTGTTTAGGGTTTTAAGGAAATGTCCACAAACGTAATGGATAGTGTTCTGGCAGAAAATGACCAGTAGCTTTACATTTTCCTATACGGATTTATTTAACAGTGTGTCTCATGCAGAGTCAGATGGGAAAATTAAGAAATTTCAATTTCCACTAAGCATGCACAATTCATAATGAAATATCGTAGATCATTTTCTGATTGATTAAACAATTTGCATGTACACAGGCAAAAATGATGATATACTGCAGTCAGTCGATACACATAAAAGGTCAGAAACACATTATACACACCTTGCAGTGTCTGCAACAGTCCTCCGCTGAGCGAGCTGATAGGATAACAGTACTAGCCGTGAGCACTTCCAGCACAATAAGCAGGAGCAGGTTAAAGTTAATCTTAAGGATGACAGATAGCAGTAACTGTTTTAATTGTATATATTTCATCATAGCTTACTGTCTGTAGAGCACTGTAACATGTGTAAACATGCAGTTTATTTGAATAAATAACCTTAAGAAACCTTATTTCTTCCAAATCCTTTAAAATGTCTTTTGCTTTGCTATTGTCATATTATAAAATATACTAGGCTTGCGCAAAACCATTTAATTTGGATATCACCACATGAAACACATATTTTTTGGGTTACCTGACAAACATTTTAGGGGTATTAGAGTTGTGATGTTCTCACATTGATGGCTGAGGGACTAATGGCGAGTTTACATCCGAACCACACCAGACACGTGGTTGTCACAGCAAAGGATGACACGTAGACCAATTGAAAGTCTGAGACCTGTAAGCATAATATAGGTTATTTACTGTATTTGTAAAAAAATTATCCACCAAAAGAAAAGAAAAAACTCAATCAGGGTGATTATACAGAAGAATACACCTTGATTTATAGCCATATGAATCGAAAACTTGATTGATGAACAATGTTTGACTAAATATTATATTGATTTATAGAATTAATGTAATTACTGTAGATGATGAGTGGATAAATAGAGATTTTAGATGAGTCTTATGTTCATCTGTAAAGCTGTGCAATATAACACTACAGAAAACCTTGTCATAATAGCCTTATACTCATAAAAAGTAGCTTTCCTACTGAATAATCTACGTTGATTTTTTTTCTGTATTATTTACTGGAAAAAATATCCACTTACTGCAACTTGTCTGTTCTTGGCAATAGCAAAGCTCACCACTGCAGCTGGAATACTCTACAAGCCACAAACAAAACATATATCAACAATGTCAAACTGACCAGTGGCCTCATCCATGAGTATGTAGAAGAGACACTCACAGATCCAGCAGTACAACGCAGGTAGTCCATTGCAGCTGGAAACACATTACCCATATAGAGAGAGAAAGCTGCCGCTATCAGCAAGCTGCTCTGGGGGTTAGATACAGATGAATTTAAGAAAAACAGTGTGTACAGTGTCTCTTAGCCACAGGAGTGAAAATCTGCTGAGCCAAAGCTCTTACCCCTATGACAACGCTGTACAGCCAGATTCTGTAGCTAAAGCAGGGATGTAACGGCCCAGGCCGATCCAGCTGCAGGTCACTGGCCCTGACATCCACCGTGTAGCTGTCTCTCTCCAACCTCTCCCGCTCCAGATGCCGACTTAGCGTCCCTACCCCACTGTTTCGCTCCAGGGTGGACATCTGGGCATAGCTGAACACTTCCTGGGCTGATGCCTCGTCTCGTTGCATCCTGATATCCATGACCCCTAGAGAACCAATGCATATAAATCACATATATTGACTAGGCAAGAAAAAAAAAAAAGCACTGAGTGCAAACATTTACAGAAGCAGGTAAAGCATACGGCTTATTAACAGATTGTCATGTGATCCTTTTAATGACACAAACTTAACTCATCCATATTGCCTTTAAATAGCATTCAATACATGACACTTTTTACTTTTCTAAGTGGATTTGAAGGTCAACCATCACAAACCTACATGTTTGAAGCATTAAACATAGTGTTAAACATGAATATATATATTGGATTGTATTCATGTAGCTAGCAAGTCTGATAGTTTGATTGAACTCTGATGAACTGATGAAATGTATATCTTGAATGCAATGCAAGTCACTTTGGATAAGCGTCTGCCAAACACATGAATGTAAATATATTGGCTGATATTGTATATTTAATAATAATGGATATTAATTTAATTATTTTCTCCTACATTCTTAGAGTGTTTTTGTTTCATTTATTATTATTATTATTTTTTATGTATGTATATGTGTCCGTGTACATATGCATACATGTTTAAAAGAAAAAACAAAGGAGAAAAAAAAAAAAAAACGGATAAATTGTATCTGTGAATGGAAGTATTGTATATATTTTTCTCAATAAAAATAAAGTACAAAAAATAATAAAGGATATTAATGTGGGTTGTTACCTAATTTGCCATCCATCATTTCTGTAAAAAACAACAAAAAAAAACAGACATTAATATTTTCAAACATTATCCAACTCATTGTTTCCCATGTTAGGTCTGAGCTTTGTTTATTGGATTTTTTAACAACAAACACAATGTACAATGTAACAAATCAAAAATACTGAAAAAGCCCGGTTTAAACGAAACTCACCCAGAAATGAATGAATGAATGTATAGGCCAAATTTTAATGTCAGCCATAACATGGAAATAATTATCTGCAAAACGATATTGGTCAGATTTTTTATATCATCCCTATAGCCATTCTGAACAACAACAACAACAGCTAATGACAGTCACACACATGGTCAATTTTCTCCCCAATTTTAAAAGTGCCAGCCTGAACACATTTACTTTTAGCATTTCATAAAATTTTCCTTAATTAGACACAGTTCAGAAAACATAGGGTGGACCATAAAACTCTGGCTTTACAGTGACATAACCGCAGCCTACTGAGTTTTCCTCTCAGTGTCCCGCTTTAGAAAAATCGAATTTGTACAATTTAGAGACAGCAGGGCCTTGAAGGAGCTCCAAGAACACAAAACTTCTATTTTCATCTCTGAAGTGATAAAATCATCATATGCGACCTATAATATGAGCTCTGAGTGTTTTACTAATAACTACCAATATCTCCATCTCCAGGGGGAGGGGGGGGGGGAGAATATTTTTGGTCAACAACAAAGAAATAAAACGCAATCAAACAGCTCCCTCTTGAAAACCCACACGCACAATGAATATAAAGCACTTTCACGTTATTACGTAAACAGCCACAGGAACACAGAGCAATAAAGAGGATACAGTGCGGGGATAATGCATGAAGGCAATGATTCATAAAAAAGTTTGAAAACACACCAATCCCTCCTCCCTCAGCCTATGCTCCACAACTTCATTCTGAGCCTCACTTTCTTCCCTCCATTCATTCATCTTATCTCTCCAACCCTCTTTATCTTAATCTCTGCTTCCCACTCACCTGCCTCCAGCTTCGTTTATTTCGGCTTAGCCCACCTGTTCCCCTGCTCCAGTGGAAGTCTAAGGTTTTAGTTGTACTTTATCTTCTTCCTCTTGTTCTTCTCCTCTCTCCACTCTCTCTCTGTCCCCTCCACTCCAAGTCAATAAAAACTTTTGGAACGCCTCAAAGCCTGGAACAGAAAGTTGCGAGTGTTGCCCTGCCAGCCAGTTTTAGCCAGTGAATGCAAATGGAGCGGAGATGGGGCTCAGATCAGGGGCTGCTGACTGAGGCCAGAGCCTCTTACTGCTCTGTTCAACTCAATGAGAGAACTCACACATAAATCAACACCCCCTCGCTGCCATACACACAGAGAAAGAATGCACACAACCTAGAACGACTTGTCCCATGTGCACACACAAACAGGCACCCACAATGCTTCTTTTTTTCTCATACATGTGAGTACAGTCAAAACAGTTGTGTATTTTTGTGGAAACCGTGATACACTATTTTCAGGATTCTTTGATGAATAGAAAGTTCAAATCGTAACATTCCAATGTCTCTACTGTCACTTTTGATCAATTTAATGTAGCCTTGCTGAAGAAAATTTCTTTTTTTTATCTTGCATAACCCAAACCTATGAATGGTAGTGTATCAAAGTTTCCACAAAAATATGAATCAGCGTAACTGTTTTAACATTGATAATAATAGGCCCTAAATGTTTCTAAAACAACAAATCAGCATATTAGAATTATTTCTGAAGGATCATGAAGAATGGCTGTAATTCAGCTTTGCCATCAAAGAAATAAATTATATTTTAAAAGATTAAAATAAAAAATAAAAACAGTTATTTTCAATTGGAATATTTTACAATATGACTATTTTTACTGCCCAAAATAATTGGAGCCTTAAGAGCACAAGAGACCTATTTCGAAAACATCAAACAATTGTAATTATCCCAAACTGACCTGTAGTATATGGCAGAAAACAAGATACGCATATACAGTTCTTGTGCATAACAAGTTCAAAGCTGTGCAGTCCTGCACTTCTCTCTTGGTCCCTCCCACTTGTGCCTTTGTTTTACTGGAGTGGACAAAACAGACCAGAGAATTGGGACGTCCCATAGAGCTTCTATAACCAGTGGGCTCATAAACAGTATTTTGTCACACGTACCTTTGAAGTGATTGAATCCAATCCATTTCTTTTGAGAATCATAAATATAACTGTGTACCATTGTTTTGTTTATAGGTATAAAAGAGATAAATAAGAGAAGAGTGAACATGCTGTATGTGTACAAATTCTCACGGCTGTATTTGTTGCAATGCAACTGTTCAAAAGTGTCCTTGAAAGGCAGTATCCATGGAGACCATTTAAACAGCCCCCCTTCCAATGGCTGGCCACCACACTTCACTGCCCTCTGAAAATGCTCAACAAAAAGATCACACGCTCATGTGGACACGTACACACACACACCAGAGGCATGGAAAAACCACTGAAATCCCTGCAGAAGCATTATTGATTCACTGTAACTTAGCTTTAAATAGGCATTTTAGGGGTTTATGAGGCAAGAGAGAGAGTGTAAAGTTTGTGGGCTGTAACAAAAAGAAACTTAAATGTTTATTTTATTTTCACCTAAATCATAAGTAAAACGTCTCTATAGTGGCCTGATGGGAAAGCTTACACACCATAAATACCTAGTGGTCCTTTAAAGGTAGGGTAGGCAATTTAAGAGAGGCTAACAATAGCAAGCTAGCGTTGAAAGCATTAAGGTGCGTTCATGCCATGTCATAATTACCGCAATTACATGATTTTAACTTGTAAAAAGCGTTCATGTCCTCGTAGCGCTGCTGTTTGTTTACGCCGCCCGGTGACTGACTGTCTACAACTACACGCTGATGACGTGTGATGTCTGCGCGAGCAGGGTGGAAATACATATGTTGACAGGCAGACTGAATGCAATGATTTTTGGGCGGGGTCCTGAGACTTACACAGAAAAATATTTGTAGTAAATATATATATATATATATTTAGACTTAGACCTTCTATTATTGATTGCTATCAGGATGTGAAGAGAGTTTAAACCAGAATAACAAAAAGTGTTTATGAAAAAGATTGCCGTACCCTACCTTTTTAACCTTTAAAATGTGAAAAATATTCTCATAAAGCTATATATGCTCTTGTAAATCATTAGCAATCTGGGGTCAAAGTAAAACAAACTAAAAGGCATAATGGAGGGCATCTCTAACTCACAGGTTACTCCTTTCTATGTTAGCCTGCAAACTGTGTCTCTTCAGCCCAGACCCCTTACCGTTTGGTAACCACTTCCCACATAAAAGGACAATGCTTCTCTTGTTCCTTTTCCTTAAATCCCACTTTCTTTTCACTTTTCTGACTCATATATCCCTGTCTTTTTCATAGCATTCCTTCATGTTTCTCTCCTCCCCTGCTGCCCCTCTCCCTCAATCGCATCTGTTGTGCCTGTAAACATTGTCTGGTTTGCTGAGATTAAGTCTTCTTTAACACAGTGCAAACAACTAGAGGGCTGAGTTGCGCTCCAAAGTTACAAAAAGCATTCTCAGAAATCAAGAGAAATCAGCTAGCAGCATTCAAATCCAGCAAGCAACATTATTAAGCTCAGTGGTTCTCAGCTGGTGAGGAGCATACGGGTCACAGGTCTGTTTTGACCCTCGAGATAAGCTAAGGGAGAATGCTAAGTATGGAATGCTAAATGCAAGTAATAAAACCAACCATATAGTCATGCGTGAAATAACAAAATAAACAGCCTTATTACGTTTAAAAAGTATAGGAGAAAATTCTTTATCTCTTTGTCATTTTATTTCTTTATTTAATATAAATTATTTAATATAAATTAAGTTGCAATTTCTTTATTAATTTAATATATTATAATAACAAAATAGCCAATTATGGAAGGCAGCTTGTTTCTATGTAAGCTTGTTTCCGCTACGAAAATGTAAAAGATAATTGGGACTTTTATCTCACAATTCTGAGATATAAACTCGCAATTCTTAGAAAAGTCGAGTTTACATTTTGCAATCTGACCTTATAACTCGCAATTGCGAGTTTATATCACACAATTCGGAGAAAAGAAGTAAGAATTACAAGGGTAAAAAAGGCGCAATTAACGTAACAGTTACCTTTTTTATTTTGTGTGTCAGAGAAACAAGTGCGCAGCCATCTTTAGAAATTTGACTTTGAATTTCCGTTTTTGCGGTAGCTCTGTGTATTTCTATGGCATCGTTGTCAAAGAGTTGTGAATGAACCGCTCATTTTGAAATCTTCCCGGTCTACTGACATTTGTTATGATATCCAGTTTCATAAATCCATTAGATTCATGCTTCAAATACAAACCGGAAGACAGAACACAACGAGATGAGAGCAGCGCTGAAAAGGGGCGGGGCTATATAAGGTCTATATAAGGTCTAATAAAGGGCAAAAGATATTCCTTACCCTTTTGACATTTTATATCTTTATATATAAAATTAAATGAACATATATTTATTAATTAAAAAATAAAATAAATAGGTGTTTTACATTTTAAAAGGTATAGGAGAAAATGTTTATTATTGGTTGCAGAGAGCATCAAACCACTGAAATTCAATATTCATTTAGAAACCTATTTTGTGCAATATATAGTTCTGGTTTTGGGTCACCACTTGATGTCTAATATACAGCAAAAAAAAAAAAAAAAAAAAAAAAAAAGGATCTCCAGCCTATAAAAAAACCCCCCAGAATAAATATCCCTTGACTATAAAATAAGACAAGAAGCATGAGTATTTTGTAGTAATCTTTATAAAGAACACTGATTTAGTCACCGAGTGACTAATGTCATTTGAGACACAGCACATCAGAACGTATTGCAGGCACATTCTGAATCAGTCGTTTCAGTCAGGGGATTCACAGCTACAATTCTGCAACTCCATGCTGATACTAATTCATTTTCCCAGACAAAACAGACCCCCGCACACACACGTGACACGTAAGAGTGTAAAGTCAATGCAAGACATGACGACACCAACAAAACCCAAGCATGAAAATACTTACATGCTCATCTACATTTACAACAGTTAACAAGACTTCAAGAACACTTCTATTGTACATTATTGTGAGTTCTCGATGGAAGTCTTACGATGATGACGTTTTATATACATCTACTTACAGCTGGAGATCAACAGCTCCATGTGAGAGATTTCGATCGGATATTTACATTGGCAGCCACATTCTCCGCCCACATTTTACACACATGGTTGCTGATAATAAGAGCAATATCTGTACAACTGAGAGGCATCATTTCAATGCTCGAAAATACAAATCTAGGAAGCATATTTAGTAACATCTATAATCAGTGCTGACGATGATTGAGTTGTTTTCTATCCCAGAGGACTAACTCTTTGCACCCCTAAGCCATGATGTCGTATACCAGAAAGTGGAACCTGCTTGCTGCAGCGATCGTAACAATGCCACTTTTTTGGGTCATCACATTTGCTGCTGTATTCCTTCATACCGCTTTAATATTCCAAGGTTAGTAGAGGTACTGCATCTAACAAAACCATTATCTGTCACAAGTGTTATTCCATTTTCAGACGACTTGCAAAATGGCATTGTTTCCTTTATGGCTGTAACCTAAAACACAGATCAAGTCTGTTGAGAAGAGATCACCACAGTCTTAGATGGAGAACTACGAGTGCATTGCTACTGCCCATGAATGAACACATTTAGATCGCACTGCTAGAGTCCTGGAGGAAGTGCACGTGTTAGGATCTCAGCATGCTTTGATGAGGTCTGGAGGTTTTAGACGATGGATCCCTTTGAGGATGACAGATGAATGGAGCGGATGCGCGTGGCTAGCGTCTTCTCCAGGTCGTGCAACACGTCGGGGCAGCAGTTCTCCACCGGAGAGTTATAGAGCAACTGTTTAAATGGCTCAAGCTCTATGAGACCTGCCATGTTCTTCAGAAAGTAGCCCTCGATGTAGGCCGACAGCTCAGGTGCCTCCAGGAACTAACAGAGAAGCAGAGGAAAGAAAATACTGAGAATGTAAAGAATATTCCATATACATGCCAGATGGGAAAATTAAATCTAAGAACGTGAGATTGTAACAAACAGACTGCCATTACTTTAGCATGGTTGTAGATCTCCACACAAGTTTCGGTGTTGATGTTCTTGGCGCAGATGATCTCGCAGTGTCTCTGTAATGCCTCCAGCTGGAAGAACTTAGATGCAGAGAGGAGCTGGAAGAGGGGGGGGAAAGGAGAGAAGTTGAGAATATAAAAATATAAACCTCAATATAAGGCTAATTTTATATTAGCCTAATATAACCATAAATGCCAATAAACAAGTATAAAATTTGTGTTTTATTGACAGCAAGGTTGAGTCAAGACATTTATGAAGCTACAAAACATTTTTATTTAAAATAAATGTTGTTCTTTTGCATTTGTTATTCATCAAAGAATCCAGGAAAAAAAAGATTCATGGTTTCCACTAAAAATATTAAGCAGCACAATTGTTTCAACGTAATAATAATGATTCTCAAGTAACTGCAGTAATAGCTGCTGAAATTTTACTTTGCCATCACAGGAATAAAATAAAATTTGTAAATATATTGAACACTGTACATATATTATACACAGTAAAATCAGATATTTTTTTTTTTATGCTGGTTGAAAGACTCTTCACGTCCTGATAGCAATCACTAAGTTAAAGGTGCTCTAAGCGATGTCACGCGTTTTTTAGGCCAAAACATTTTTTGTCACATACAGCAAACATCTCCTCACTATCCGCTAGCTGCCTGTCCCCTGAACACACTGTAAAAAAACGCGGTCTCTGTAGACACCACAGGCTCCACAAACGGCAACAAAAACAAACTGGGCTCACCCGCACCACGAAACACAACAAACAGTGTTCCAGCCAATAACTGGCAAGATGTATTTGAGGGTGGGGTTTGGGGGGTTAGTGCGCGTACACATGAAGGGGGTGTGGAGGAGAGAGAAGCATGAAGAGGGAAGTTTGAATTATAGCCGACACACGACCAAAGAGACGACGTTCCAATGAACAAATTGCAAAGAATAGGGACAAGGATAAGGAACGCGCGAAGTATCGAATTTACATCGGAAAAACCTTCGAAAGGTGGCGAGAACTCCGCCGTCACAAGGGATTCCAATCTGACATTCAGGTTCCTCTGTTTTTGCTGAACAGGTGGGTCAATCCATTTTTCTTTCTAAATTGACGTTCATGTTCACCAAACCAACACAAGGATGTAATTAGCTAGAACTATGCAGTCAGCGTATGGTCAGCGTTAACTTTGGTGAATACAACATATATTTCTAGCAGCTAGCGATCAATCTCTATTGTAAATGATCAAGCAAATTCACAGTAGGGCGACAATTTGTGTGAATGATTGTTTTCACCCACTGTTTGTTATGAATTTGAATGTTCATTTATAGGCTATTGACAACTTTGACTAAATTTGTTTACGCCGCCGCCGTTGTTTATGCTCACTGGGAAACGCGAAGCTAACGTTATCTTGCTATTATTGCGTCCTTGTATGGGAGCTATAGTTATAACCTCAGGTGGCGAAACTATTTTAAGATAATGTTTCTCTTTTTCTGCATTCTGTTCTGCAATATATAAAAGCATTTATCTAACTTGGCGACATTACACATTGATTGAAGTATCGGTAAAACTTAACTTTGTTTGTAGTGACTACTTTGACTTTCCTTTATGCCGGAAGGGAGGGGAGGAGGGAGGAGACGGGATGAGGAGGAGGGAGGGTTGAGCTAGCCTCCGTTTTGTTTGACAACAATTCGAATGTCAACAAGAATAAACGTCTCCCGGCATCGCTTAGAGCACCTTTAAGTGGTCTAAATGTATTTATATGTATATATCGTCTGTGGAAGGTGTAGGACCATAAAATGTTCGTCCAATCATTGCATTCAGTCTGAATGTCATACCTGCCTGCCAACCTATGTATTTCCATACCTCCGCGCACCCTACTCGCGCAGACATCACACGTTATTAGCGTGTTTTATGCTATGCAGAGTTAGATGTCAGTCACCCAGCCTGAACCAAAACAACAAGCTTACACCATAACTACTGTAATTTGGAAAAGATGGAAACCCGTGACGTTATACTCACAGTGGTTCG
Organism: Rutilus rutilus; assembly: GCF_951802725.1. NCBI lineage: Eukaryota > Metazoa > Chordata > Actinopteri > Cypriniformes > Leuciscidae > Rutilus > Rutilus rutilus. The sequence goes on from NC_140213.1 coordinate 36,630,570, forward strand.
TGACTCAAATTGATGCGTTATAATGTCAAAATTATCAATGCCGAAATGAATCCACAGCAGTCAGGTGGTACAGGTCAGTGCTCTGTAAGTTGCTTATGTTCATTATTATTGTAATGTTATGCGCTTTGAGACATGAGGTAGTTTAACGCCGTCTCTTGAAAAGTGACACTTTTGTTTGCTCCCTGTTGTACGAGTTAATGTGTTTTGAAGGGCGCTCTGAAGGGAGGGTGGGATCCTATGCTTTCAAAGCTAGCTCGCTATTGCTAGCCTCTCCGAAAATTGCCTACCCTACCTTTAAATATAAACATTCTAGATAACATAAGGACTGAAATGGAATTAATAATACTTACATCCATAACCTCAGTGTTTCTGATGTGAAGTGAATCCGTTCCACCAAAGTACAGATACTGCATCACCAGCTATAAGGGAGAGCATCAGTATAAGGGAATGCATCAGTCAGACGCAACAGACCACAATATAAAAATGAGCTTTCACTCTCAATAAAAGTTACAAAAAAAATAACAAGACTTTTCAGAGCATTAGTGTAGGAGCCAGACTGTACCTGAAATACATTGTATTTGACATGGCTGATTTCGATACAGGTGTTCTCAGCAGCTGGTCTGTTTGCTAGAAGTAATTTAAACCTTGGGTATAAGAAGGAGAAGTTAAAACAATGATAAACTTAACATACTCTATACAGAGTAACTATAAAGGAAAATAAGCTGTTATTATGCCTCATATCTGTGTCATTAATAAGGTACTGTAATTCAAACAACAAAACACAAGTTAAAAGTCACTGCATGCAATTATACAGTGATTCCTTTTAGTTGGGATGCAGTACATCAACTGACCTGTTGGAGGCGGTGAAGAGCAAAACTTTGTGAGCGTAGAATGGCTTGCCCTCCACCAGGAAGGTCACATCTGACATCTCCTTGTTGTTTAGAAAATGAGGATCTGACACACAAACATATCACAGATGCATTCTTACTAGTCGCAATTGTCATCTGCGGAAATCAACAGCATGCCACAGTTGCTGTCAATAGAGCTCAAAGTGTGCAAACAAAAATGAAAATTCTGTCATCATTTACTTCTCAATTCTCACAATGTTCCAAACCTATATTACTTTCTTTCTGCTGTGGAACATAAAACGAGAATGCTTTCAAGAAAGGTTCAAGGTTGTTTTTTTTCATCCAGTTACAAAGAATAGGGAAAGGGGAATGGAGCTTTTTAAGATGCAAAAGCACCACAAAAGTAGACAAAGTGAATTGTGCATTATAAATGCAAGTCTACTGAGGCCAGGCAACTGCTTTGTGTGAGAAACTGAAATTTAAGTCTCTATTTACTGAAAATCAGCCCTAGATCTCCTTGCAATATATGCGAGAGTAAAGTTGGTTTTCATTTTTTTTAACCATAGCAAAACCGAACAAAATTATAATGCAGATGGAAATGAATTAAAATAAAAACTGTATTTAATTGCGATACATCCTTTAGAATGCCTCCTTTTGTGCTCCACAAAATAAATAAAGTCAAACGGTATGCAATGACATGAGGGTGAGAAAATGATGACAGAATTCTCATTTTTGTGTGAACAATCCCATCAACTTGCATTTAAAAATATTTTTTTAAATGGCAGAACCACCCACAAATGACATTTTCACTTGACATTTTATTAACGAAGAGAGTGCTCAGTTTAATTCAAAAAGAAGATACATTTGTTCTGGTCATAAAAAGCTTGCAGTTGATTGTATTTTACAGAGAGCACGGCACAACCTGATATCTGGTGCTACGTACCCAGTCTTGACGTCTGTTTCCTCTTGATCTCGGTGAGTTTGGGGATCGGATACGGCCCGTAGCACTGAGTAAATAAAACAGCCAGCTGCTGACTAATAACTTCATTCTGCAAACCATGGGAAAGAGTAAAGTGTAAGACCCCTCTCATCAAGTCCCATTAGAAAACAAAACATTTTGACTAGCTTGAGGGTGTTAGCAATGCAAATGTAAGGGTTAATATGTATATGTGTGAGCTTGCATAGCAAAATCACAGCATCTGTTATTGAGAAGTATCAATGCATGGTGTTTTTTGGGATCGGTACTTTGTTATAGAGGTGAGACGAGTGCGTTGCGTGCAGGAAGATGCTTAAATCCCTGTCAGACCGCTCCCTCGGCAGTTTGAGCGATCAGCTTCTCTGAAAGATTGTTAAAGGTTCCTCATCAACTTGACATTTCTCTCACCCGGCCTGCTTCTGTCTCTACAAATCACCTGCTGTCAGCACAGCACCACTATTTCCTCTCTCTCTCTCCGCAGTTTCTTCTCTTGGTCTCTCACTCTTGTACTAACAACCAGACACACATTATTTGTGAAGGTTGAGCAGGGAGCGGAATCTGTCAGTCATCCCTGCAGGGTTCAGAGGAAGGTTCCTTGACTCCACCATAGATCAACCTTGACAAACACACTCACACATACACCTACTGTTGCCCCAATGGAAGGAAGTCCACGTTTATCTTTACTTCCTGTACTGTCTAATACGTTGTAGAGGGAGTAGATATTGACGTGAAGTAGATATAATGGTCAGTGTCTAAGGATTCTTTTTAGCACCCTAGGTTTCAAAGCAAAGCTCACTATTACATAACACTGTGGGAGGACGTCAACAGAACGCCCAATTCAAATTATGTGAGATTCTGCCTTCACTTCCTGTTTTGAAGAACCAATGTGTTCCCCAGGGTTCTGGACTCTAAAGATTCTGAGAGAAGTAATCATATCTCAGGCAAGCTACTAGCAACACCAAGATCACAGGTTTGATTCCCAAGGATTTCACATACTGATAAAGTTTAAGTGCAACATGCTCTGAATGAATGTGTCTGCCAAATAAGGTATTATTGTTAACAAAATCAGTGTTATTTTGGCATTATTGATATACTATCATAGTATGTATTAATATTTTAAATCGGATTTAATTTTTAATTTTACTTTTTTAGTAATTTTGTTATGTGATTTTGTCATTTTTATTCGTTTTTTTTTTTTTTATATATATATATATATATTTTAAATCAGTTGTAGTAATTTTAGTCCTTCAACTAAAACTTATTTTATTTCAGGTAGTTGACAAGGCAACATATTACATTTTTATTTTTTTAAGTTTTTGTTCTGTTTTTCATCTAATATTTATATATTTTAGCTTTATTTCAATGAATGATTTTCAGTAGTTTTAGTTAACCATAACAACACAGAGCAAAATTATGAAGATGAAAACTGGAAGTGAAAATAAATTTAATTAGTTAAAATAAAAATAAAACTATAAATGTTCAATGCAATATTAACTATAATGTAAAAATTAGCACTGCAGTCTGTGCAACATGGAAGAAATCTAGTTTAGTTGTTATAATAGGTGAAACTCGAAAAATTCGAATATCGTGCAAAAGTTAATTTATTTCAGTAATTCAACTTAAAAGGTGAAACTAATATATTATATAGACTCATTACATGCAAAGTGAGATATTTCAAGCCTTTATTTGTTATAATTTTGATGATTATGGCTTACAGCTTATGAAAATGTTCAAAATTTCTGAGATTTTGAATTTGGGGTTTTCATAAGCTGTAAGCCATAATCATCAAAATTATATCAGATAAAGGCTTGAAATATCTCACTTTGCATGTAATGAGTCTATATAATATATTAGTTTCACCTTTTAAGTTGAATTCCTGAAATAAATGAACTTTTGCACGATATTCAAATTTTTCGAGTGTATTTATGAACCACTATGTGTTTACTGTGAACTGAAATTAAAAACCAAAATTCAAAGAAAATAAATAAATAAACCTAGTTACATTTTAAAACTATAATAACCAAGATGAAGAAATATGAGGTCAAATGTAGAAATTTTTGCTTGTGTGTTAGTTCACCTTGCTGGCACGCAGGATCTGGAACATGAGTGGGAGGCCGTGTGTTATGAGTTCCTCTGTGTACTCCTCCTCTTCAATAGAGCTGAACTCTTTCAGCAGACCCTGGATCAGCGGCCGCCGGTGCTGCAGGAAACAAGTTCGCAGGGACTCCAGCCAGGTGTGCAGCGTCCAAGGCACGCCTGATACACACAGAATACATGACAATCACCTTTCTAATTTTTAACAAGTAGGAATGTTATGCGTTCAGCAATGTGGAGTTGACTTTGATTTATGGCAAAATTATGGTTGAAAATATTTTTTGAAAGAAGTCTCATGTTCATCAAGGCTGTATTTACAAAAATACGGTAATAATGTGAAATATTATCACAATTTAAAAGAACTGTTTTCTATTTTAATATAATTTATTCCTGTGAAGTCAAAGGTAAATTTCCAGCATCAGTCTTCAGTGTCACATGATGCTTCGGAAATCATTCTAATACAGGTGAAACTCGAAAAATTCTAATATCGAATGCAAAGGTTCATTTATTTCAGCAATTCAACTTAAAGGGTGACACTAATATATTATATAGACTCATTACATGCAAAGTGAGATATTTCAAGCCTTTCTTTGTTATAATTTTGATGATTATGGCTTACAGCTTATGAAAACCCCAAATTCAAAATCTCAGAAATTTTGAAAATTATCATAAGCTGTTTCACCTGTATGCTGAGTTGGTGCTGAAGAAGCATTTCTTATCATTATCATTGTTGAAAACAATGTATTGCTTAATATTTTTTAGGAAACCACGATAATTATTTTTTGGGGGATTCTTTAATGAGAAAGGAACAGTATTTATTTGAAAAAGAAATCTTTTGTAAGATATCAAATGTCTCTGTATTGTCACTTTTGTTCAATTTAATGCACCCTTGCTTAATTAAATGATTAATTTCTTTTAAAAAACACGACACCTTTTGAATGGGAGTGTACTGTATGTACATTTTTACATTTTATTAATAACATATCTGTAGTGCTTGCATATGCAAATTCTTTTGGCACAAGCCAAAAAAGCCCAAATATTATGGTGTCCAGATATAACTTGGGTCCCTCCTTCAATGCAGGTCCATGCAAATTGTGCCAGTTTTATTGCCAATTTTTGTCCAAAGTAGTCTAATTGTTTAGTAAAGCAATAGCACACCTTAACAAGCTATTCATAACTTCAGGCTACATGTACTGTAAGCATTAGCACTGTGTAAATTCTAACTTAAGTTGTGCAAATTCATTGTAATACCATTATTTTACTACTGTAGATACTATAAGAGCACTGACCTAGACTTCTGATGTCCAATGTGATGTCGACATAACCATGTTCAGAGCTGTGATACATCGCCTCTCTTAGAGCTTTGAGTTTGGCTTTCCCTGTGCGGGATGCTTCAATCTTGAGGGAATTCCTCTCTTCCATCTCTGATCCCTCAGCCAAGATCTCCTGCAGAGACAGAACATCCGCCTTCCCCTTTTCCGACTGCGACAGAAGCTTGCAGAACACGTTCCTGCAGCACGAGGATGATACGATTTTGCAGGTTTTATTAATAAATTACGAGACTGTGTGTGTGTGTGTGTATTTGACTGGTGCGTGTGTGCGTGTTACCTGTGTCCATGCGCAGCAGCCAGGCTGTAGGAGTTCATGTCCCCTTGTGGTGCGGTGGAGATGCCGTTGCGGTACATGGTCCCGACCATGGGGTCTGCTCCTCTCTCCAAAAGCAGACTGACCAGCTCAAAGTTTCCTACAGCAAACAAACTGCTGAGTCTTCTCTTGTGGCCTAATTCAGTAATTGGAGAAGGAAGTGGCGCTGTTGTCCGCAGTCTGCAGTGTGAGCTTTCTTACCTGCAGCGGAAGCTAACTGCAAAGGCGTCTCGGTGTAGTTCTCCATCCCGTCCTGCAGAGAGCCCTCCACATTAGCTCCAGCGTCCAGCAGGAGCTGAGATAAAAGGAAAGAGAGAGGTTTTAACTAGTGTATCAACTTTCCGCTGAGATTAAAGGGTTAGTTCACTCAAAAAAAGGAAAATCTGTCATCAGTTACTCATTTCGTTCCAAACCTTCAGAACACAAATGAAGATATTATAATGACAGAATTTCTGTCCTTCTATTGAAAGTCTATTCACCCAAATCTATGACGGTACAAAGTGTTCATAAAGAGATCATTAAAGAAATCCATATGAATTGAACAGTTTAATCCTAGTCTTCTGTAGAGACACGATCGCTTTATAAAATAAACTGGTTTAATTTAGGTTTTCATACACAGTTTATGAATATTGATCTGCTAACTTACACAGAGCACTTTATACATGTGTATAAAAGCCTCAATTAAATCTGTTCATCATATAAAGCGATAGTTTCTCTTCGGAAGACTTAAATCGCTCAATTCATATGGATTTCTTTTACAATCTCTTTATGAATGTTTTGAATCATCAGTGTTACAGGTAAATAGATTTTGTGTTTTGAAGATGAATGAAAGTCTTATGGGTTTGGAACGGCATAAGATTGAGTAATTGATGACAGAATTTTCATTTTTGGGTGAACTATCCCTTTAATAAGAGGCATTAGCTCAGCCAAGAGACAATGACAGTGAAATAAGCAAACACATAATGAATCATAATGGTTGTATGACTTAATGATAAAATGAGAGAGCACCAAGCACTCCAATTCATGCAGACAAGGTTTTCAGGAGAAAACTGAAGCATACGCTACAGGAATTTTATCCTGACTCAGTTGTTTGGCTCAAAAATCTGCCGAAAGGTCGGGTGGGAGAGAGAGGTCACTACCTGCACCACGGGGATGTGCTGGTGAAGTATGGCGAAGGTGAGAGGAGTAGCCTGCCGGGTCTCTGGGAAGACTGAGGGGTACTTTTGCACTGTGTTTGGCACCTACGGGAGGTACAGGGGACAGAGCAGGGCACAAATGAGAGAGATGGAGACCTTTAAAAACCTGTCCTGGGAAAAGCGCAGAGACGCTGCGCTCAGCTGAAAATATGGAGATAGGAGAGAAGCTTTGACCTTTTTGCCACTTTATAGGAGCTGCCTGCACAGCATATTCATATACAGCATATACACACATATATATATATATACACTATTATTCAAAAGTTTGGGTTCTGCAAGATTTTTTTTTTGTTAAAGAAATTAATACTTTTATTCAGCATGGATGCATTATATTGATCAAAAGTGACAGTAAAGACGTTACAGTTATAATGTTACAAAAGATTTCTATTTCAAATGAATGCTTTTCTTTAGAACTTTCTATTCATCAAAGAATCCTGGAAAAAATGATCATGGTTTCCATAGAAATATTAAGCAGCAACTGTTTTTTAACACGTATTTTTAATAATAAGAAATGCTTCTTGAGCCCCAAATCAGCATATTAGAACGATTTCTGATAATAGAAGACATTGATAATAATAATAATAATAATATTGTCAATATTAATATTATTATCAATAATGACTGTAGAAAATTCTGCCTTCCTATCACAGGAATAAATTAAACTATCAAAAAAAAAGATAGTTTATAAGATATTTTAAATTATAGAGGCCCATTCTTACCAAGGATGATAAAGGTATAGTTTAAAAAAAATTTTCTAAATTTTAAAGAACAGCAGAGTCCACACCATAACTATAATGATAATGATGACACAAGAGGAATGATATCGTTGCAATTACTTTCAGAACGTTTTTCCAGCTGATGAACGACAACATTTTAGTGTGTGCTTATAATAAACAGAATGTTATCATTCGTTGGTGCGGACGCTAATATAGTTATTGTTATAGTTATCATTATTGGTGTGAACGGGCCTTAAAACTATTTTACAATATTATGGTTTTTACTGTATTTTTTATCAAATAAATGCAGCCTTGGTGAGCATTTGAAAGGCAGTGTCTAAATAGTGAGGTCCAAATGTCAGAAACCACTTTGAAAAACTGGGATTGTGTTAATTAAAACTTGGAAATGAACATTGATGTTTGCTTTAGGATTTTGACAAATAAAAAAATAAATAATTAAGAAGTTCAAGGTAGAAGAAATATTTACGATTCTACACTCTTTTAGATCTGTAATCAATTAAAGCTAGGGGTAGGCAATGTTTTTCATAAACTGTTACACTGTTAAACTCTTTGAATCTCTCTTCACATCCTGATAGCAACCAATAATAGAAGTGGTCTTCTATGGAAGGCTCAGGACCAAAAAATTGTTTGTCCAATCATCGCAATCGGTTGGAGCATCTGCAGCAGTCAGGAGTTAAAAGTCAGAGCTCTGTAAGTTGTTTACGTTCATTATTATTGTAATGTTATGTGCTTTGAGACATGAGTTCATTTAACATCATCTCTCGTGACGCAAGACTTGCAGACTTTGCTCTGGTTGTGTGTGTTCACGTGTTTTGAAGGAGGTGTGGCTTCAGAGACGCTCAGGGAGGGTGGGATCCTATGCTTTCAAAGCTAGCTTGCTATTGCTAGTCTCTCTGAAATTGCCTACCCTAGCATTAAGCAAAACTGTGATATTGATTCATGATCATGATCACCTTTGTACAGATGGTCAGATAATCTTCCATTCAAATTATGTATATATATTAAGTTTAAAAATTGAAGGTTAACTTCATAACATCAGTATGTTGCCTTATTTTCTATACAAACAAGTCGAAAGTCTTGTGAGATGTTTCTAAAGGTGTAAGGCTTTGCGAGAGGGAAAACAGCACCCGATTCATAGCAAACGTCAATAAACTCTTCACATTTTTATGACACAGTTGCAAACAATATTATGTCTCTGCTACAGGTGACTAAAACTATGACTTGTGCTAAAAAAAAACATCTCTGAGACGTTGCTGGAAATAGAAACAAATACTCAGTGTGTGTATTACTGAGAAATCTGTCTGTACTAGATTCTAGGGCCGTGTTTGGCAAAACAACACCTAGTGACAGTGACTTCCAACAAAAAGCAGAGCTCTACCCTGACGAATCCCTGATGGGCATGCAAAGAAGTCTGAGTTTTCTCCTGTTGTGCCACAACACAGAGAACACAAACACTACAAATGAAACTACATGACGAGCAGGATGAGTGTACATAATGTGTATATAAGAACACAGCAGAGATGTAGTCACAAACCTCACTGTTGATGTCAGCTCCTGCATCTAGCAGCATCTGAACCATGGCTTCGTCACCGCGGACACACGCATACATCAGAGGGGTCATGCCCTGGAAAACACACAGAAGACCACACTGAGCATAAACCAGACGTATCTTCTGATTGTGGAGTAATGACAGAATGCAACTTGACCATATTGTTATGCAGGATTCATTCAAATACATTGCTCTATTTTATATGGACGAAATTCCAACACTGAAAGAGTCTTCTTGTGCTGATAATTAATCTACTGGAAAAGCTTAATGCTACTCAAATCAAGAGTTGGAAAATCAGATAACAAGTGAACTAACTAAGAAACAAATGTAATGGCAAACGTTTCCACTCCCTGAGGTCGAAAATGGAGCAAAGCAATCAGTAATGGAAAGAGCACTGGGATGTTTCCTAAAAGCTGGCTCTGATTAATACAGTCAACCGTCAAAACACTTTTTCTTTCTGGGCTTCCATATAGGGAAATATATAGTAATGTGTGCAAGCTCTTAAAGTCTGCAACCTTCTGGCTCACACATTTATTAACATTTAGTTGCTTTTATCCATTTACATTTTTGCACCTGGTGTTGCACCTGCATTTTTACTGGTGATTTTACCTCATGAACAAACTGCTTCAGAAATCTGAATCTGCAAATTTTAGGTTATAAGACCAGGCAAAGACCATTACAACACACAATCACTTACCACAATTTTTCAAACCCCTAGGAGACAGTTTACAATTTTTTTTTTTTTTTCATTCACATAATTTCAACTATTTAATTCCTGCTGGAAAATTACATTAATTAAACTGAGATGAATTGTGATTATTTTATTCTATCGACAGAGAATGTTTTTAAAAGAAAACAAATCTGCAAATAGTTTTGTAAAAAAAAAAAAAAAAAGTTAGTTAATTTTTAGATCAATTCAATAAAAAGATGATATATATAAAAAAATATATATATTTTCCAGACAATATTTTAAAGGTGCCCTAGAATTTGAAATTGAATTTATCTTGGCATAGTTAAATAACAAGAGTTCAGTACATGGACATGGCATACAGTGAGTCTCAAACACCATTGTTTTTCTCCTTCTTATTTAAATCTCGTTTTTGAAAAACACCCCTGAAAAATAGGCGAATCTCCACATAACACTGACTGTGACGCAACAGTCGGGATCATTAATATGTACGCCTCCAAAAATGTGCATATGCCAGCCCATGTTCAAGGCCAGGCGGAACTGCGCCGCCGAATCATCGTCCACATTATTTTTCTTCGAGAGACATCATGGCTTGCAAACGAGCGAAGCATGGCAGTTGCTCAGTGTTTGGATGTATAAATGAACACAAAGGTACTTTTTTTGTTCCTTCATCCGGGCCTCTGAAGAACCAGTGGGTTATGTGAATGTCTGATGTGTAATTGTTCAAGTTCAGACAGATAATCTTTCTCTCAAAGTTGTTCAATACTGTTTATGCATCAGTAAATCAAGCCAGTGACTAAACGATCAACTTCACGTCGTTTCTCTAAGTAGGATGAAAATAATCTTACTTAAACTGTGATTAATATACAGATAGCGATCAAAGAACAATCCCTTTCCAGTCGCCCAAGCTGTCAATCACACAGCGCGAGTTTATCTGGACACTTGCCAAAACTCGTTATGAAATCAATGACGCTGTTACACTGCACAACGAAGCTCTTACTGTACGTACATCATGTTTGCATTGGTGAAATCATTAGTGAGAGTGCAGAAACTGCGTTGCAATGATAAGATCTTCATTCACGTGATCAACAGGCTTACACTGAAGTCTCACAGCAGCCAATCACAGCAGTGGGCGTTTACACTGAAGTCTCACAGCAGCCAATCACAGCAGTGGGCGTTTACACTGAAGTCTCACAGCAGCCAATCACAGCAGTGGGCGTTTACACTGAAGTCTCACACAGACACGCCCCTTCAAACAGAGCGTTCAAATCAGAGGCTCAAATCAGGCTACGAAAAATGCCTTTTATTTCTAAATTATAACAAATTTTGATCTAAACATACTAACATTATAAGGGCACCCCAGGAAACACTCTAAAATAATACAATAATCCATGCAATGGGACCTTTAACAATTAGCCAATTATTTAATTGAGGAAATATGTATTGATTTCCATCGTCTTTTATTGTCACACTTAATATTGGTGATACATTTATTTGATCAAAAGTACAGTAAACATTATGAAATACTATTACAATTTAAAGTAACTGTTTTTAATTTTAAATATATTTGAAAATTGTACTTTATTCCTATGATGGCAAAGCTGAATTTTCAGCATCATTACTTCAGTCATAAGCATCACATGATCCTTCAGAAATTATTCTAATATGCTGATTTGGTGCTCAAGGAACATTTATTATTATTATTAATGTTAAAAACAGTTGTGCTGCATAATATCTTTGTGGAAACTGTGATCAATTTATTTCAGGATTCTTTGTTGGGCAGAGAGTTTATGAAATATAAAAGCTTTGTAACAATGCAAACGTCTTTTGATCAATTTATCACGTCCTTGCTGAATAAAAGTATTAATAAAAAAATAAAAAAACGTATCTCAAGTTTTGCATATTATAGGAAGGTGTTCCCACATGGACGAATCATAATAATGTGGTTATCAAGAAGTCAACAACACCTACCCTACCATACTGTTTAAAATAAACTTAATACCATTTTGTACTTGTATGAACGTGTCTGTTATCATTAGTGTTGAACTGAAAACATGTGATACTCATTCTAACCTGTTCACTCATACTGTTGATGCCACCGGGCCCAAGTAAGTTGATGGCCTGGTTGACAAGGTCAGTGCGGCCGCAGTTGAGCATGCGGAAGCCCAAGTCCTGCAGGAACTTAGCCTCGGTGGAGGCAGCGTCCAGCTTACGTGACACGCAGAAACAGTCATCCGTCCTGTGGCACACACACAAAAACATCTTTCTGATGTCTTAACCCTCAGCAAAAAAGCTTGAGTCACACATTCCAAGTTAAATATTCATGTAAGTGTGAATCTTTCATTGCAACACTCGGTTTAATAGCAATAAAGCAGCAGTTATGGTGCAATGAAGGGCGTGTGTGAGGTTGACTAAGCTTGTTTTCCCTGTACAGACTGTTTATGAGCCATTTCCATTTCACTCATGATGGGTAGCAATATCTGGTAGCTGGATGTTAATTTCATGGCATCACGCTTACTTCAGCTGGCGGGGTTCACAATCCACCCCGGGCAGCAGGAGTCTGGCCGCCTGCCGAACATCATCGCTATCCACTGAAAAGCTGCGGCGGTGCTCTGTGTGTGCCAAAGCCACTCTGATCCACTCCATCAGAGGAGGCAGTACTAGAAACGGCCTGCAGGGGGAGACAAAATTAGATTATTGTTCTCTAACAAATACATATTTGTTATTTTAGCATTATTTATAGATTAACATTTTGAATTAATTAAATTTTTACTTTTTCCAGCTTTCATTTTAATTGTAGTAACATTTTTAGTGATTTTTTATTTATTTATTTTTTATAATTCCAAATAGTTTTATTTCAATTTCAAGTTATATTTCAGTTAATAATTTTAGTAGCCTACTTCAACTTAAGCTGATTTCATTAACCAAGGCAACATTTCTAATGTCGTTTAGTTTTTCAATTAATATTTATCTTTTATTTTATTTCAGCTATGTTTCAATTAACAAAACATGTTTCTTAACATTTAGTTTTAATTATTGATAACAACACTGGTCTTTAAATACCTACATCTCAGAGAGACAAAAGCTAGATTTAATATCACAGCAACTGATGCAGCTCATCTAGCAACAGACATTTTCATGACCTTGGAAGATTTTCTTATAAGCAGTTGAGCAACACAATGTATCCTGAGAATTTCTATACCAAACAAGTTAAAAGTTTACCAAATGAATTAACCAATGAATGTTCACTTATTTAATATCTTTTAAAATTACGTTATCATTTTCCAGCAGATACAGGAAGTGTTTAATCTACTCTGCATTTATTCATAACGTGGCAATGTTTCATTGCATTACCTTTGCCTTGCAGTCTGTTGCACTGTATTTCACATTTATACTCCTCTGCATTTCATCATATTATAGTGTCAAGTTGAATAAACGACTACTTGGCTTAAGGTAAGTACCATGAGCGAATGCATCAATCAGAAACCACCCTAACAAAAATACCCAGACACTTTGCAACGCCTACAGTAGGTACAATGGAAGTCCCCTCACCTCTCGGTCTGTAAGGTGACTTTGGAGGGCTCTACGTTGGGGTTCTCCCACTCCATCTGAGGGCAGTGCATGAAGTAGCAGAGCGTATATAAAGCCTCGGGCTCCCAGTGGATCAGGCTGCTCTTCTGAGGGAGCGGAGTGCCGTTGCTGTGGTTCTTTATGCTCAGAGGCTGGAGGTGATGCATGGCTCTGGACACTAAATCACCTGCCGGGGCACAAGAGACCTTTGGTTTGCTGAGAATGATGTAAATGGTGAAGGACAGTACTGTCGTCGCATTGACGTTACAGCATAAAAAAATTAGCAACTCCGTCAATCACTGTCTGCTAGTCAGCTGTTTGTAGGTCCTTGGCAGCATGTTTGTCAGTAATGAAATTCTTGGCCAGTCCATCAAAATGAATATTACCCAAACCCGTTATGTAACATTGCCATACCCGTCAGAACCATATATATCAGTCTAATACTAATTTACATATATATATTATATATAATTACTTTACTATATACAATTTCAATTCACAAATTCTATCAAATTCTATTTGCATATAGCCTATATTCTTTAATGACATCGCATTCTTATAAACACTTAGGGCCTGATTTTAACGATCTGAAACGCAAGTATCAAGCGCGAAATGCAAGTAACTTTGTGGGCGGATCCCGGCGCAAATCTAAAATGGGTTGGTCTGAAGTAGCTTCATTATTCATAGGTGTGGTTTGGGCGTAACATGAAATAAACCAATCAGAGCGACATCTCACATTCCCTTTAAGAGCAGGCACGCTTGTTCCATGGCGGGTTGCTATTATAATGGCGGATTTTCCAGGCGCGCGCCAGGAGCAGTTCAGAGCCGAGGAGACCGACGTTCTCGTCAGGGCAGTAAAACACAGAGAAGTGACATTGTATGGGGATGGGAGAAACCCACCCAAATTAGCTTCGGTTAAACAGGCGTATAAAAATTTGGGTAAATGTGTAAGCTAGATTTATGCCTATTTTTTCACATCTTCATGGACACAACAATGATTTCCCTCGTGTGTTAATATTTTTCCTTGTAATAATGTATTGGTTTTCTAAAAATGAGAACTGCTGCGTCTGTGTGTAGGCTAGATGAGATAAGCAAAGTGTATGCGCGTTGTGCACACGCTACATTGATTATGGCCAAGCATGCGCCCTTAAAATAGCATATGAATAACATGCGCAAACCCTTGAAAAACAGCCCCATACCATTTATCCCTCCTCCACCAAACTTTATAGTTGGCACAAAGCAGTCAAGGCAAATGTTCTCCTGGCATCTGCCAAACCCAGTCTCGCCCATCAGACTGCCAAACAGCAAAGTATGATTCGTCACTCCAGAGAACACTTCTCTAGAGTCCAGTGGCGGCGTGCTTTACCCCACTCCATCCGACGCTTGACATTGTACTTTGTGATGTGAGGCTTGCATGCAGCTGCTCGGTCATGGAAACCCATTCCATGAAGCTCCCGCCGCACATTTTTTGGTGCTGATATTAATGCCAGTGCAAGTTTTGAAATCTTTAGCTATGGAATCAGCAGACTGTTGGCGACATTTACACACCATGTGCCTCAGCACTTGGTGACCCCATTCTGTGACCTAACTTGGTTATCCTTGTGGCTGAGTTGCTGCTGTTCCTGATGCTTCCACTTTACAATAATACCACTTACAGTTGACCATGGAATATCTAGCCGGGATGAAATTTCATGGACTGAATAGTGCAAAGGTGGCATCCTATCACAGTACCATGCTTGAATTCACTTAGCTCTTCAGAACAACCAATTTCTTTCACAAATGTTGTTGCATGTTAATGCATGGCAAAATTGCTTGAAATTATTTGGCAAAAAGGGGGTAACTTACAGCTACAGGTTTTATTTTACTATGCAAAAGCAATGAATAGAAAACCAAAAAGCTCATAGGAAAAACATAGAAATACACCATAATCAGTTATTATTATTTCGTTGGTTCTCTCTTGTTTTTGCAAGTGATTCAAAGTCATACAAATTTCTTTGTATGAGAGCCCAGCCAAAAATTATGCCCACACAATTTTGCATTTTCCATTGCATTATCACAAATAAAACAATTGACTCCAAGCACAAATATGCAATATGCTTACAAAATCTTTAACAGATTTTGAATAATTTGAATAAAGGGTAAAGATGTAAATTTTCCTAGGCTGGACACTTTTGGCCACTACTGTATATATATACATATACTACAAGTGCAGTATTTTTTAAATACGAGTATTTTGCTCACCAAGCATTGTTTTCTATTTTAATATACTGTATTTCACATGCACTTTATTCCTGTGATGGCAAAGCTGAATTTGCAGGAGTCATTACTCCAGTCTTTAGTGTCTCATTATCTTGCAGAAATCATTGAAATTTGCTAATTTGGTGCTGAATTATTGACCCTTTTCACATTTCCGGGTTTCTCAGAAGCAGAAGTCGTCATAGTTGGGTAAACTTCTATAGCGGTGAATGAGAGAGATTACATATTGTTCCTATCTGCTCAAATAGCAAAGGTAAAACTCCACAATATATATATATGTGTGTATAGCTTAGTAAACCACATACAAAGATATTCTACAACTGTGTGCATGTTTGCATGAGATTTTTTGTAAAGAGCACACGATCTGATGGATGAGAAAGAGGTCACAAACCTCTTTTCAAACAAGGTCACACAAAGCTCAGCATTCATTACACAGAACATTAAACACTCTCCCTCTCGCTCCAATGACTATTTCCTTTCATATGTGAAACTTTCAGATCATCTACGGTCTCATTTAGTCCATGAGACCTAATTCTTCTGAAAGCGTTCAACTGAATGTGTGTTCAGTACAGTCAATAACAGACTCTGAAAGGCACACTAAGAAACAGACTCATCTATTGCTAAATAACTGCAGCACTCGCACTTCAAGAACATTTCGCATTTCTGTTACTCCAAATGAATTAACAAGGCCGCCTGTGCGAGATAAGCATTCATTTAGAGAATAAACGGCTTGTTTAACTGTTGTAATTCTGATTTCCTTTGCCAAGGCAGCAGATTTAAAGAAATAGCTCACCTAAAAACGAACATTCTCTCATCATTCTGTCAACCTCACGTTGTTCCAAACCTGCATGACTTTCTTTCTTCTGTGGAACATAAAAGAAGGCATTCTGAAAAAGGTCTTTTTTTTTTATTAAATGAAAGCATCCAAAGTTTTATTGGATCCCAATGACTTTCATTTATATAGACAAAATAGTTTACTTCATGGATTTGGAACAACATGAGCGCGAGTAAATAATTACAGAACAAAGCAAGAATGGTGCCATTATAAAGAGGGAATACTGATGAGTTTGAGAGGAAGCTATGTGGACTATATGACAGCGGAGGGAAAAGATATGCACTGTAATTATACACAGTAATTACAGGATTATGCAGAATACATTATCAGGAGCCACAAAAGTACACACACAAAACAATAAAGCGTATAAGAATACACCTGTCAGCACAGAAACACACAGCGTTAGCAGTCAGAGGTGGTGGCAGGAGGCTTTCGAGAGGAGGAGAGGGACTGGAAGCCACCTGGGGCACTTCTGTGACCGACACTCATCTCTTATTCATGATAGCGTGTGACATTTCCTCAAGTCAGAGGGGCAGCAGAGGAACTGACTGAGAGATATGCTCAAGATTAACCAGCTAAACAAACACAGCAATGGCAAAAGGTCTTCGACGATTAATCATGACTGTAAACCTCCCAACCAAGAGGGCTAATCATCTACAGGTACTGCAGGCTAGTAAGCATGGCAATGTAAGAAACCAACACGGCAGAACATTTTCTGTTTGCTTGAGTGTCTTGGGTTAAATATGATACTCTCATGCGTAACAGCAGAGAAGGTGCCCTTCATCACCAGACTGAGAATGAGACGTTGGGAATGGAGGATGCAGAATGGTGTTTTACTGTGAAAACTGAGCAGAATCGATTGGCTGTCCTCCCAGAGCCAAGACATAAATTACCAAGAAAAGGCCATGAGAGAGAAAGGTGCTCTGCTTGGCTTTATGTGAGAGAACAGATTTTTTTGGTCTTTTTGATCCGTCAAACTGGGATTCACTGGATTAACTGTAGTTGTTTTATTTAAAATGTCTGGAAAATTGCACGTCATGAGACATGAAACAAAAAAAAGGAAATACCAAAATAATGAGAAATGAATATATATATATATACCAGAGATGGGACCAAGTCACACATGTGCAAGTCTCAAGTAAGTCTCAAGTCTTAACCTTCAAGTCTCAAGTAAGTCCCAAGTATTTTTTTCTTGGGCAAGTCAAGTCATGTCACAGGCTATGTCAAGTCAAGTCAAGTCCTGTAGAAGGTCAAGTCAAGTCACCTTATTATTGTAATTTTACCTGCAGAATCTGATCTTAATAAAGTGAAAAGACAAGATATAAGTAACAGTCAGTAAATTACAATAATTTGGATTTGCATTGTAAATACTCATGTTCAGTAAAATACATCATGGAGTCAAACAAAATTGTAACTTCATAAAATTATTTATTTTTCACTTCTGCCAACAGTGTTTGAAATGTTTAAAATTTTCAACATTGAGTCCATAAAACAAATAACAGCTTAACATCCAACAGACTCATCTCTGAACACCTCCCTCTCTCTCTCTCTCAAACACATTACTTACAACATTAAACTTTGTTACATTTTTCCTCTCTCTCACACACACTCACTCTCTCTCTCTCTCTCTCTCACACACACTCTCGCTCTCTCTCTCACACACACACACACACACACACACACACACACACACACACACACACACTCTCTCTCACTCTCACACACACACACTCACTCTCACACACACTCTCTCGCTAGCTCGCTACTCCTGAGTGGTTGGTTAACACTTGTAACACTTGTTGGTAGCAATTGTTTTTGTGTGCAGATCTCGGAGCCTAGGCTGCCTACAGAGACGCGTTTTTTTTGACGGCCTGCTTATGGGGCAGGTTGCTAGCGGATCGTTAGGAAAGATTAGATGAATGTGATCATTTATGTTTGGGCCTTTTTTGGGCCTGAAATCGCTGATACAACCTGTAATGGCTACTTTAGCTATTATTACATTAGCTAACTACCAACTAACCAGATAACATTAACAAATTGACAAGCACTTAACTTACTGGGCAGAATGGCTCTTCAAATGACGGACGAAATTGGAGGTTGTCGTCTGGCTGTCCGCGATGTTAATGTTGCATGTCTTGCAAAGCGCTGTTCGTCTTTTGCCATCTTGTGAATAATTCTTGAAGCCGAAAGCGATGACCCTCGGTACCCCTCCGGCTGACATGTTGATGTGATATCTGATCTAAGTGGGCGTGGTGTGCGTAAGGTACGAGAGGGCATGACTGATGATAGTGTCGTGATCCAGTCATGACAACGCTATTCTCAGCCTGCGCTCCAGCTGGGTAATCAACTTTATTTTTTAAAATAATTAATATATTTTATATTCAAACTGAAAACATGATGTGAATAACACTCAAGTCATTCAAGTCATCGTGTTTCAAGTCAAGTCAAGTCCCGAGTCTTTAACTTCCAAGTCCGAGTCAAGTCTCAAGTATTTTATTTTTTGTCAAGTCAAGTCACAAGTCATAAAAATAGCGACTTGAGTCGACTCGAATCCAAGTCACAAGTCCCCATGTCTGATATATACACACAGTTGTAATCGAAAGTATCAACCACCATTGCACATAAGGTTTATTGGAAAAATTTACAAGCTTTCAGCTGTCTGCTATGAAAAAATCAAACAAAAGTAATTGAAATACCTCAACACAACAAATGTTTCAAGTGGTTTCCCCAAATTCAACTGTAAATGCAATTTTTAATGACTTCTGCAGTCTCAAAACTATTCAACCCCCTGAATAGAATCCCTCACAACAGCACAAATCTGCAAAACAGGTGTTGTCTCAAGCACACCTGGTGCAACTAATGAAGCCCTTGATTAGTTGTATCAGGTGTGCTTGAGACAACACCTGTTTTGCAGATTTGTGCTGTTGTGAGGGATTCTATTCAGGGGGTTGAATAGTTTTGAGATTTTCTACATTTCTACAAATCTACATTTGAGTGCTGCACAAATCACAAATCTACATGAAATATCTGAACTAGCTAGGTTTGTTGAGTGTCAATTTTGACTGCATGTTAGAAACATGAAATATAAAGTCAAAAGAATGGTCCAAAAAGTTAAGATAATATATCGTCACCCTTTACGAACAAGGAACAGGATACAAAAGCGAAGGCACTAAATGTTTCTAGAGACTGTTGGAAGCATTGTTTCTAAGTTCAAAGTTAAAGAAACAGTGGTTGCACTACCTGGATGGGGCAGAAAAAGGAAGCTATCAATGGCTGCAACCAGATTTCTGAGAAGGCAGATTCAGAAAAACCCTTGAGTGACTGCAAAAGATCTGCAGCAAGACTTGCAAAGACAGGCAGCAAGACTTGCACAGTAAGTAGAGTTGTCAAAAAGTACCGACTTCGGTACCAAGTCGGTACTGAAATTTTAAAAATGTAAAAAAAAAAAAAGATGTCTGTGATTGGCTACAATGATCAGCGCTTCAAAAACATGTTGTACATACACATCAATGACGCTCTTCACCGAGCGCTTACACAGATTACGTGCGCTTACCGTGCGCTTACACACGGGAGCGTTTGAAAGCAGGCGTCTATCAGCGGACTGCTTGTGCTTTCAAATGCTCATGTTTTTTAAA
The DNA here is from genome assembly GCF_951802725.1 of Rutilus rutilus. Classification (NCBI taxonomy): domain Eukaryota; kingdom Metazoa; phylum Chordata; class Actinopteri; order Cypriniformes; family Leuciscidae; genus Rutilus; species Rutilus rutilus. The sequence continues at coordinate 36,650,598 of NC_140213.1, forward strand.
ACACTTTCAAACACATCAGTGTCCTCTCAAACACTCCCGTGCGTTGATCATTGTAGCCAATCACAGACATATCCGATGAGCGCGTGAACACAATGGCCAATCAGAGGTGTTTAAGATTCCGCTCAATAGCACTTAAAGCGTCACAATATTATTATTTAATTTTTTTTGACAAATCTAACAGTAAGGCACGTACTAAACGCATGCTGTTTCCATGCCAGAACTCCAAGACGTACACAACTATTGACCCAAAAGCACAAGAAAAGTCGGCTCCAAATTGCTCAAAATCATATAAATGAGCCACAGAAGTTTTGGGATTGTGTTCTGTGAAGTGATGAAACAAATTATTTATATATATTTTAATAATATTAAAAAAAAAATGTAGGACCATTTGAGTTTTGCATTTTTTTTAGATATATTACATGAAGTTGACACTGTATATTTACACTTTTCATGAGTTTCACCTATAGTTTTCTTTTATTGCTCTGTTAAAAATACCACTTGGTCTGGGTCTCATCACACCCATGCAGTTGGCTTTTCCAGACATGTCAAAGAAACATATATTCCAGCAGCCATCAAAGCTACAGCAGTTCCTGCAACAGAAAACTTGCTGCTTAGCAGAATTACTGTATATGCTGTAAGAAAAGTGTAGATAAACAATTAAGAACCAGTCATTGGGCAACAGCGGTGCTCCAGAGCAATGAAGCAATGAAATGTAATGAGCGTTTTATGGCGCAAGAGGGAATAGATGCATTAGCAGAGCTATGGGAGGAAACAGGGACTTTTAGGAAAAAGGGGGAAAAAATATTATGGACGGCATGGAAACACTCACTGATGGCAATTTAGCCACATAGGTCTTTGATTGGTTTCTGGCCAACCTAAAAAAAAAAAAAAAACTCCTGACTGTGGTGCAGAGCCTAATGTGAGACATTTAAACAGCTATTTATTCTGCATAAGAGTTGATTCTCCTTTAGGGCTGTTTTTAGATTCGGTGCAGTCAGACTGATGCAGAAATGTACATTTCCCAATTAGTTGTTAATGGCTAAGTAACTACAATAGCCCAAAGTAAAGTTCTTGTATGCACACTCAAATGCCGAAAGCAGAGAATTAGTCTTATTTAGATCAACCAAACCATTACATAAACAAATGAAGTATGTAAGAAAAAAAAAAAAGCCCATAAAGTGTAAATGAGCTTAGCTTCTCGGGAGTTAATTTGTCACTTAGTTGCAAGGGAGAGCATATTTTCAATAATAGAAAACTAAATTTAAATATCCACCACTTATCTTTTTTATACAGTCAGCAAGCAATAGCTACTCAATCTGCATTAAGATAAGCACTGCTAAAATGACCCCAGAAAGAAAATGGATTTTTCCAGGCAAATCCGGCGAGGGAATAGGACACAATACAAGATACGAATAGAGACAAATGCGACAAAAAAGGCTTCTAATGCATTGACCTTTGGACCCTCTAGTGCTCTGCAGGGAGAGATGTATTCTAGTTAACTGGCTCATGAGTGACACATAAAAACCTATGAACCGTAATAGAAAGATATAATCTATTGCCGTGCTCTGATGTTATGGGATTTATAAGAGTGTAATTATATTAAAATACAATTACCGTATGGAATAGGAGATTTCAGACTTCCCTCTGGATATGTACGGCTGTGAGAGGATTGTGACAAGCCTACAAAAGGTCATATGTGCTTCAGATAACAAGGATTTCCTGAGAGGCAGTGACTTCGACAGTCTGAATGCCTTCCATTCCAATTTAATAACTTACAGATTTGAACTTCATTATAACCATGATCCTACTGCTAATCGTGCATATTGTAAAAGCACGCTACAGTTGTAAATATACATTACGTAATATATATTAGGAAACATTTTATGAATACAGACTTGGTGTCTTGTTCACATTAAGTTTATAATATTTTAAAGCTTTCTGCACAGGCAAACCTTGTAAAAAAAAAAAAATCAGCAACATACACAAAAACTCGTTTATATCATTATAAAAATAAAACTGTATAATTAGATCAGTTCAGCTTTCTCTTTAAATAAACTCTGCCCTTTGAGTAAGAGAGTGCGCTGTTGTGACTGTTCAAATGCAGAAAGACTCTCTATGTGACAGTTGTTGTTTCTGCCCTTGCTGGAGGCAGCGTACTGGATGTGTAAAGCAGGGGAGGACCGTTGTCCCTAACCAGGGTTCAAACTGCCCTCAACTTCCCCTGCAGGGTCACTGGGGACAACCATGAGAAAGAGAGAGAGAGACAGAAGAGAAGAGCTGGAAATAGACTAAGCATTTTACGGAAATCTCCATGGATACTGTCTATAAAAAAAGTACTAATGGATATTTGATATTTAAGATTTGAAGAGCACATGCATTTTTAAAGGGACAGATAGCAGCATTTTGTGCATATCTGCTTCTGTGGGCTTGCTATGTATGTTTTCTGTTTACTTTTCAGATATTAAACTGGGCCATGTGTATTTGTTGTATTGGATGTGAATGATTGTATTTGTTGTTGCCGAGTTCAAGGCAGGCATTGCGGCTAAGAATATTTCTGTACTGCAGAACATATAGTATTGCGTTTAAAATCGATGTTCTCCCAAATAGAACAAGCTTTCTGCTGTAAAATATATTGAATTACATGATCATTCTCCTAAGTAAGAGAGCTTTATATCTAATCAGATGTGCAGATTTCCTGACGGAAATAACAGTGCATGCAAGGCAGCAAAAGAAAAGTGTTAAAGTTTTAGGCAAGAATGAGTTTAAGGCTTTGTTTCTGTATAAATGAAATGCTGTCATTGTCATGACACTCAGCATGCATCATGTTTTCAGTTGGCTGCGCATCACACGTCAATGTGCAGTGTACAGGCAAGTATAACTGGCTAAACATATGCAAGGAAGACAAGAGCCATAACAATTCAGTTTTCAAAAATATGCAAGAAAGAAGACCAATCATAATTCAGTATGCAAATAAATGCGGGGCGGGGGGGGGGGGGGGGGGGGGGGTTACAGAGAGAGCTACACTTGAATGATGAACATTCCAGCAAAAATTATATTTAAAATGTATATTATAGTTTTATATGTCGTTGTCAAGACACTCAGCATATGCCTAAATGCATATCAGAGCAAAAAACATTTTTTTGCTGTATTGAAGGATGACAGAAGCATGTAGCTTAAATGGAAGAAGTTTGGAATAACTAGGGCTCTTCCTTGAGCTGGCCTCCTGGCCAAACTGAGCAAATGATGGAGAAGGGCCTTAGTTAGAGTAGTGACTAAGAAGCTGATGGTCACTCTGGTTTAGGGAAATTTAGAGAAGGACAAACATCACTGCAACACTCCACCAATCTGGGCTTTATGGCAGAGTGGCCAGACTCAAGCCTCTCCTCAGTGAAGACACGTGAAAACCCACTTGGAATTAGCAAAAAAGCACCTAAAGGACTATCTCAGACTGTGAGAAACAAGATTCTCTGGTCAAGCATCATGTATGGAGGAAACCAGGCACTGCTCATCACCTGCACAATACCATCCCAACGGTAAAGTATGGTGGTGGCAGCATCATGTGGTGGTGTTTTTCAGCGGCAGGGACTGGGGGACTCATCAGAGTAGAAGGAATGCCCAATGCAGCAAAATATAAGCCTTAATAAAAACTTTGTCCAGTGCATTCGGACTGGGCAGAAGGTTCACCTTCCAAAAGGACAGTGACCCTAAGCACACAGCTAAGACAATGCATAAATGTGTGTGTATGTGTGTATATACATATATATGTATATACAGTGATATTACACTGTACTGAAGAACCAGATTGATAATGCACATAGGATAAACTGCATGCTGTCTAAGTGCTCTGTTGAAGATTTGACCCTTTTAAAAACAGATGTCTAAAGCACTGCATTGAATTCATGGGAAAATCAAATACAGTGTATGGCACTTGTATGAGAGTGGATTGTGTGTATGGGATGTTGAGAGCTAAAGGCCTATTTGAGGTAAGAGAGAGAGACCTAAATCCTGAGCAGATGGATTCCTACTACTAAACACATACCTCTGGTGTGAAATGACTGCAACCTGGGGCTAATTCTTACTTCAAACGAAATGAATTTGCATCTAAATGTATATCTTTACCACTCTACACCACCATGCAGCGGTTCCTGAACACTGTGAAAATGTGTTTTACATGCGAATCAAACAGAGCTGCAGATCACCCAACAAAACTTCTACTGAATAAAACTCTTCAAACAGATGTGTGCATACACACGCACACAAACTGGTATTAAACCAAAGAATGATAGCAGCTTCCGCTTTTCTGAGCAAGTATATGGTGCAGAAGAACTCAATTTAAGTTGAAAAATAGATGTTTGGTTACTCACTGAGCTCAGCGATGCTCCCCACGCGTGTGGCCAGCAGGGACTGCTCAATAGTCCGCTGCTCGGACTGACTGTAGGCGTCTCCAGATTTATTTGAGCGCTGCTGGTTCCTGTGCAGGCTCAAACTGTCCGGCAAACTGAGGATTCCTGCACAAAAGAATTAAACAAAAAGAAAAAAAAATCATGTACAGTCAGGGTAAATGCAGCAGTTAAATCCAAGCAACACCAAGACTCTGGGTTTGATTTGGGCAGAACCTTTTATCAAAAGCAACTTGTAGTGCATTAAAGACATATCAAAAACACAAACCCTTCGGGAAATGAATATCTACGGGTGGGTCTTTCGATCGAATGGATGGAATAAGTTCACACACCATCACGCGGAAAATCATACAGAGAGAGCAGCAACTTTCGTCAGCTTACGCCAAACACTGTGAGTGTGTGTTAGAAATCAGGAATGGTGAAACTGTGCTTGGTACGTTTTTCTTTTTCAAACCAAACTTTGGTCTTCAGTCAACAAGGTTTGAATCCCGTCTGGCTAGCACGCTTCCCATAATGTTTACGCATACGGTCGGTATGCGGAGAGTAGGCGGCCTTTTGAAGTGGTCAAAAATGGACAAGCTCAAAGCGTTTTAGACCCCGTTAACCAATTTAGCATCATCCACTTGTAATCCGATCTATGAAAAGCTTCTAAATACCAGGTGTAAACAGGGCCCTTTCTCCTGTGGAACACAAAGGAAGATATTTTGAAGAATGTTGGTAACTAAATGATTAAACTGAATGACTTCCACTGAGTCAATGGGAACCGAAACTGGATACCAACATTCTTCAAAATATCTTCATATGACAGACTTTCATTTTTGTGTGGACTATCCCTTTAATAATACGCAGGCAAACTACACAACAGGTCTCAGAGGACTCCCTCCTGGGCGGTAACAGGTGAGAAACTTGGCCGGCCTCTTGTTTTGTCTGCTCACAAGGAGAAAGGGAGGTGTATCACCTTTCTGGACAACCAGCAATTACTGTAAAGAACTGCCGCCTTCTATTTGTGGAACATGGATTTGCATACAACTTAATGCTAATGTTTAAATGATGATAAAAGTAAGGATTCTGCATTGTACCAATGCAACAGACTCAACAACACACAGCGATGCTGAAATCAGCATTAGATTGAGGGCTCACTTGTTCAGCACCACCACAAAACTCTTCATCCCGGCTCACAGCCGAACCACCGAGGTGAGACTCCGCTAGTGTCTGAATCACACTGGTTATTGTTTTTAACAGGATCGTTGGGCTCCTCGAAAATTGGATTCACTCTCATCCTTGTGTTTTCATCACTTCCATTGTTGCCGAACACTCCTGGAGCCGACGGCGTGTTAAATTATGATGTGGCTGAAACAAATTACTCTATTTTGTTGTCCACTGACAGAGGGGCTTTCGTTTGAACCATCTCATTTACTCTTGTGAGGCAAATGTAATTTTAGGGGGCTGCCTGAGAGAGAGAATGATGTAAATCCTTAATCAGTTCCACCCGGGGAATATATATATTTTCAATATATATATTACAGAAAATATATCGCTCAACAGACTCATCATAGGTCTTTTAAGGCATGTTATTATTATTCAAAAAATGCACCCTTTCGTAATTACTGTGATATAGATTGTGCAGACCATCTTACAGTAAGTGTGTTTTGCTTCAAGGAGGAATAAAAAAATAAGGCGCATCCTGATAGAATTTGAAATAGGTTGCCATGGAGACAAGGCAGGGGTGGAGTGATGGTTACTTGCCTGCGGCATGGGAGGAAGTACAGGTGTTTAGCAATGCAAGACCACACCTCACTGACCTGGGCCTAGTACACTGCTATTGTATTCATGTGTTATACAAACTAATTCACAGTCCTGCAGATGTTCATAAATGTTCATAATAAGATCCTGCTCTCCATTTCCCTAGTCTCAGCTCAATGAAGATTGACTGACAGGTGCATAAGATCCTAGATGGGAGCAAAATTCCCCTTTGTTCCCTACAATCTCTTGAGTCCAGAGCTCTTATTAAAACTCTCAGCGGGTCTCTGTGACTGATGAGTGTGCCAGGCTTATGCACAGCCAGCCTGAAACACTTAAAGCAACGGGTGGTAAGACTGGCATCTCGCTCACTTTCCTCTCAGCTCCACTTCCTCAAACATCGGTCAGGGTAAACTTTTCAAATTACAGTAGGCTATAGGCTATAAAATAGGCTATGAAGACACACACACGCACACGCACGCACACAGACACACACACACCCTTTAAAAACCTGATTTCTTTACAAGTTTTTGCCTAATTTTGTTCTGTATGATTATGCCTCAAAGAGAAATTGTGCTAAAACATTTTATGGCAAATTTTCAGTTGGCCTATCCCCCTCAAAAAAGAAATTTTTAGTAATTTATGAAGATAAACACAAAATATGAGGGCACGTAACAGTTATTTTAAAGAAAATAGTTCAAGCTAAAATATTTCACAAAAATAAGCTATAAGCTAAAAGGTAAAATTAAGAAAATAAACTATTCTAAGGTTTGGGGTCAATACATTTTTTTTATGTTTCATATGTTTACCAATGATGTATTTATTTGATCAAAAATACTGTAAAAACAGTAATATTGTGAAATAATATATGTTTTAAATGTGTTTTCAAATAGAATTCATTCCTGTGATGGCAAAGCTGAATTTTCAGTCTTCATAGTCACATGATCCTTCAAAAATCATTCTAATATGCTGATTTGGTGCTCTTCTTGAGATTTTTCTCATTTCTTCTTATTATCAATGTTGAAAAGTTATATTTTTATTAAAAAAAAATTTGTGGAAACCGTGATCCATTTTTCAGGTTTCTTTGATGAATAAAAGTTCAAAAGAACATCATTTATTTAAAATAGAAATCCTTAGTAACATTTTAAAGTCTTTACTGTCACTTTTGATAAATTTAAGGCACACTTGCTGAATAAAAGTAATAGTTTCTTTCAAACAAAATCAGAACACTTTATGTTATGTTGTCTGACAAACGTTAAAAGCAAAAACAAAAAAAATAAAAGTAATTACAAAAATGAAGAAAATGTGTTCTCGAAAAACAATGAACTGCGTATAACTGAGGGCTTAAATACAGAGGAAGATTATTAACGAAACAAGGAACCGGTGAGTACTAATCAGAAACCATGACAACTAATAATGAATGAGCATGAATGACTCAAAACAGTGACAGGGAAAACGAAACAGAAACAGAGCACTGTAACAAGATTTCTATATATCAGAGGTTTCTCTTTGTAGACCCCTGAGTGGGTCAATAATTGAAAATAACCTAGAATAATAATATTAATATTTTAGTATTAACATTTTCCAGGTCATTCAGTGGTCAGGCAGCCTGAGGGCAACAAAAATAATTACCTGCAGTTAAATTATTAAAAAGTAACTGATTAAAAAGAAGAAGAAAATCAGCATTTTGTCGGTATTAAAGATTGTGAAATGTTTATTTTATGAAGAGTAAATAAATGAACTGATCTACTGGAACAACCGAAGCATCAGGGTGCAGGGAAAAAAAGCCTAAACCCTGAAACCATACTGTCATTCATACAGCGCCTCCACCACTTCACAACTTGTGGCTGTAATCAGTTATGGCGATCAGTGTGAAATGCATTTGCATAATGCTGCATAATAATAAATAAATGATCATGATGCCAGGTCATGATGTGAAAAGTTTTTCCCTCAAGCTCCTTTTTCGTCTTCCTCAAGTGTTCAGAATCTTCCAGTGATGCCACTGCAGATTAAGACCTCTCTCGCTCCAGCTCGCTATCCAAAAGGCCTGTGGGTTTGGAAACCATTAAAAGTGTGTCCAAAGTGATACCCGTTCCACAAAGTCTCTATTCTCAAGGAGCTGAGTTTATGATGACATAGGGAAACTGAGAAAAATAGAGCCTCCAGCTTTTCTTTTTCAACCTACGCTATACATTTTCTCCATTTTGACCTTCTGCCGGACATCACTAGATTAATTTAAGACATTTGACCTTTGTTTATTTATTTATTTACTATATGTTCATATATATTTACTATATTTATTTACTATATATTAGGGTTGTCAAAACGCACGTGATTTTTTTTTTCCAGTTTAACGCATGGAAATATTCAACGCAATTATGACATAATCGTTTTTTTTCCGTCATCCTTTGGCTAGCTTTACATTATATGATTACACTTATTCTTGCAAATGCTTTTAAACCATTCACGCGCGATAAGACACGAAAGAGAAGCCAGTGCAGTATCAGTGAAACTCCTGTCTGTGTGACACACACACGACTTGTGCGCACAGAAAGCCGCTTTAGACAGCGCTTGAATGGACAAAAACACAAAAGTAGCCCAAAGTGCCCGTTTTGTCGAGTATCCTCGCGAGCACAGTCTTACATGAGTTAAATAAAGTCTTAAATGAACATAAAGAGTTGTAAGTAAATCGGATGTGTGCCAGATCTGTGTCATGTGCGGCAGGTCTTAAAGTGACAGCAGCCTAATAAACCTGCTGCTGTCTGTCATTACTGTAAATCAAAAAAACAAAAGACATAGAGAAAATCATTAAAGGTATAGCGGAGGATTTTCCCGAATTTTAGAAAAGAACCGCCCTCTCCACTTTTTGAAAAAATGCACACGTGCAACACTCTACCTGCTCCCGAGAGGGAACGCCTATTAAACGTGTGCATGAGAGAGCATGCACGAGCTAATCATAGCTTACATTAACTTTTACTAGCAGTGATCTTAAATGGATTTCTCCAAATAGCATGCCAAACTTTACCTGTCAAGTAGAAACTTCGCGACTGAGGCATCAGTGGGAAGCCCAACCTGTGTTTTGAGCGCACGCCATCGTGTGAATCGTGTGCACGAGCACGTACGACGACCTTACGTAAACATATCACCAGAATGATTGACACTTAGGAGGACCAATAGTCTTGATGATCCACCCGGAAAAAGAAAATCCTCCGCTATACCTTTAATTAATAGGGGTGTAACGATTCATCAACTACATCGATGTATCGATTTATATTCCTACGAGCCAACTACATCGATCTGTGCTCGGCAAGTTGGTCTTCCGGACGACATATATCGATCTAACATCGTTTTAAAAGGTAATGAATCGATTGTATCGATACTAGGAAACAACGCATTGGATTTAAGCACGTCAGACTTTATATGGATGTTTTTTCTTAGCACTTTTAATGATAAAAGCGTTAAACGTTACTCGATTCAGTTTGCCTATCTGTGACGTCGTCGCCATACGTGACGCGCCAGCAGCAGCGCAAAGACAACAAGCAGCGCAAAGTCTCTCACCTCAGAAAAATGTGTGTTGCTATTTATCAGTGGCAGTTTCCATGTTTCTTTACCAGTTCTTCTAAGTATTGTGTATCACCACGGTAGCCTAATTGTTGTTTGTTTCCATTACAAAATGCCACTTACTGGTTATTTTGTATATTTTTATATGACTGTGGTGGCTCATACCAAGATTGTATTAACAAAAACTAGTTTGGGACTGCTATTTAATAGCTTAACCTCGCAGTGCCTACTGTTTATCAGTATCATATTCTTACAATTTGTTTTGTATGTTAAGTAAAGGGGGACAGAACTTATGTGTCAACAATTTTTGTGTAAACAAATGTATTATAATAGGCCTATATAATTCCTAAAAAGGTGGGTCGCGGCTTGATGACCATGGGGAAATGTGGGTCCCATGGCCAAACTATTCAAAACATCATTCAATGTTGTGATAATCGTAATTAATAATCGCAATTACAATTTCAAGGGAATAATCAACAATTATCATTTTTGTCATAATCGTTCAGTCCTACTTTATTCAAATAAAATGTGAATGCATTTGACATTAATTGTTGTTTACTTGTTTGTTTATATCCATAATTAATTGATACCTGATTCCCTTACAAGAATTTTTGGCTAAAAAGTCACTGAATCGATTTCAAGTCACTGAATTGTTTCGGATCGTATCGTTCTAAATGAACCAATATCGTCCTTGAATTGTATCGACAACCACGAATCGCGATATGAATCGAATCGTTTTTAAAACGAATCGTCACACCCCTATTAATTAACACAATAAAAAAAATCTATCAAATAGAGACATCAGTATCCGTACTGGTATCAGTGATACTGGCCTTCATTCATAAAAAAAAAAGATGTCATTAAACAAATATTTAAAATATACTGTCTTTATGTTGTTTCTACATTATTTTGGAGAATAAATGTGAAATTATTACAATATAAAAATATATTAAAAACTTTAACGTTAGGTGCGATTAAAGCAGAACTCGGCAACTCTAGCGAACTCTAGTCACTTCTTCGCTGATTTTCCCTTTTGTTGTCGCATGTTTTCTCCACGAGCTCCCCCTACGTATATATTGGTGTATATACGGTGGGCGTATATATTTCACAACACGGTCGTAAAAAACTCACTTGCGGCGGCCTCCTCCCCCTCTCTACCGCTGCTCATGTGCGTTTGTTTTGATCGGAGCAACCCAACTGTATCATGTGGAGCTATGTCTACCGAGGTGGGTAATCTGGTAATACATCATACATGCGTGTGTGTTTATGTCGAATTGCCGTAAAGCAATTCGTGTTTCGCGCTCGTTCTCGTTCTCACGAGACTTCCAATTTCTATCTTGCCGGGACGGTAGTCCCCAAGTTGCAAGGTTGGTTTTCCGCCTGGGAACGCTGGGGGGAGCGGGGAAAGTCACCAATATCACCAGAACAGGTTGTTTAACCATCCAAATGATTTCTAGACAGTTTTATTAAGTTAAAAAAGTTACCAAGTTCTGCTTTAATCGTGATTAATTACAGAAAAAATGTGTGATTAATTAGTTATTTATATAGTTATTTATATATATAAAGTGTGTGTGTGTGTGTGTGTGTGTGTGTGTGTGTGTGTGTGTGTGTGTGTGTGTGTGTGTGTGTGTGTGTGTGTGTGTATGTGTGTGTGTGTGTGTGTGAAGAGTGAAAACTAATAAACAAACCTGGGGGGAAAAAATATGACATTTGACTATAAAAGATACAGACCTCGATCTGGGGCTGTGGTTTAGAGCCCACATTACAACTGGAGTGTGTTATTATAAGAGTGATAAGTCAAACATTGTGATGTAGTTTGTTTTAATAAAGCTTTTTGGTTGGCCTCAAATTGCCAAGGGTTTTCGCTAAACAACCGCTGAGCTTATCAAAACACCAGCAGAATCGACGTTGAAAACTGTTACTTTTATTAAACAAACCGAGCAGATTTCAATGCAAGTCGCTGAATACGAGGGACCGTCTAATGAAGGCGTTCGCCAGGTTTAAACCAGCTGAGGATTGTGGGTGTACAGGCGTCAGAGCCCTGCAACAATGTAAAAACCTAATGAATTCACATTGGCAACACACAACACACCATTTTTGGCCAAAACCAGAGGCTTTGGTTTGGAAAACACATCATCCACAGGATGGATCAGATAAGAGGCTCTATAAAATGATTTGCATTTCACCTCTAGGGTGCCAGAATTGCACTACAGAACTTATCGCATGCTTAACAGTGGACCAGTCGACCAAAAGCGCTTTGACAGGCTAACGGGGACATTAGAAGAGCTGTGTGCTTGGGCAGTCAATGGGGAGGAACCGCTGGGACATACCAGAGTTTTCCCAGCTTTCCCATGCACGCGTGCCGAGTGTGGATTCGCCACTGACCTCAGAGTCTGTATTTAAATCTATTTTAAAGGCCTGTGAAGCCAAGCTTGTTCTCTTAGCCTGAGAATGCAGATTAAAACACACACACATTTTCTGTCTCTTTCCAAGCACAAATGTGGAAAAACAACTCCCTGGATTTCTCACAGAGCAATGCCAGAATGCAAAAGCTAGAAAGTGATTCAAGCCACACCATGTAAACCTACACCCACAACACCTATTACACTCACGCAGCTATGTGCTTGGTCAACTCCTTTACTAACCCTACGCTAGGTTAAAACCCACACAAGTAAAATAATATCCAATATTTCTTGTGCAAGATGGTATTTCAGTGACACACTAAAGACTTGTGCAATGGCGTTATATACTACTCCCTGCATGAACACATCCAATATCATTTTAACCATGTAGTGGACAATCGAAACAACAAGAGAGAGTTTTGTAATAGGTTAAGTTACACATACTGAATTATGGCAGCCCCATGCAGATGGAGTCCATATGTAAGGCAATAAGAACCAGGAATGCTGCATTTCTGGGGAACGGAGGGAGGAGTTTGAAGGGAGAGATGCGGCTATGTCTACATGCGTCGTGTGACTGCGCAGTATGTCTCCAGTGCTGGCTGACCGCAGAGCTTTAATGGTTTTTGGAATCATCTCCAGGGATTTGCTCTGAGTTGTTCGGTGATCAGAAAGTTGGATCGGTCCATGGATTTGTCACTGACGGCATGTCTGTTGGGAGTCGTGGCCTAATGGTTAGCGAGTCTGACTGTTAACCCAAAGGTTGCTGGCTCGATTCTGGCAGGAAATGACTGAGGTGCCCTTGAGCAAGGCACCTAACCCCTAACCACTCCCCAGGGCACCACAGAATAATGGCTGTCCACTGCTCTGGGTGTGTATCATGGTTTGCAGTGTGTGTGTTCATTACTCACTACTCTGCTCCTAATGTGTGTGCACTAACTTGGATGGGTTAAATGCAGAGCACAAATTCCGAGTAAGGGTTAACATGGCCTTTGCATGTCTCTTTCTTTCGAATTTAAGACACACATGACTGTCAGAGAAACGGTCAGCACAAACCCTTAAACATTCCCACTAAGCAACTGCACACAAATACATACACTATACACATTAAGAAAACTTTTATTCAGCAAGGATGCATTAAAATCGATCAAAAGTGACATTAAAGACTTTTATTATAGATTTATATTTCAAATGCTGCTCTTCTATTTCTATTCATCAAATAATCCTAAAAAACACAAAAATATAAAGCAGTATTAACTCTTTTTAACTGTGATAATAATAAGAAATGTTTCTTGGGCAGCAAATCAGCATATTAGAATATTTCTGAAGAATCATGTGACAGTGAAAACTGGAGTAAAGATGCTGAAAATTCAGTTTTGCCATCACAGGAATAATATTTCACAATAGTATTGTTTTTCTGTATTTTTGATCAAATAAATGTGTAAAAAGAGTTCAGTTCACTCACTTAAAAAAAAGTGTAATCCCGTTGCCATAAAATTATTAAGCAAATAAACGTAATGCTTAATTGAAAAAATTAAGTTGTGTGAACTTGACAATTCCACATTACTTAATTTTTTTGATTAAGCATAAAGTTTATTTACTTAATAATTTTAAGGCAACAGGTTTCCTCAATTTTATTTTTAAGTGAAGTCAACTGATCACTTTCTGTGACCCAAAAAATATAGGTATTAGCCTAGTATTTAATGTAATGGTCACCCTGAAGGCACTTAGAACGTATTTAGGACAAGCAAACACAAGGCCAATAAAAAGGTGACATAAACTGAAAAAAATGACATGAACATAAACAACATTTACCATAAAAGGCCTATTAACAATAATGATGGATGGACAAATTGTGTGTTGACTTCGAAATGATCCAAGATGGTTCTTAAATTGCAGGTTACATAAACAAGAGCTCACAAAAGCGTTTAACTTTTTTCTCCCAGTCTTCATTGACATGATTTTTAAAGGTTAAGTGTGCAATTTATGAGCCACAAGAATTCATAAAATGTAAAAACAATAACAGTTTCAGACAGGTCTCCTCATGCCACTGCCAAATTACTGAAATAAATCAGTCAATCATTTACCACAATTAAAGCAAAAGGTGTGCTTACATAAACTGTAATGATGGCCTTTTTAGACATGGCATAAATGCAAATATATGGGTCTTAAATATATATTAAATAACAATACTTAACAAACAAAAATGTGTTCACAAGCCTAGGTTAAATGTATGCGGTAAGTGTTTGATTCAGTAAAATGAACTGGTTCACTATATGGTTTTGATTCACTAAAAAGAACCAGCTCCTAAGAATCATTAGTTTGGGAATCAGTTGAAATGACCTGGTCACGCTCTATGGTTTTGATTCAATAAAAATAAATGGTTCATGAAAGCCATACATTTGGGAGTCAAACTACACTGGCGTATGTTTTGATTCCCTTAAAAGAACTGGCTCATAAGAGTCATCCTTTGGGAATCAGACTTGTCGCCCCGTATACGTTTCGCTCTATATTCAACTGATTGTCATCCGGTTCCAGTATTTTTTTTAGTGTTATGATCTTTCTATTTACTTTGTTCACTATGGCATCTTTAGAATCAGTGTTGCATTCAAATCTAAATTGTAATTGTATGGAATTATTGTAAATTATTGACTTGCCAAATGAATAAATTTCCTATTGGAAATTCAATTATCTTCATTGGGAGCATTTGTTATTGATAAAAACCTCAAAATAATATGATTCACACAGGCAGAAATGATATTAATCTCCACGAAAGCTGATAATAACTGTTATCAGAAGAGATGAAAGGCGCTAAAACACAAACAAGGTTGTGTTTACAAGTGGAAACATGCCCTGTGAATGGATGCTGGGTAATGACCATGCTGTGTCTGCCTGCAGCGTGCAACAAAGTGATACTGAACTAAGTGTGTGTCATCGCTAGCCCGGATAGCCTGTGGTACTTTTCTCTGGAAAACTCTGAAAAAAGCACTACCTCCTGCAGTGACCCCGATTACATCACCAAAACAGCACGAGTTTTGCCCCCCGCTCTCCACTGCTGAAGTAAGCCTTGCTGTCACTAACAATCAAAAACACACGTTGTTCTCTTTTCAGCAATCTGGGACACCGTGTTATCAGCCAACCCCCACGAAGACCAATCTCTAGGCATTCATACAGAGGGTCACACTGTACACTGTTGAACAGTTCGGAGGAGATTCCAGTGAGCATTTCCTCTGAGGAATTCGTATCTGAAACTTTATTTTATTTTTTTTAGTCGGAACCCATTACTCTTTGCATTCTTCCCAGTGCTGAGAGGTAATTTGCATGCAACTGGGCTCCAAATTGCACAGTAATTGTTTGACTGTATCTGCAGGATTCATCATTTTGACTTTGTTGACAGGCACGCTGGGTAACTGGCTCTTTAACGTGGGCCGCACATGACGTCAGATAATGATTTGATTGATGCCTAATGAGGGAATTCTGAAACAGCACAGAAGAATAACCAATCAATCCAATAGTTAAAATTGTCATTTGATACTTGAAATTGGCATTTGCAAGTCCACATCTTTTATGAGTTCCAGTAAAAGACTGAGCATAATTACGCAACAGTTAATAGTTTCCTACAATTTTCTGATGTTACACCCACTTTTTTACAAGGTCTGCCAGATTCTATGGCATTTAATACAATTAAGAACAACATTCATGCGTTGTCATTCATCAGTCTATTTTTTACTCAGTTACTGCAATCTACGTTGTTTTTGGGAAGAAGAAAAAGTCGATTCCTTTTAAGACAAAAATGAGAGTTTTGGCCAGGGCCAAGTGAAATGTGCAGGATTTTTTACATTAGGTCAGAGGTTCTCAAACTTTGAGAAGTTTGAGAAGAGAACTTTGAGAAGTCCCCACCCTCCCCATATGTAAAAGTGTTTCAATATGTCATATGTCAGAGGAGCTTTTTAAGCAAATATTTAGTAAATATTCAGTCTCCTCCACTGACCAGTTTGTGAGACATATGGTGCAAATAAACAATGCACGTTCGTAATGTAGGCCTATGTAAACATACATATCACGGCACTGCATTGAATCAAGTGTTTACAAGTGTTTAGACGCTTAAATGTTTTCCTATTGATCGGATTATTTCAGGTATACACCACCCTTTCCAGTTCGATCAAAATTTTAATTGGAATGATTGAGATGTTTACATGAAGGCTTTTCAGTCCGACTGAGCCATCAATCTGATAACTAACAAATTATTGGTTGCATAAACATAGCTATTTTCTATGCTGATTTTGAAGGAAAAATTGGTAGAATTCTGTAGAATGGATTTAAAATGTGGTGAAATGTGAGATTAGAGTACTACACTTTTGTTTATGAAAGCCCATTTTTACCACAGAGTACAAAAAGGTACAGTAACTGCGACTTTGTTTCTTATAGCTGTGACTTTGTATCTCGCAATAAGGATAAAGTAGAACTTTGTGAATGAAGGTTAGTCCAGTTCTTTGGAAAACTGCTCAAATCTGCCAGACAGATTCCACAAGGGCATGCCTTTGACCTCTTTATTCAGCTACTCAATAACTTCCGAACACAGGACTTCTGGGATTATCCACCAATAAAACCTGTCATACACACTGGAGAAATAAGCTTATGAGCTTTTCATAGCAAAATGATTAGACCTGGTCATTTTATGGTGCCATGGCTTATTTCAAAGTAAAACTTTCTGTTCTTGCAAAATCAGCATGTACATATATGAACTTTAGTCTTCCTTCCAATTTTTATGCAGGTGATCACTCACAAATGCATCCTTGTTGTCACAGCATTTCCTCCAGGCATAATAGCATTAACATCACATTACTGTTGCTCATACACGAACACATAGACACGTATACTGTATAAATACACACACAATTGCATCAAGCAATAGCAATGTGATGGGAAAACAAGGAAAAGTTTTCTCAAATGTTCTCAACAGCATGCCACCATAGCACCTCATTCACACTTTAACATTGCAAAAACCCTTTCATACACACAAAGTGAATATACACTCACCTAAAGGATTATTAGGAACACCATACTAATACTGTGTTTGACCCCCTTTCGCCTTCAGAACTGCCTTAATTCTACGTGGCATTGATTCAACAAGGTGCTGAAAGCATTCTGTAGAAATGTTGGCCCATATTGATAGGATAGCATCTTGCAGTTGATGGAGATTTGTGGGATGCACATCCAGGGCACGAAGCTCCCGTTCCACCACATCCCAAAGATGCTCTATTGGGTTGAGATCTGGTGACTGTGGGGGCCATTTTAGTACAGTGAACTCATTGTCATGTTCAAGAAACCAATTTGAAATGATTCGAGCTTTGTGACATGGTGCATTATCCTGCTGGAAGTAGCCATCAGAGGATGGGTACATGGTGGTCATAAAGGGATGGACAAGGTCAGAAACAATGCTCAGGTAGGCCGTGGCATTTAAACGATGCCCAATTGGCACTAAGGGGCCTAAAGTGTGCCAAGAAAACATCCCCCACACCATTACACCACCACCACCAGCCTGCACAGTGGTAACAAGGCATGATGGATCCATGTTCTCATTCTGTTTACGCCAAATTCTGACTCTACCATCTGAATGTCTCAACAGAAATCGAGACTCATCAGACCAGGCAACATTTTTCCAGTCTTCAACTGTCCAATTTTGGTGAGCTCGTGCAAATTGTAGCCTCTTTTTCCTATTTGTAGTGGAGATGAGTGGTACCCGGTGGGGTCTTCTGCTGTTGTAGCCCATCCGCCTCAAGGTTGTGCGTGTTGTGGCTTCACAAATGCTTTGCTGCATACCTCGGTTGTAACGAGTGGTTATTTCAGTCAAAGTTGCTCTTCTATCAGCTTGAATCAGTCGGCCCATTCTCCTCTGACCTCTAGCATCAACAAGGCATTTTCGCCCACAGGACTGCCGCATACTGGATGTTTTGCCCTTTTCACACCATTCTTTGTAAACCCTAGAAATGGTTGTGCGAGAAAATCCCAGTAACTGAGCAGATTGTGAAATACTCGGACCGGCCCGACTGGCACCAACAACCATGCCACGCTCAAAACAGCTTAAATCACCTTTCTTTCCCATTCTGACATTCAGTTTGGAGTTCAGGAGATTGTCTTGACCAGGACCACACCCTTAAATGCATTGAAGCAACTGCCATGTGATTGGTTGATTAGATAACTGCATTAATGAGAAATTGAACAGGTGTTCCTAATAATCCTTTAGGTGAGTGTAGATGTCAAGAAAGAAATTATTATATATATTTTTTATATATCTTTTGCTTTAATTCTTATGAATAAACTGTGTGGCAAGATGCATTTGGGGCTCAGCTTGCAAAATATGCTTGTTTAATGAATTTGAATGATGGTGTGAATCAGCTCTGGTGTGTTCAGAGACACACTTTCTAACCTTTGTAAACAAACTATACGACATTAGCTGAGCATGCAAAACAACAGCTGGTGCTCCCCTCTATGGCAAGCAAGAGGGCTTGAAGATAATCGTATCCATTAAGACAACAGAGCCTGTGTTTATGGAACAAAAGTGTAAGTATTATTCTGTTCGACATGATCTCGGCTGTGAGGAACGCTGGAAGCGGATCTCCACTAGCGTATTCTGACTCAGAGCTCTGAGCTTGGCTCCAGCTCGCAGTCTAGCAGAAACCAGCTCCAACCCAGAGACCCGGAGTAGATGAAGCGTGTTAATTTGATTTCCAAATGTTCAACTTGCCTTATTCCTCCCCTTTGAACAAACTCCTCAAGCTGAGAGCCAAAACTGGGAGAGGTTTATGCAACACATTAATGAAAAATATTATTGGAAACAGCCTCTTAACTATAGAATAAAGTTCAACGGTCCCTGCTGAACCTTTTTCAAAATTCACATCTCAAGGTCAATGTTTCAAGCTAAAAAGCGTTTTTAGGCTTGTTTTTAGACCTCTGATGACCGATTGTGGCTTTCTTATTTGTGATAGCCAAATACATTAAAGCCAAGCTAAAAGTGTTTCAATAGGCATATTCACATGCATTACATAATGCTGAATTGACTGCCAAAGAGGTCACAGCTAATGTTGTTTGAAAAGAGGGTGGAAACCCCCTAAGAAAATCAGACCAGTCTCCAGGAGTTGTTTCCAAATGTGAAATTTGAGTCCAATCTTGGGTGGATCAAAATAATGTTAAATTTGTGGGGGAAAAGATTTTGTATTAACAGCTACAGTATCTTTAATTGAATGGCTAGCTTGAGCCAATATGAGTCATGCCTTGTACTTTAGAAGGTTATTAAGTCAGTTTTTGTAAAATTTTAAATAATCTTTCACACAAGAATGACTCAAGCTAAATTAATTAAAAATATGTTGGAAAAAATGTAATGCTAGAATCTAATCCTGTGTAATTGGGAGATAAATACACTTTTTTTGTGTGTGTGTTTCAGTTTTTAGAAATATTTAAAATAGGACATGAAATAATTACTCTTTTAAAACCGTGTGTGTGTGTGTGTTTGGTGACCTTCATCAAATGAAATGAAAAATGCTAGCGTAAGGGGGAGAAGAGACTACAACAAACCCTTCTAAACCCTCCCTATATTATAGATGATGTCAACAGCTATGGTAAGCACTTCCTGTGACTAAAATGTTCGTTTAGTGAACTTCTTGGATGCATTGACCTTGACTTTGCTTATCTGGGTGGTGATCTTCCAATCCTGAGCTCCAATTTGGAATGTTTCTAAAGGCTAGACCAAGTACATCCTGCAACAGATTACATGTCAAGTAACAAAACATATTTAAAATCAATGAGATTAGTTATTTTTTATACTTCCTGACCCCTGGACTCCAGCTCTAATCCTCACTGTCTGTAGACATTAACCAGCACTGCAGAAGTATTACATCATTTACAGGTTATTCCCTACGTTTCCAATGCAATTTTGCTGTTGGGTGACACTTTTGGTATCAGTGCAGTTTCACAGAACTGCTTCAAAATCCACTTACTGAAACTCTGCTGTGGCAGTGACATCATTCAACACTAAATCACAGGCTTAATTCAATTGTGCAACAGAGTTCCCATCATAAAATTGCTGTCATAAACATGTTTAAAAGAAAGATGACTAAAAACTGTAGCACAGAAATTACAGAACGCTTCCTGAAAGAGTTAAACAACAACATTTCTAAAGGTCTCCTTAAAAACCACTCTGACAAAACAGAGTGATTTAGACACACAAAAAAGCAATTTCTTCAAAATACTAGAAGTGAACGTTAAAGCAGCCGTCAACCGAAACCGACTTCACAGAAATACTCACGTCATCTGGAGTCAGCTTGTACCTTTCGTGTGAAATATCGCCCTGTCATTACTTCATGTGGGTGCCACGCTGCTTTGGCATTGTTTACACCCACGAGCAACAGCTTTGCAGATTAGCATGTGCAAGTGACAGCATGTGTTGTAAAGGACGACTTCTGCTTCGGTGACAAGCAATACCCCATTCACTTCATGTCCTCCATCCTTCTCATCTTATTGTGCCTCGTTCCCCCAAACTCCCACCCAATCAACACACATAATAAGCTTAAAGAGAACGGTCCAAACTACACTTTTCATAAAAAGTGATTGTTGCAATTATGAGCAATGAAAGCTCAGTGAAGAACAACACTGGGAAAAGTTCATGCTGTAATTACAAGGTACGAGATTTGTAGAAAATGCCTGAAGAATAAAAGATGTTTTGGAGGTGCAGAGACCAGCTTAATGTTACTACTGTGCTTGAATTGGGAAAGCTTTGTTGATTTTCCAGAGGTGTGGAGAATGGGAAAGGTTCACCGTTACAGAACAAAGACTAGACCCATTTACGTAATCTTAATTACTAAAACACACCTTTTATAGTTCACTGTAAACTTGGACGTTGAATGAACAGAAATGAGGCATTTAGATGCTTTGCAAGGGCTTGGTTAACATGCAACATTAATTTTACCAAATGTTCATATGGTTTGTTAACTTTTCTTGGCTATTTAAAGGGACAGTTCACCCAAAAATGAAAACTTGTGTTGCAAAAAAAACCTGAAAAGGTCACTAATCTAGCAACAAAGTCATCGAGCTGGCAAGACTGAAAGAAACATAAGAAACTCAATGGCGCCCAAATAACATTGGATCATTTAATAGCATGGACAAGTACAGAAAGTTTTTGGGTGACCTAGCAACTTAAATGTCAAAAGCAAAGTAAGTTTAGAATAGTATTATTAAACTTAATAAAATTCAAAATACACCAAAATGTTTCCAAGAGGGAAAAGTCTATAGTAGTTAAACATGATCGCGTTTTGACTGTGAGCCGAGACATGACATCCGTACATAATACTGTTCTGCGTAACAGACCTGAGTGGATTTGAACTCACCATCCGTCTCTTGGGTCTCAGTGACTGAGTGAACCTGATAGAATTACAGACTTCCTGAATTTGCAGTTGAGAGACGGCCAAAGGTAACTAAACAGATTTAAATCTATAGCAGAAAAAAAAATCACTATTTTTATCCATAACAGTTTGTGGACAAGTATATGTTCTAAGCTACCATCTCTGGCCTTAATTCAATCTACGTACCATTTTGGCTGAAACAAAGTAAGCGACTTGGCAATGTCACACGAGAGTGATTGTACAATGGTATTAGTGTTATCTATCCCCATATCACAAAACATCAGCCTTGGGCTAAATTGTGGCTCTCTACACTTCTGCTTTTAATTCTGTTCTTAAACTTTATTGAATGGGTTTCAACAGGAAATGTGAGATCATGCAGTGAAGCTTCTGTTGAGAGGTCTACAGTTCATATTCAGGCTAACACACTGTCTACACTGAGACTGACATAATCAATGTTGCATGCTTGGAGCATTGACAGCTCCATTGATTGTAACGAGACTGTTTTGGTTTTGTTGCTCGCTTGGAGTGTGTAATAAAGTGCAAATGAACAAAAATGAGCCCTGTTCATCCTCCAGAAGTACATGGTAATGAAAAATTATCTTACACAAAGTGATGAAAGAAACAACAAACCTCTCCACTGCCAGTGAAAAAACAAATCACTTGCAGTTAAAGTGCTAGAAATAACGTACTTAAAGAAATACTTAAAATTCACATACTTAAAGAAACACACTTTGGGCCCTATTTTAACGATCTGAAACGCAAGTATCAAGTGCGAAATGCAAGTAACTTTGTGGGCGGATCTTGAGCGCTGTTGCTATTATACCGGCGGGGTAAATGACTCTTGCGCCCGACGCAAATCTAAAATGGGTTGGTCTGAAGTAGCTTCATTATTCATAGGTGTGGTTTGGGCGTAACATGAAATAAATCAATCAGAGCGAAATCTCACATTCCCTTTAAGAGCAGGCACGCTTGTTCCATGGCGGGTTGCTATTATAATGGCGGATTTACCAGGCGCGCGCCAGGAGCGGTTCACAGCCGAGGAGACCGACGTTCTCGTCAGGGCCGTAAAAGACAGAGAAGTGACATTGTATGAGGATGGGAGAAACCCACCCAAATTAGCTTCGGTTAAACAGGCATATACAAATATGGGTAAATGTGTAAGCTAGATTTATGCCTATTTTTTCACATCTTCATGGACACAACAATGATTTCCCTCGTGTGTTAATATTTTTCCTTGTAATAATGTATTGGTTTTCTAAAAATGAGAACTGCTGCGTCTGTGTGTAGATGAGATAAGCAAAGTGCATGCGCGTTGTGCACACGCTACATTGATTATGGCCAAGCATGCGCCCTTAAAATAGCATATGAATAACATGCGCAGCGCGTTTTCTAAACCTGCAAAATAGCACCAGGGAACGTTTGCGCCGGAACACGCCTCCTCTTTGTGCTGTACCGCCCCCGGGAGCGCAAATGCATTTCCTAGTTTACCGACGTGCGTCTGTGGAGGGAAAAGTCCGCTGTGCGCGGGTGCAAAATAGGAATGATACATGCGTCGGTGTACAAAGTAAATTGCGCTGGGTTCAAGATAGGGCCCTTTATGTTCTCAGCATGTAATTTTGTACCAAAACAACTTGATTCATTTGCAAATAACAAGAAAAAAAAGAATTAATTTAGTTATTTTTGGGAGATATTTTCTTTTAAGGACTACAAACGGCCAGTTGGGACTACACGACATTCCTCCCGGGTTAGTGATATCACAAACCCTAAAATTTACATAAACCCTGCCCCCGGGAACGCGATTTATAGATTATCATGAAAGAATATGCTAATCAATGACTAGAAGATATCTACACTACATAAATTCATCAACTAACCATTCTGTCATGATTCTGCCTTCTTGTCCTTGTTTTTCGCTAGTCTTGAGGCAGGATCATGACAGACCCATGTTTTGTGTGCAAGCACATGGCCTTTTGTTTGGGCCATGTGCTTGTGTTGTCTTGTTACTTAACCCCGCCCCCTTGTTCTCCTCGTTAGTCATTATTGTTTCATCTGTGTCACTTGCTGTCGTTATCAGTTTCTCCCTATTTAATCTTTGCTGTCCTGTGCTGGTTCATTATCATACTTTGTGAAACCTTGTGAGTATCCTGTCAAGAGTATTGTCTAGAAAAAGTTCTGATTCTGTATTTGCTGTTTGTTTATCGTCTAGTTATCTGTCAAGTCAAAGTCTAGTTTAGTCACTCCTTGTCCTGTCCATGTTTTGCCCCCTTGTGGGTTTTGTTTTCCCTTTTTGTCTACAATAAACTTTGTTCAATTGCATACGGTCTGCATATGGGTCCGGTTCATCTCCTCCACACTTCATAACACATTCAGAAATGTTGTCTACATGTTGTCACTTCTTCTTGAGTCTCTCCATCTTTGTCTGACTCCAGTTTGAACATAAGGCTAAAAGTTTTTGAATTTCAGGACACAAGCTGTTGTAGCTCCGCCCCCTGTGCTGGGAGCAGCAGCTCATTTGCATTTAAAGGGAAACTGCATTTTTGCTCACCCTCAAAAAGTGACAATTTAAACATGCTATATAAAAATATCTGTGGGGTATTTTGAGCTAAAACTTCACATACACACTCTGGGGACATCAGAGATTTATTTTACATCTTGTGAAAAGGTCATTGTACCACCCCTTTAATATGTTATAATTTTATAGGCCTCACAAAAAAGTAAGATTGTCAATATCTATCCCATTTTTATAGAAATTATCAATACTACATAAATATAACAATTCATGGTTAATAACTTAAATGTCACATATATTATATAAAGAAAAGCTCCTGAAATTAAAAAATTTTCATTCTGTTTTTTGTTTTGTTTTTTGGCTTAGCATTTAATTGGCTGAGGACAACACAAGAACACCCATAACTGTCAGTTGTCCTTTTTACACTTTAAACATGTTTGCACTAGTAAATTCTCTGCTATACATGCAAAATACGTGCATTTGAATTTCTCTAATCGTCAATAGAGAAAAATGCTTTTACTGACAGATGGTGTAGTTACATTATCTACCAGCAGTGGAAAAAAAATGGCATACCTGAGTAGAACTTAATTTCTATGACTTTCTATTTTGCACCAATAGTGCAGGTGGGTCTTGACAAATTCCCAGTATGACCACCTCTTCAGTCATCAATACATAACTATACCTCAGTCATGATCTAACCATGCGAAATGTCTTGGATGAACTCTTTGACCTTGATCCTTGGGAAAAGTATCAAATGGCTACCCTAAATAGATATAAAATATAGGCACAAAATATATATTTTTTAAAACACACCTGCATATAAAGCATAAGATTTGCCTGCATTGAAAAAGCATGAGATTTGTTGCTGGAGCATATGAAATACAATCAGTCCTTTGTCAGCTAGACAGCTTGACTTCATCAGCAGTTTTCCAAACCACAAAACACAAAAACCTCCATGACCTTCACAAAACGCACTTGATCACAGAAACCTCAGTGCTATATTAATTAATTGGATCTTCTTTAGTATTAAAATAGTTCACATCCATGTATAAAGGCAAAAGTAATATACAGTGTTGTAATTATTCGATCAGACATTCTATTTTTTTTCCAGGAAAATGATTTTCCATATTTGAAACCCTTTTCACATGTCTGAAATTTGTCTTGATTTTAGAACATCTACTGCGCAAAAAGTTAAGCCAAAAAAGAATTCCTGTTATCATTTACTCATCTTGTCATTCCAAACCCAAATTACTTTCTTTCTTCTGTGGAACGATGTCATAATGATAAATGATTTCACTCATTTCATGTGTCAGTCATTTCTATGAAAACATAATGAATTGGGACTAGAGCATTCCAAAGAATCATAAAGGTGGTTGATTGGTTATGCTAAAATGAAAACTTTAGTATATTAAGTAAATCCTAATTATATACTCATTTTTTACTTGTAAATATTAGACATCCAACAGACAAGTAAAATTGACTTCTGACTCTCTGGCATATTTACATGCATTAATTAAGTACTTGAAGCAAATAAAAAAAAATCAAGTAAAATTGAGTCCTTGAAGAAAGGAATCTGCATGCGCGGAAAGAAGAAAACACGCGATGATTGAGGGATTTCCAATCTCCACTCCATCTGCTCTCGACAGGTAAGCAACAGTAAAAAAAACACTGTATTATATTACGGATTTTTTGAGAAATTCAACGATTGTCTTGTCATCACTTCATTCTATACATTTGAAAAGTTTAGTGTTCTTAAGTTTAGAGACGTGCTCCAGAAAAAAAAGTTCACGGAGATGGAGAGGCAGAAAGCACCCTGTTTATTTTCTTTCTTTTACAAAAGCACAATGTTTTATTTTGATTGTAAGTGGAAAAAGTAGACATTTAACAGTTTATTTTTTCATATTTCTTAAGTCTGTAATCTTTATGACCAAAAATTACGGAGTATTTTAAGACTATTTTGCTGCTATGTGAAGAAAAAGAAAAAATCGGGCAAAACGCGCCGGCGCGTTTGCCGACCCAAGAGGGTTAATGACGAGTTAGCTTTGTAAGACGTTAGCCATATTTTTTTCTCAGTTTTAAACTTTACGTTTTACACGATTTATCAGTAATTACGCCTAAAAACCATGAATATGTTACTTAAATCATGATCTTTTTGTTTAATATTTGTTATTTTGTGTGCAATTTTCTTTATAGATATATTGGCCACGAATTAACAATAGGCCTAAGTGAGAAGGTTCTCGTTCCCTCATCGTGCACAATATAATTCATTCCCTCATTCATTTGCTAAATCGTGCATACTATCTATTAAATGGTCCCTGCTTTTACTAAATCGTGACCACGTTGTAAATGACAATAATTCGTTGCCTAACTTAAACCAAAACGAATGAAAAATTTATACTCCCAAATTCCTAATTCGATGATATCTGCATGCTGTGTGTCACATGTTAGCATTAATGTGAGGAAATGACTATGAGAGTAAGGTCATGCAGGATGTTTTTAATATGATTTGGTATAATTGAAATGAATAATGTGAATGCAAATTAATTAACTTTTAATTTAAAAGTATTTGCTGATTGATGTTTTGTTTTAGTTTTTTTCTCTTTTCTTAATTTCAGGATATTTCTCAAATGCATTCAGTCCTTTGTGCCTCCGTTGCTGTAAACCGGTTGAGAGGGACAACACAACACTGCATGTTTTTGTACTGTGGATGTTCATATAGGCATTTATCTGCTTTGTTGACTCACTCATTTTGTGACTGCAGAACTGTACCCTTGAGAAAAACCTGTTCTATACGATGCATAGAACTGCTAATTTTAATATGCATTTAATGTATCACTGAAAGTAAAGGTTTAAGCATTAAAAGAGTTCCACATTATAAGAGTAACATTTCATTTAATTTAAAATAATTACCAGCACTGCATAAAACAAGTAAAATGTATTTAAAATATCAAGTGGTTTTCCTTAATTATATTAATTACATCAGATTTGTAAGTAAAAATTACTCAATATAATTTAACAGGCCAAGTCATATGTACTTATTCACTTTGTGAATTTTACTCGGCGTAGTTAAGTAGATTTACTTAATTTACATAAATGTGAAATTTACTTGAAAAATATTTGTGCAAAAACTTGCCAAATAAAAATTTAGTAAATTCTACTTATTGTTTTTCTCAGTGTATGATCAATTTGAGTGAGAAACAGATAGAAAAATATATTATTCATCAATAACTTACTGTTAATCAATGCTTCCAGATCACTGAGTCAGCGAGTTGAACTTGATTACCAAATAGGTCCAATTTGTGAATGAATCATTCAGACTGTTTTGTGAAAAGAAATAAAGATTTATTCAAAAGATGACTCAGAAGAATGTTTCGAATTTCGTCACAAAATGGATATTGCTACTTCTCTTATTTTCTCTGTCATATGGCTTCAGAAGACAAAATAGGCAGTGCATTTCCCACAGTCTCATGACACTTTAATGGTGCTTTTTTGTCATTTTAGAGCATTTTGGTCCACATTTTCTTTCATTATATTGACAAGAGTGGGCAAGATGTTCTTCTTCTTCAAAAAAAAAACACCCAGAAAGTCAGGTTTGGAATGACATGAGGGTGAGTAATTTTTGGGGGTGAAATTTGAGAATGTTAAGAAAAACTGGACACCTATCCATCCTGGTTGAATACATTTAGTTTGCTGATATTCCCATAAGGTCAAGTGCATAATGGGGTTTGGCCAAGTAATGAGTAAGCCACAAATATGGCAGCCACAGCTTTGGCTGTTGATGACATGTTTGAACACTTACTAACATATCTGACCTAAGCTGCTTTTATCACTGATGCTCCAGAATATCATATATAGGACCATGAACACTGAATACATATATGTCCTCTACATAATGCACAGACAGCTGACAGGTGTGCTGAATTGAAAAGTGAACCCCTGTCAGTTACACAAAGGCTCAAATGTCTAGTTAGATTATAGGGAATATTCTTATCACTTCTGGCCTCGTTAGTTGCCAGGTGGATTGATGAAATAATTTCCATATGGCACCGACAACTGTGTGGGAAAGCAGCCTAGCACGGGCATATCTATGAGAGCAGGAACAAATTCAGTCTCCAGAGATCGAATCACACACAGGATGAAGTTTGTTCAGTAACAGAGAAACTCAATGTCAGCAAGCTTCACTGTGTGGATTGGCTCCGCTCCATCTTACAGATCTCATCAGGGCAAAACTTCTTCTCAATGTTTATTTAATGTTTTCAAAGTCATTTTAATGTCTCAGCAGACCTAATTAAAAAATCTGTAAAATCAGTGATAATGCCCCGGACATCTTACATTGGCCTTTATGAATTTGTGTTCCCTGGTAAACTAATGTTATGCAGTGCTTTGGCAGACATCTCATCCATTGAGCCATGGAGCTGTCCAAAAACTATCCAGATCCCCACAACCTGGGCTTACACTGCGCTCACACCATATCAGATTTTTCATAAATACAATTTTTAAACTGACAGCCCTAAAACCAACGCATGTGTACATAAACCAACAAATTAAAAGAGCAAAAAAAAATATATATATATATTGCACTGTGACCTCTTCCCGACAGCTGAAGGATATTCGGGGAAAAAAAACAGCACGACTGAGAGTGCGACATTGCTTTTACTTTATGCAACACAAGTCTATATTGGGTAGCTTACATTTGTCGATACAAAACTGGCAGTGTAGATCCAAACAAAGTAGCAGCGCAGCTTTGCGCATCTCCACGCAACCCAGTGTAGTGGCGTTTCGTTCCTGGAAGAATCAGTGTTTCGAACAAATCGGTTGAGTGAATAATTCAATGAGTTACCCTTCACAATTGTTATGGTCTTGAATCAGTGTGTTCGAACAAATCAGTTGAATGAATCGGTTGAATAAATATAAAGACATTAATTTGCTGCCACCTACTGGCGTAACAATGTAACATGCAGAAAGAATCACTGAAAACTCCCCAACACTAATACACAGTCTAACAGCTTGTTTTGTATAGCCTATATTTATTCATTTAAATATTACACATATCAATCTTTATTCTGACATGTAAAAATAAAATGGTTGACAATTAACAACCTCTACACACAGCCTATGTATTATATCCAGTGCTACCTGGTGTATGTTTGGGTCACTGACGAATAAGGTTTTTAAAAGTGTAAAAAAAAAACAAAAAAAAATTGCAAGCTAATACAATTGCTGTAGTGATTAAGCCACACCTACATTATGAATGTTGCCATAGAAATTAGTAATTTCAGCTCAAGAGAAGAAGATGTCATGTTGTAATTATGGTAATTCTGAAATGATGTGAATCCATTTATTAGTTTTATATTATGCATTTTGTTTTGTATTTGTTTATTTATCTATTAAAATCTGTTGATTGTTCGCCAGATCCCGCCTCCTTCTTCCCATAACATCTAACCTTGCTACACTGCCTAATAGTGGGCGGTTTATCCATCCACTTATGAATCGATGACACATAATGAGGCTGTAAATTCTACAATATTTGCGAGACATACTCTGAGCACATGGGAGTTTTTCCATGGTGGAGTAGGAAACTTTGTTTACTCTGGATATTTAAGGGATGATGTCAGTTTGCTGGGTGTTAGCAAGAGATTCTTTCAATGGTTTCCAGTCATGTAGTGAGTTGTGGCCACAGACATGAAATGTTCCATGCTGTGTTTCTGTTCCTATAGGAAGGGTTAACTAGTGACTTCAGAGGCAAATAAAGCTTCAGAGCCACAGTAAAAGCTTAGCGGAATATGTCGTATATTAATCATAAA
Organism: Rutilus rutilus; assembly: GCF_951802725.1. Taxonomy (NCBI): domain Eukaryota; kingdom Metazoa; phylum Chordata; class Actinopteri; order Cypriniformes; family Leuciscidae; genus Rutilus; species Rutilus rutilus. The sequence goes on from NC_140213.1 coordinate 36,680,409, forward strand.
TACAGACCCAGGACTGGTATGAGTGCATTTCCTTTACCCAAACCCAATGCATTTAATCTTTTACCCAATGTAAACTGAACTATATGTTGGTTGTATCTGACCACAAATAAATCATCTCTTTTCATTCAACTGTAAATGAAGCAATTACAACAAAAGGAGGATAATCGTAATAGCTCTTCGTGCTGCTGAAATGGCATTTAAATGTTTCTGACGCTCTCCCACTGGCACTGAATGACTAACATTAGACTTAAACGACAAAACAATGAAGTGAACGAACCAATCAAGCATGTCGTCATTGTCCCTTATCAAATAATGGAAATTATCCTCTATGACTCATTCCATACCCTCTGGCCAACAGACAAAAGTTGCTCACGCTAACTTTTACTTTATGTATCAAATATTACATTTAATTATCAATAGTTATAAGGCCACACCGGATAACAGCACAGCAAAACTTCACATCACATGTATTAAATCACACATGCACTGTGAACTGAGCAGTAGGGGAGGAACTGCCTGCTGTTGGTTTATTTTTAGAGCAAGCACTATGTGGTCAAACAAACAGGGATCATGGCAGATATTAACCCAGGTCAGGAAATAATGACCCTGGCTACAAATCAGTCACTACATAGGAAAGCCGTCTGACCAAAACTGGGGTTCAGAAAAAAGTGCAGCTATATACAATACAATAGGCTTAAGCCATATATGTAGGCATGTGAAGTGTTAAAGGGATAGTTCACCCAAAAAATGAAAATTACCCCATAGCTGTCAACATTGAACATTGAAAATAAGGGAGATTTCCCGGAATCCATCCCCAAAATAAGGGATTTTTTTTATTTTGTATTTTTATTTTTAATATTCGGTCAGCTTCAGACAAGGTTCACCACGAATGATGATAAAGATGTTGTGTGACTCGCGCGCTTGTGTTTCAGTGATTTGTCGTGCTGCGAAACATCGTTTTTCCCTCCATGACCAACACTGAAATTACAACAACAAATTTTGCAGTAGGTATAATTTGGACCTACATGGCTGCTTGTCAGGTAGTGGAAGGTGGTCTCCCATTTACTCAAATATTGGCATAATGTCCTCGGTTTTGGTTGGTGGTTAATTCGGTGATTTTGGCCATCGGCGTCCTGATCCATCATCGCACATCACACTCATCTACTCTACTCTCCTTGAAGTTCACTTCCCGCTACTTTTTCCCTCTTCCTCCCGCCCGCCGCTGCAACTGTCTTCTTCTTCTTCGATATATAGTAGCCTAAGCTACTGTCTGTATACTGCCACCTGCTTTTCTGGAGGTCTAGCAACCCAAGTGCAAGCCACTTCACAGACACAGATAGTTGCGTGTTCTGAGTTAACACAATCAGAGCGTAAAAATACGGGATATTTTACGGGAAAATACTAAAACGGGAAGACAGCGGGAAAAGAGCTAAAATATGTGAGAAACCCGGAAAAAACGGGAGGGTTGACAGTTATGACTCACCCTCAAGTCATCCTAGGTATATGACATTCTTCTTTCAGACGAATACAATCGGAGTTATAGTAAAAAATGTCCTGGCTCTTCCAAGCTTTATAATGGCAGTGAATGGCCGTTTATGTTTTGAAGTAAATAAAAGTGCATCCATTCATGATAAAAGTCCTCCATGTGGCTCTGGGGGGTTAATAAAGGCCTTGTGAAGCTAAGTGATGCGTTTGTAAGAAAAATATCCATATTTAAAACTTTATCGACTAAAATAACTAGCTTCCGGCAGATGGCCGTACGCATCGATTTACGGCGAAAGAGTAACCTTTGACATGACGCATGACGCATTGACGTGTAACAGTGTTAGCTGTTACCCTTGTAATATTTCATACTCACTCCTAGGGGGTGCTTGAATGTCGTGGGAGCTTGAGCTTGTTGCCCAGCCCTGTTTGTTTGAACCGCGAGAGGCGTCAAAGCTTACGCTACTCCTACATCCTACGTCATATATTGCGTCAAGTGTTCCTCTTTTGGTGTAAGTCGACTTGCGTAGGCCGTCTGACGGAAGCTAGTTATTTTAGTCGATTAAGTTTTAAATATGGATATTTTTCTTACACTAATGCATCGATTAGCTTCAGAAGGCCTTTATTAAAGGGTTAGTTCACCCAAAAATGTAAATTCTGTCATTAATTACTCACCCTCATGTTGTTCCCAGAAGCGCTGCACTGTTTACACTACGTCAACAGTGTAGGAGAATGACGTGGCAGAGAAGAGATTGTTGAATAATGTTGTTATTTTGGATGGGGATTTGCACACAAAAAATATTCTCGTCACTTCATAATATTAAGGTTGAACCACTGTAGTTACATGGACTATTTTAACAATGTTTTTACTACCTTTCTGGGAAAGCTGCAATGACGTTGCTGTCAATGGAGGGACAGAAAGCTCTCAGATTTCATCAAAAATATCTTAATTTGTGTTCTGAAGATGAAAGAAGGTCTTACGTGTTTGGAACGACATGAGGGTGAGTAATTAATGGCAGAATTAAAATTTTTGGGTGAACTAACCTTTTAACCCCCTAGGGCCGCGTGGAGCACTTTTATCATGAATGGATGCACTTTTATGGACTTCAAAACATAAACGGCCATTCACTGCCATTATAAAGCTTGAAAGAGCCAGGACTTTTTTTTTTTATATAACTGAAAGAAGAATGTCATATACTCCTAGGATGACTAAATTTACTAGAATGAGTAAATCATGAGGTAATTTTCATTTTTGGGTGAACTATCCCTTTAACGTAATGTCACAATGCTCTGTGGAACAGGGACATTTTGAGAATTGGAGGCTGAGTACAGGAAATGAGGAAATGAAATGGAGAAATAAATAGACAATGACCATCTATTTTTTTGCTTTTCTTTAACTAACAAGAATCTGTATTATTCCTTGTGAAAATTCTGTATTTTGTTACAGACTGCTGCCAGAACACGTCCATCAAACATGGAAGAGCAGCAGTGGCATAACCCCTCATGCAGAACGTAATTCAAACAAGCTCGTTCTTTTCTTCTGCGTAATGCATCCTAAGGCGATAGGCCACCATGTCAAAGGCAGCGTATAAGAAACCGATGTTAAACAACAATATCAATGCAAGAATTACAGCTGACAGGCACTCCTGCCTCTTGCACAAGAACCTCAGTTGGAGAGAGTTCAGTCAATGAGTGCAGTATTGCATTTTTATTCCGAACTACGATCGCAGAATCCCTTCACATGCGCTCTATACCAAATAAAGCACCTGTCATGAGGTTCAGAAGTAAATAGCCTGTTATATGTAGGCATACCTACCTTAAAAGCATCTCACTTCAGAGATGGAGATGAAGTATCACAAAGGCCTTTTGCGTGGTTCATTATTAGCATACACACAACACATTTTTCCAATCTACAGTGCAACTCTACCAAAGGGAATTGCTGCGCTTGGCAGGAAGATTAATATAAAAAGGGAGCCAGGCAGGAGCGTTTCAGAGGGAGCATCTTAGGACAGATGGGCTGGTTGCATGAGTTCTGAACAAAAGCCAGAGGGATTGGCAGGGGCACAGCTTTATTGTTCGCTGATTTCTTTTGACACGCGGGCCCTTTAGCGTGTTGAGCTATTTTTTGTGTAAACATCTATCGACATACTCTAAATAGAGACTCAAAAGTCTCCAGAGAGGCAAGCGAGAGAAAAACTCTGGCAAGGATCCCAAAAACCAACTGTCAAAATCACCAAACCGGACCTTTTTTTAAACTCTAGCAAGGTTTGACGACTTCATTTGGTGATGGTGTAACAGTGTGAAATGCAATTTATAATCTTATATAACTTTGATATGTACTACCGTTAAAAATGTTGAGATGTTTAAATATTTTTGAAAGAAGTCTCTTATGCTCACCAAGGCTACATTTATTTGATCAAAAATACACTATATTTTAAAACGTTATTTATTTTCAGTGTCACGTGATCCTTTAGAAGTTCAGAAATTATTCTAATGCTGATTTGGTGCACAAGAAACATTTCTTATTATTATCAATGTTAAAACAGTTGTGTAGATTCATATTTTTTGCAGAAACTGTGATACAATTTTTAAAGAACTACTGCCACTTTGTATCAATTTAATGCATCCTTACTGAATAAAAGCATTAATTTCTCTTTTTTTAAAAGTACTGACCCCATACTTATGAACGGTAGTGTATGTATTGTTTTCTTATGTATGCTTTGCGCATTATATTGCAGAATAACTCGTTATCCATCAAAATCAACTGTGGTAAGATTCACATTCATTGCTAATGAACCACTGATCTGATATTAATACAGACGCTGGTTTGTGTTTTGGATAAAGAGGCCAATAATGCTGCAAAGTCGTGGAACATTCAGTCATCGGATATGGATTATTTCTCATTAGAATCCATTTGATCCAGCTAGCAATTTTAAATGACAGTGATTCATCCTTAGATCACCTCAGGCTTGGACAATCTAAATATTTTTTGCCGCATATCTGAAAACCAATATTTGTTAAATATGAACCAGTTCTGTCATGATCCCTTGAAACATATTGCTTAAATATGGACTGCTGACAGAAACAACAAAGACAAGCATCTCACTATCTACTGAATGTACTGCCGTTTTTATTCTGACAAGACATAAGACCTTGATCCTAAACCACAATGTTCCTATATATTCTTCAAAATAAACCCCTACTTCTTCTTTTAAAGAAATTTCCTTTAAACGGTTTCATCAAATATAGGTCATATGATAAGCACAAGTTGATTTCTAAATGAGTCAAATCTTCCTTTAAAATACTTTTTTTTAGTTTCAATCTGAGATATCTTGAGATTAGTGAATCAGTGCAGAATCAGTCAATCATATGATGTCCTATTTTCTTGGCAGGTGTGGTTTAAAACAATAGCAAAAGATTGACAGATCTTGCGCAACCATGGAATTTTCTTTTGCCATGGATTGTAACGAAGGCTAACTTCTCTTGAGAAATAAAGAAACAGAAATCAGCACGTTTGTCACCTCTGAATGCCTGTTAGAGTGGGAGGACAGTGTTGTATATGAGTCACTGATAAGATGCTTCAACCCTCTACAATTAACCAAAACTGCTCTTTAATTTCCTTATTATTTTCACTGTTAACTTAAAATATTAAAACATAATTCCTGAGCTTGTTTGACCATTGTCCACCCTATCTGACCAGTGGAATTAAAACAAGAGTTCAGGCAAAAATTTAAAGGGGTCATGACATGAGAAATCAAATTTGCCTTGATCTTTGAGAAATAAGAGGTCTTCATATCATTAAAACATCTTGCAAGTTTCATATCTAAAAAAGTCTTCTTCATTATAAACACCATTTATTTAATCAAGCTCCAAAAACAACTTGTTTGGAAAATGGGGGACTTGGGGTAAAAGGCATTTGCATATGCCTGCCTCCAGAGCAAGATATCAACGAATAGTTTTACATCATCTCACCATAGGCCCCGCCCACTGCCGTTGCGAGTGTCGCGTCAAAATAAAATAAAACCAATTATAATATCTGATGCTGTCTACACTGCATACAGTAAACAAATGCCCTTCACTTTACTCCACGCACTCGAGTCTGTCGAGAATAGGACAAATGGAAGAGTAAATAGATGGGTAAAGGAACATTCGCTTTGATGCGTCCTGTTTAAACAGCTCATTTGTTTATTTCTGTAGAGACTTCAGAAGGATACCAGTGTCAACAATTGGATGGTCTATTTTTAATGGCGTTCGGGATCGCATCGGAGGATTAAATGTTTGTTCAGAGAATTTGACTGCCCAGTGTAATGGAGAGTTTGCAAATAAACTTTTGTTGAAAGATGAAGTAGTCAGCTGTTTTGGATCTGACAGCAGCTACATCGAAAAAATCCTAAGTAAACGATTTCATAATGCTTTATCTGTAAATGACGGTTTTAAATGGATGTTTTCAAAACACTTACTCACGTTCAATAGCGAGTGGGCGTTGATACTGTTTCCTATGCAATGACGTTAGCAAATCATAAAAGTGGATATTTACTGACAACTCTTAAAGGAGCCGCCCCTTAAAAACTGATCATTTCAGACAGTGAATGAGGGTTAAATATAATTGTTTTTCCAAATCTTTATTAAAGTCCAACTGAAATCAAAATGGACCCTATTTACTTTGTTAGCGCATATTACTAGTCTTGTGGTGAACAATTAATCCGTGCAAGTTAAAACACGGAAAGAAATGTTTTGGCTTCGTAATCTTTAATCAAAATCTGAAAATGCCCCTCCCCTCTGCATTGGAGGACCTTCCCTGATGACGTATGCTTGACGGCTTGGGTTGAGAAACGCTTAACCACTCCCCTCAAATCGTTAGTCTGTAATGAGCGAGAGATGGAGAGGAGGAGCACTAGAGTAAAACCCTGCCCTCTGTTCAATATTCCTTTTCACTGGGAAATACGTCACAGCACTGGAGAAAAGTCGTTTGCAACTTCCGGTTCACGCGGACTTTAACATTATAAGTGAACCTCAAGGAACACATTAAAATAATTAAAAAATCCATGTCATGACCCCTTTAAATAGTGATCATCACTCATTACCTCACTGTAAAAAATGATCGTAATTTTAACGGTAAAAGACTGTAAAAATGCTACAGTGAAAAACTGTTAATTGGTTAACAGAAAGTTTCCGTACTATATACGGTAAATAACTGTGATAGATCTAACGGTACATTTAATGTAATTTTGCTGTAAAATACCGTTAAATTTACAGTTTTTGAAAGTGAAAAAGAACAAGACATTGTATAATTTACAGTGAAAAACCGTAAATTGGCATTCCCACAATTCCCTGTGTGACACTTCACATTTGATGTATTTTTGTTGAAATAATTGTTTCTTCATAGTTTTTTTTTTTTTTTTTTCTAATCAGTTATGTACATTAGGGTTTTATGTTACATTTAATGTTGTTAAATTAATGTTTATTGCATTTTTTAAATTTCATGTGTTACCATGATGGTGTTTAATGTTTGTGTGAATGACACTATGCAGCTTTTATAAATTAGTATTAACTATCTTGTGGAAGAGCTGCTTGTGATGAGCTTTGATTGATCATGTGACTCTCATCACTGCTGTGATTGGTGGTTATCAGTGTATTACAATGGTACAAAACAGATATTAATAGTTCAATAGGATGGTAAATTCACATTATATCAGATAATAAAATACGGTTTATTACTGTAAATTTTAAGTTAAGTCTGTAAAACCAATAACGTTGCTACCGTATTTTTGACGGTAAAGTTCTGGCAACCACAGCTGCCGGTTTTTTACCATAAAAATCACGGTTTAATTTTTACAGTGCTCATGTTGTTGACATTATTTCTACTGTGAAACAAAATGACACATTTTGATAAATAATCTTAATCTTTTCTCATAACCTCATGAACTTATGAAGTAAAAGTATTTCTATTTCATTTGTATGCTGCTGTGCCTTTAAGACTTTAATGTGAACCCCTTTTGTTTTGACATAAAATCAGTAATAGAACTTTGGGTTTGCTGTCAGCTCCAATACAGTTTCTAACAGCTCCATCCTTCAAAAACAGTTTGTTCGCCAAGTCCCGATTACATTTTGACAGTTTAAAAAAAACAATCCGTGCTGAAACAAAGTTTGCAGTGTGTTTTCGTAATTCGTAGCACATCAAATTATTTTATTTCAGAAGACGGAGAATTTCTTCATCATATAACTTCTTTAAAGTCAAGCAAAGCTTGGTAGTGCGCTCCTGAGCTGATGCAGAGAGGAAAAGTTCAACATTTTATGACATACTCCATCCAATACTTTGTTTTCCAGATGGTCACTCTTTTTGACAGCGCTATTAAAGAATGCGGTCTGGTGCATGTGAAGCTACGGTGAGTGGATTTTCAGTGCGTATGTTTGATTAGACTATACGTCACTATGCTTTCCAGGTCGAAACGACTGCCAGCTTCAGCCCTATCGTTCCATTCGCATAAAGGCTTACTCAGGCAGCTCAGCGTTTAGCCATTGGCTGCCCTACTTTCGGCCTCGGCTGTGAGAGTGAATGGACTAAATTGGATGGAAACGTTTTTACGCTGGGAACTCTGACCGTTCACCACAAGGCTTTTGGTTGGTCAGGCAGACACACGGGAAGATTACTTCTTTCTTTTGTGATGCAAGCGCTTACAACCCACTTCCTAAGGAAAATGCACAAGACACAACTGGGAGAATACTTTCTGAAGACAAATAGAAAATGGCAGGCTAGTTTTTTTTTCCGGATATACTGCAGTAGAAACCTACTTATAGCTTTATAGCTTTAGATGGCAAGGATAGAGTGAGTAACTTGAGACTCAGTTGATACCTTTCTGAAAAACTGCAGCTATAACCACATATGGGCAGTATTTTGATGTGGAGATAAGGGCTAATCTCAGATGTGCAGTGAGTTAGCCTAGTCAGCATGATCCATAGCACTTCATTTTGCAATGAAACACCTAAGGGTGTGTGTAAACAGTCATTAATTGTGTTCTGGTGGCCCCGCAGACAGTGTAAAAGATAAGACAACAGCATGTGGGTCAGAATTTACAGGTTTTTGCATCTCTGATGCCGCATATTAGCAAACGTGCTACATAGTGCTCATTTGTTAACATGCCTGGGCATGTAATTTTATTTTGTGTGCGCCCTTGTTAGGTACTTTCTCAAGGTGGCATTGTAAACTAAATTCAGAGAGTGAGACACCTAAAGCTGAGACTATATATCAAGTATTACATAACTGAAGAAATGAAAACCATCAGTCATACTTTCAAACAACTGGTTATCATCATTAGCGTTCAGGCATGATGCCCATGTGCATGTGATTAATGGTCACAACATGATCCATCTGCTTGTGGACCACTTCCCTTAATTACATCAAAGACAAGTCACCTGAAACCAGTAAAATTACGCAAACTTCTCTGAAAATGTTTATAACATCAACAGGGGGACTTCCTTAAAGACTTCCTGTAAGAGAACTACAAGAGGAAAGTTCTAAAAAGGGGGAACTTTTGATGAAACAGAAAGAGACTAATGAGTTACTAAAAGCAGATGACAGGATGGGTCATGACAGTTAAGCATGTGATATAACAAAAATTCAACAAGATACCATTTAAAAACATGTTTTTAAATGGTTATTATTGCTGGCCAATATTTTGAATATTCAAGCAAGATTAATTCTAAATAATTTTGCTGGTGATATAAAATTTAAAAACGTCATGCATATTTTAATATATATATACACAGTATATGTATATTCAGAAATTCTAATATGCTGATTTGGTGCTCAAGAAACATTTGTTATTATGCTCGGTTAAAAACATTGTTTAGGATTCTTTGATGAATAGAAAGTTCAAAAGAATTGTTTTGTAACATTATGAATGTCTTTACTGTCAATTTTGATCAATTTAATGTGTCCTTTCTGAATAAAAGTATTCATTTCTATAAAACGTCTTACTGACCCCAATCATTTAAACGGTAATGTAGAGATTGATTTTTAGATATCTTAATATATATTTTTAGATATTAGATACCAGATTGACCACCTCTACTGGATGTCATTTTGAAGAGGTCAAAGGTCACAAAAAGTCCTCACAATACAATTATGCTGTGATCCAGGTGTGTTTGAAATAACTTAATTCTTTGTTTGCATAAATCACACCCTCTGTCATCCATCATCTTAATCACAGACACCAGGCCAGCCAAAATCCCATGACCGGGGCATAAAGTATGAATATTCTAATGACTCAGTTACAAAACTTTCCCAATGGCTAAGATTCACACACACAAATGGATAAACACAAAGTGCAAGAACAGAACGACCAATATGCACAAATACAGATCTTCAGGTAACCTTGATCTGAACAGACTAAAGTATTGGAAAAATACAGCAGTACAATAAAATGGCCAATACTAAAATGCTGGTCCAATTCTAGCTTTCCGGATCCCTGCTTTGCACATTTTGTATGTCTCTCTTATCTGACATGCTCAGTTGATGGGTGGGTTCCATTCAACCTTAAGTGTGCTGTGTAGTGGACTTAAAAGTGTATTTTGCCATCACCGAAGCAGGTGTGATTATATGCGTGTAGGTGTAAAGTGCGTGAGATGCGACAGTTACAAGTCAACTATCATGATTACGGGTTAAATAAAAAGACCAAAAATATGTTTATTTTCATATTAACGATTCCAATGTAAATTTATCATTCAGTTTAGGGCTTTTGAATTTGACAGATTATATTAAAGGTATAGCGGAGGAAAAAATGCACATGCGCAACACTCTACCTGCTCCCGAGAGGGAACGCCTATTAAACGTGTGCATGAGAGAGCATGCACGAGCTAATCATAGCTTACATTAACTTTTACTAGCAGTGATTTTAAATGGATTTCTCCAAATAGCATGCCAAACTTTACTTGTCGAGTAGAAACTTCGCGACTGAGGCATCAGTGGGAAGCCCAACCTGTGTTTTGAGCGCACGCCATCGTGTGAATCGTGTGCACGAGCACGTATGACGGCCTTACATAAACATATCACCAGAATGATTGACACTTAGGAGGACCAATAGTCTTGATGATCCACCTGGAAAAAGAAAATCCTCCGCTATACCTTTAAGTGCAATTTATAATAAACTTTTATACAGATATGCATGTTTATTAAAGGGTTAGTTCACCCAAAAATGAACGTCCCAAACCCGTAAGACCTTCGCTCATCTTCAGAACACAAATGAAGATATTTTTGATGAAATCCAAGAGATTTCTGACCCCCCTATAGACAGGAACGTTATTACCTCTTTCAAGGCCCAGAAAGGTAGAAATGACATTGTTAAAATAGTCCATGTGACTACAGTGGTTCAACCTTAATGCTATGAAGCGACGAGAATACTTTTTGTGCGCAAAAAAACTAAAATAACGACTATATTCAACAATTTCTTCTCTTCCTTGTCAGTCTCTGATGCTGTCAAGTGAAGTGAACTTCAACAGATAGTCCGTGCTCAGGGAGTAGGGCGCAGTGAACACTGCGTAGGTAGGGACCTTGTCAGTTGGCACGCGCCCGAGTTCATGGAGCTTTCTTCTAAATTCAGATAATAGAGGCATAAAAAGTGTGCAGACCGGGGAGGCGCGAGGACTGGAATTGGCAACCCCTGGTTTACTCCATATGACCAAAATTTGTAGAAGATCTAATAAAAACTATTTGTTCAAAAATGTTTATGTTTTTACTAAAATCCGGGTGGAAATTTGGTTCCATACCATCAGATTTAAAATTATGAGTAGAAGTCGCTTTGGATAAAATGAATAAATGTGAATGTAAATGTAAATGTAAAATTGAACTGATGGTCGCGCAAGAGGGCTTGAGATACTAAACCCAAATTTGGTCAGAATGCTTTCAGCTTTTTAAAGCTTTGCTATATTTCATAAATGTCTCAACCTATATCTAATGCCATTAAGCAGCAAAGCAATCATAAGTAGCCGAATTAATGGAAAACAGAACCAAGTACAACAGACCAACTTCAGTGATTGCACACTGATTTCTCGTGTTTATGCCATTGAAAAAAAAGAAGAAGTAGACTCTTTCTAAACTTAATTTTCTGCGGTATAAATTGAGGCTATTTGCGCCGTTAATTGAACGCATCTGTGTCCGTCCTCTCCAGAAAGTGACCCAAGTGATGCATGGGACTTCTTATCATGTTTGCAGTGGCCCCTTTTTTACATGAAATGTCTTATTCTGGAAGGAGCATGTGTTTGTAATAAAAATGTCACGAAAGAAGAAAAAAAATACATGCACACACACATACCTTGAAATAATATAAACCATATGCCAACTACACAGGATGAAGCTGTAGCAATCGGTCACGCAGGATGACAGACTTTTGCTTTTCCAAGTCTAAAGTAAAAGAACCCTTTACACCTTAATATGAACTATGGTTTCTGTTGTTTTGATTTGGTGTGCACATTTATAAATGCAATCTTGCACATGTGGTGGTTTCCCACACACAAATCTTTCATGAACATGCACACAGACAAAACGCACACCATAGTGTAGTCTAACATGAAAAGGTGTTTTTTATGAATCCTTCCACTCTAAAAAAGCTTTGAATTACATCAGCCTTGTGTGTGCTGGCTGCCTCCAGTACCTCTTCATCTGAGCACCACTACATTCACTGTGGCTTTCTTTTTCTCTCTATCTCTTTCATTCTTTATGTCTTTCTCTTTTACAGGATCACCGATCTATTCACTAACAGAAAATATATCTCCACAGGATGTGAGCAGCAATGTCATCTTCTAGATAAGTAGAGACAAATCAAACAGGTAAGGGTAGGTACAGGTCTACTGCAATAAAGCTTAACTGAATGTGTTGTCTTGTTGTGGGTGTTGGATGTCACAGAGTATTCAGCATTCCCTTTGGAAAGGAGCTCTTGATTAAAAATTGAGAGCACATCTTTTGGGTCAAACTGATATTTTTTTAAGTATTAAATTAGGTATTTGAGATTTTAAAAAGTACATGTGGCTACTGTAATACAAACTGTCAAAACAGTAAAAAAATCCTGTTAAATTTACTGTCAAAAAATGGCTGTGGTTAAAAGAAATTCACCATAAAAATACAATGACAATGTTTCAAGTGAGACAGTATATATATATACACATTATATATATATATATATAACGAGGTGTTACAATATTTCAACGTATATGGTACAGTAAGGTAACCGAAATTGTTTGGCTATCGACATTCTTCAAACTATCTTCTTTTGTGTTCAGTATAACAAAAAATTGCATCCAGCTTTGGAACAACATGAGGGCGAGTAAATGATGACAGCATTTTGATTTCTGAGTGGACTATCCCTTTAATATAAGCACAAACAATACATAAAGCTTTTTTTTCTTTTAAACCATCTAGAATGCCCTTATAGACTGCCATTGTAAGTAAAATGCAAGCAAGTTTTTTGTTTGTTTTCAGCAAACGAATGACGAGTCAATGAGTTGCCTGTGATAAGCATGACATATGCAACCAATAGAGCTTAACTTGAATGGTATCCGGAACATTCCTTTAGAATATGATAGGAATACCAAGTGGATATAGCAACAGAAGCTTGTAATAACTATTGAACATAGTGACAATCTAGTAAGCTGAAACCCTTAGTGGTATCGATTGCTATTGAAGGAGGCTGTCTGACCTCTGTCTGACCTTGGGCTTGTGTGAATGTGTTCATTATGTTGCACTGCAAACTGATTTTTGTCATTACTGTCTACTGACAAGAGCCAGTTGATAGCAGTCACCACAAATATGTCTTTTTCCCTCGGAATGTTGTAATGTTGAATTGTAAACTTCAGTCTAGGCATTACATTGATAAAGATCCGGTCTTTTCTTTGGTCTTGGGCGCCTTTGTTTATCATGAACTTGCTGTGAGGACTGCTCGTAATCTCATTCTAGTCAGTAGGGAAATTTAGAAAAGATGTTTAGGGTATGTGCCGACATATACTCAAATACATTGCCGCAGGGCATTATCTGCAAGTTATTAAGGGTTTTTTATATACATATTTATTATTATTATTGACATGCTGACCTTGACTATCAATTTTTGTTTTGTTTTTTTACGACAAGAACACAGCTTCCCGCATGTTAGTTACTCCATTTGATTTGGCAGACTAAAGTTTATTTAAAATTACTTCACTAATTCTTATTAAGAAATAATTGAAAAAGCAGATAATGCCAAACTATATTTTCGCCCTAGAATTTCAAACATTTAATGAGATTTTTAACAATCTCAGGCACGGTTATAAGACCTTGACATTTTTGCCCCATAAAAAATTCAGAACTTGATCAAAACATTTTGGAATCATGAATCATGGTCTGTATGACTTCAGTTTTTTAATAAAAAAATTTATTAAAATTAAAACGTCAGAAAATAATAAATTATTTAATTTAAATAAATGAATAGATCTACATTAAAAAAAATGAGTGTCACGTTATTAACCCAGTATGTTGTCTATGAGTGAGTGTATGTGTGTGTTTGTGTGAATGTGGGTGCCCTCACTCCTGCCAGGCATCCATATGTGTGTCTGTTTATTTACAAGAGCTGGAATGTGTGCATGTGTGGGTGAATCCGCACACACTTGTGCTCGAGTGAGAAGCACGGTGTGTAATGCCCAGCTCATTATGTTTCATAGCTCAGTAAATTTTGATGAATAGAGAAGTGTTCCTCTCTCAGGACCTGCCACATCGGTCATGCTGAGAGCCATCTGTGCGATTGGGCTAGCTCTCATACATGCTACATCACATGCCTACCCAAGATCATCCTCTGTACTTTTCACTCTCTAATGTATCTATTGTCATAAACACAAAAGTTTAACTGGCAGGACAGAACAAGTGTCAGAGTGATGAAACAGAAACTAAAAAAATCATGTGAATGAGTCACTTTCGTCTTCTTCTTCTTATTAAAATAATATTAGTATACAATATACTGTCCACTTCTTATAATTTTAATTAGTCTCAAACTTGATTATAATGTAGTGACGTTATCTATATATAATGCAAAATGTATCATTAAATAATATATAAAAAAATTAGGGTTATAAAATAATATTAAAAATAATACAAAAGTATCATTATTATATTGTTGTTGTTATTAAAATATATAATTTTTGCCTGTCTATTTGTAATTTTAATGATTTGCTTTAAACATATTCAGTCATTTATTGTAGTGCCCATTATCTATGCAAGTATGCAACTAAGAAAATAATCAAAAATATAATATATAAACCATCTGAGGCTTTAATTTCCATTAAAAACTATTTTGTCATAATTCTATGTGTCATATATTTACCATGACATAAATACTGTCATGTCATATATGTATTGTGACATAAAATGTGTCATTCGGAGAGATGAGATATTGGTCATCCACCCAACCTTATGATGACCTTTAAAATACATCATTGTGCAATTTTGGAATGCACATTAAACTTCCTCTTGCTTTGAGTTAAATTGTTCCCTATAGACTCAAGTTAGGCAGATATCTCACCCCAGGAGATGTCTCTGTGTTGTTACCTTTGCATTTTATCTGTATTGTCTTTTACTGCTGGACTGCTACACTGCAGAATGCAAATTCCGTAGTGATGTTATCATACATTTTCAGCAAAGTCTGTGGGCAGAGAATCGGATGGCCAAGAGCCTTCAGAAGATCCTGGAAAAAAATGAACACAGCACTGCCTGCATTCTTCTGAGACAAGAACTCATTTGTCTGAGAGATCAGTCAAGACATCAATGGATTTTGAATGTGACAAATTGAATTGAGTCATTAAGATCAGAATCAACTGATAGGCCTGGCTTTTAGAATTCCGACTACGATTGTTGATTCCTGACAGATAAAAATAGACATGTGTTTAAAGTATTAAAGCACTAATCTGTGAAACCAAGACTCCACTGTTACCTCATCCTCCAACATTACCATTAATTGTTCTAATGCCTCCAGCAAACCCGCCACAAAAGAAATCCCTGACACCCAAAGCTCCAGACAGTAAAGAACCTGCTGTGTACTGGGGCAGCCTGGTACAACTAGAGCCGTGTCATGCTTGGGCTCCCTAACACTGCCTCCATTAACACACACACAAACATACACTAAAATACCCTCAGTGCTTGGCACAGAACACACACAGGCACACAACAGCCCTGGTAACCCAAAGCAGGCCACCTCTGCAACTGAACCAACTGCCTCCACATCTAAACCACAGCAGGGCAGGCTGGAGGAAGCTTACAGATTGCATTATGGGACGCATGTAATGCAGTTATGCATATTCAAGGAAATGAAGAGGTTGTGTAACAATTGCATGTCTAAAATGTATGCTTATTCTAACTCTAACAGAATTTAATGGGGAAGAAGACTCTGTGTTTCTCAAAATAAACCCCTAGTGCAATTAAAACAGCTCTCCAGAGAATAACAAAGGCTGGGCTATTACCCGTCTTGAAATCACCCTTGAGGAAGAAATGTGCCTTACTATGGAGGAGATGTAATCTCCTCGTAATTAAGTTTGTTGAAACGCTCACCTCTTAATCTATGCAAAATGAGGCATTCCGACAGAGGTGAGAGCACTCTGTAATGGGATACTGACGTCTGTCCATTATGTCCATTACAACTAATCTGAGATTCCTTCGTTTCGTCATTCATGAAGACTTTACTTGATATATGGTGATGTGTATAGGTTAGTATGTGTGTGGACACCAATAGACTACAGTAGAAAAACCCCTCTGCCAGGCAGCTGTATTAAATCAATGACATCATCACTCTCGTTGGTGCTGCAATACTGTCAAGTCCAAACTGTTGCGCAAGCATTATTGGAAGTTATACATTGAATAGTCCCTTTGCTCCAGGGTTAATCACTTGGATTATGTTATCCTGCATGTAAACTTCAGCCTGGAAACATTCTGGATGACACATTCATAAGGACCATTACCATAACTGTACAAATGATACATTAAGAGGAACAAGATGGTACTGTGAGCTGATTGCCCATGGAAAATGCAGCTGAGCTTGGTATTAGAAATGAACCACTCCCTAACACATCATTAAATTATACACAAGGCACACACAACAAAACTATATCTAATGTCTAATACGTCCAAGCACACATAAATCAAAGCACATCCCAGATAAATTAAGTTATACCTTATCGCTGAGGGCCAGAAATCATAATTACCGTATTTACATGCACCTTATTTTGCAATTAAGGTCCATATTCTGGCATCCGTAAAAGAAAATTAAGTATGATCTTGCCATTTATTATGCTCCAATCTTAGTCATTTTTAACAGTAACTCAATCAGCTCATTAAATCCCATTCATGTCCTTAACAATAAAACGGAATGAGCTAAATTAATTTTTGTGCATGGAAATGCAGCCAATAACCAATTTTACATGCACATCTTCAATAGCTTGACATTTCACAACCATCTTTAACCTGAATATTGGCATAACCTGGCAATGGCAATGATGCTTACATAACCAGAATGTATGACCACCAAATTCTGATTAATAATGTAATATTCTTGTGCACGTAAACACAGCCATTGAGGCTGTGTAATAATATATACACATAGATGATGTCAGTCTCTGGGCAATGGGCCCAAAAATTAATGTCACTGACATTATGAACATCATAGCCAGTTACGATTTTTCCATCAGTTCCAGCACCACATTACAATAATTAAAATCTGAAAAGAACGTGAGACATAAAAACATAAGTGTTTGCCCTGTCCCAGAATAAAACAAGAAAAACTATCTGTTAATTTTGTGAGACTGTTGAACTGCTTTTGAAGTGCAGAACTTACCATTGGCATTTTTCCCACATGTGAGATGCTGATAGGGCAAAAGGAGGCCGTACAACTCCGCATCATTGCTCAGAGCCTGCTCAAAGGATTCCAGTGTAAATTTGGGAATCCCGTTATCCTTCTCCACCACCGAGCTATTCAACACCCGGGTGAACACCTCTCGAAAGAGGCTCTCCATACAGGCGGTCAGGTATATAGCCGCATGCTCGTGGACGCGCACCGCAACCCTGCCGTCCACCATCCACCTGAAGAACTTCCCCACGGAGAAGACCAAGCCGCATCTCTCCGATTTCCCCCGGCTGAATTTATCCTCGGTGCTCATGTTGTACATGGACAGCGCGCTGAGCGATGAGGCGATGCAATTGACCGAGATGGTCCACGACAGTATCATCTTGATGGCACTTTGGACTTCGTATTTGGTACACTTGCCGTAGCGCAAACTCAGCCGCTGCGCTTCCCTGGCGATCCTCACCAGCGCGCGGCTCACGAGCGCGGAGAGACGCGCCAGCAGATCCGCGGACACGGTCCCGAATCTCAACTCTTCCTCCTTGTTGAGCGCGTTCTCCACCTCCCCGAGGCTCCAGGGCACATCCTCAAGCTCGGGAAGTTTCGCACAGTGTCCGGAACACTCCAGGGTCTCGCCGTCTTCGGCCAGGACGGTGTTGACGGTGTCTAGGCTGTTGTGTCGACTGCGCATGGAGTCGGTCAGATGCCAGCAGTGCCCTCCATGCGCATAGGAGATGTGCGCCTCGGAGCAGCACAGAGACAAGCTGGATGACCTGAAGGAGTCCGCGGCTCCACCGTAACCCGAATCCAGCGTCAAATCCTCCAGGGTCCTCACGGATTTACCCCTTGTTGCCATAACTGTACTTCATATTGTCCACAAGGTTGAAAGCAAAAAGAAACGTTCCTTTGTAAACAAACGCCACTGCTTGACGGTTTTATCCTGTCCACTGTTATTGGAAAGGCATAGGCGAGTTTCCAAATTGTTGCGTTCACTGTTGTAAATGCGCCCCCAACTTTGAAGGAGCAGTGGCGTTATTATGGCACACACCAGTGTGTTTGAAGGCTGTGAAGCGTCAGTTGGAGGAGGAGCCACATACAGTACTGCATCCAATACGCTTAAGGGACCATTGCTGCGTACAGTTGCTTTTGAATGTGCACGGTACTGCATGATGCACTTCTGTTGATTTGGAGATCTTCTCTAAAAATATGGAGAGATGTCAGACAGTACAAGAATGAAACTGCCATTTTGATACCCACTTGCATAAAGTATTATCATTTCTGAGGAATTTCCCTGTGTTGTGATATAAATATCATAGCAGATCATAGACAGACAGATATAGATAGATAGATAGATAGATAGATAGATAGATAGATAGACAACATATAGATAGATGGATAGATAGATAGATAGACAACATAGATAGATAGATAGATAGATAGATAGATAGATAGATAGATAGATAGATAGACAGACAGACAGAACATATAGATAGATAGATAGATAGATTTTTCCTTTAAAATGTAAAGTGGCAATTAACTACATTTATTATCGACTTGTTCATTAAAATCCACTTTTTTTACAACTTTCAATTCTCTTTAACTATATCATTTAAAACTATTTTGACTCTGATCAGATAAAGCATTTCATTTACTGAGAATACTATCAGTAAATCAACTATAATAGGTCTCTGGAGTGGAAACAGAGCTTTAGATATAGTGATCTTAAGTGGCCAAAACAAATAGATAGACTTTATACAACTAGTAGTCAGCATGCATGAAACTGCTCCGATCCAGTAGACCAAGCAGGGCAGCATGTTTAAAGGGGAAAAAAGCAAGGGATCAAATGAACACCTGTCCTCTTCCCCATTCTCCCTTTCAGATGGGGCTCAGAGTAACGAGATTCCTGCTCATTAATAATAAAGAGTATGCATAATATATTAGTCATCTTGAATGGAGGGTTCTTGTAAACTTCACTCCCAGAGTCTGTAAAGGTCATATGTTTTCAATGTAAAACTAAAGACAGAATTTGCGCATCAAGTACTCCTTATTTTCCAAGTAGCTTTGACGAATGCAGTAACTGTTTGGCACCAAGAAAAACACTTTAAAATAGTTAAGACTTTTATGTTTAAAGACTGAAGAATACAGCATGAATCAGTAACTGTATCATAAGAAAGCTTATGACACTTTTCGACTTGAAATACACTTCACCGTTTAAGTATTTTCAACTTGGCTTTGATAAAAAGGGGACCATATTTTACTCAACACTGACCTCTTCGGACAACACCCCTTCAGAAACCTGAGACTAAAAGGGAAACAACAGTTTGAAAGCTGTTTTTGCCAAGAGTATCAAAGACACTGAACCTCATAGTTTCATTACAATTTTATTTTTAAATCTGATTATTAATTTGTATGTCATAATCAACGAGTATCAGATCAATGAACTTTCACTTGAGATATGCACTTGAATTAGCATAAATTGTTATGATAGACTGCCATCTAGTGTTCAACAAAACTTCAACCAAACCATCATGTCTTATTCACTCAACAAACTGAGCTCAGACATGAGTCAGTGGCATTACAATTAAACTCATTCACTTGAAATCTGTCAATAATTTTATAAGGGATGAAAGATATATGTTATAGCTGGTTGACAATTAGGTCTGTCCAGACTAATTTCAATGATTAACAACTCAAATGAAAAGCAGTAGGCTAATTTTAAATCAGCAGTAATGTAGTAGCAGAAAGGCTTGAACTTTTAAAGATGAACTGCCTCATTTATTTTATTGTACGTTAATGTTCTAAAGGCAAGTGCAAACCTAATCAATAAACTAATTGTGTCTTGGATCAATGTAGTAGTTCCCACTGTGAATTGCAATGTTTTTCTCTCCCCACACTGATCAATATAAAGAGAGAGGCCTTCTGTGCGTCAGATGCCATGTCACTTAATGTTAAAACTGCTACTGTATAAAGATCTTTCAACCAGGCCATTCATTGCCTCCAAATACAAGATTTGTACCAAATGCGCTTTGCTGATGTTAAGAAAAGTAATAGCAGATTGAAGCACGATAATTCTTTGCAACATATTAAGCTACATTAATATACAACAAAGTAATCAAACATTTCCACTGTTGTTGCCCAAGAAAAAGATGTGTCTACTTTTTATGACAACATGCCCCAATAATAGGGCATATGAATTACATTCTATGAGGTTAGTTGGACACAAAGGAACCTGCCAGACTATTAGAGTCTTTGCAGCTAATTTTAGACAGTACAAACAGTTGTAAAACACAACTTTTAAAACATGACAACTTACCCTGACCAAGCATTTATGACTGACACTCTCTAGTCCTGTTTTCACAATTAGTTGTTGCCTCAATGTATGCCAGTGTGGTTTTATTGTATATAAAATGACTGTATGTAATTTTATGGCGTATGTAACTGCATGTTATTAGTTATTAGACTCAAAATCTAGCCAGTCAACTAGCCCCAGTCACCACTAAATTATACAATTATAATATATTATTAGATTGCTACTAGTTTACCTTAAAGTTTAAGTGAAATTGTGGCCATACTATTCTATACACTTGAAGTGAATTACGTCCTACCACTAGTGCAGAAATATGTCTCATAATAAAACCCATCTGTTCCCTTGTACTTCTGTTCATGTGCCTATCCGGGTACTCACACTTTGTCCAATCAGAATCGAGCAGTAACAGGGTCACAACAAGCTTTTCCTATGTATTTATCTAAATGCACTATTATTTTAAGTGGTCATTGTGTATCGTGGTCGAAGTTAATCGAGAACGCGCCACTGACTTCACAGAACTAATCGAATCTGACAGTGAAAGAAAAGTGCGGGTTCGCGCGAGCACACCGCAGAAACGTGATGTTCTAATACGTGTGCGGGCGGATCTGACCAATCAGCTGCGTAGGTGCCAGTTTGCGTCAATGAGTGGGTGGAGTCGACTAATGGCTGACGGTTCACGGGGTGAACTCGGGTGAACTAAAGGACAACAATCGTTTAAATATTCGTGTCTAGTCGACGCTCATATTGTTATATGGAGGGAACGTACGCTTACATATGGATATAATCTTAAAAAAACATGTATTTAATGTTGTAGGAAAAAGATGTTAAACGGCTGTCTTCTCGTGTCCATGTTGACGTTCGCGTGCTTGCTTTGTTGAGGATTTCCTATGAGTGTTTTTTTATATTATTCCGTCATTTTACAGTAACGTTAGTGTTGACTGTTTTGTCACGCCGTATATTCTGGACACACTCTAAATTTGCTGAGGCACGCGCATTGTGTCAATCACAGCGTGTGTAAAGCAACTAACGACGACACGTTATATGATTTTTCGCTGCGTGATTCATTATCCAGCTTCAACATGGGAAAAGTTTTTCTTGAACAAGGCTGAAGAAGACGTCACCGGATCTACTTTTTTTTTTGTTTTTTTTTTTTTTTTACATGGATTGAGAAGTCTGGTGTTGCCTAGTTTGGGAGTAGCTGGAGCATTCGTAAACTCACAGGGGACTGCAGTTCATTTGGAGTAATGGTTGTCAATACGATCCACTGGTTCAGAAAGGGCTTAAGGCTCCATGATAACCCATCACTGCTGGACTCTGTAATAGGAGCTGATACCCTGAGATGTGTTTACATACTGGACCCCTGGTTTGCAGGATCGTCCAACGTGGGAATCAGCAGATGGAGGTGAGTTTCCTTTGGATCAGACAGAGGACAGAGGGGATCAGACATTAGCACGTATGATAAGCCAAGTAGTCTATACTTATGTTTATACTACGTAGTACGTACATGTTATAACTAGTAAGTTAGGGTTAGTGTAGGTTTCCCTTGTAACTATTCATTAGGGACTAGTAATTTAACTGACAAGCATCTGTTAAATTAGTCTCTAGTCCTTTGCTAGTACTAGGCACCATCCCTGAAGAGACAAATAACTAGTCCAATGGAAAATTAGCTATTAAATTCTATTGCTTATTTGAATACATTTTTACAAGGCATGAATACTAGTATACAGTACATGTAATACATATAATTACCTAATGAGTAATTTCTAGTAATAATGGAATTGGCACCAACAACAAGTGGAATACATACTTGTCTGTAGTGAACAGTTATTATCTGAACCATGCACTAGTAAACTAGAATAGTTACTTGCTGTGACTAAAAATAAGTATTAATACAGTTTCTGGTTAAATTGGAATGGGTACCAGCAACAACTGGAATACATAGCCTAGGCTACTACTAAAGTGAAGTGAAATACCACAGATCCACATTCAGTGGCATAAATTATACAGTTATATAATTATATTATATATAATACTATACTCAATCACTAGCACCTCTCCCTTATTCCTTATTATATATACTGTATATACACTAATCAATGCTAATATTAATTCTCTATTTACATAGTGAGTGTGACTAGTACTATTCCATCTATAATTTATAGTGAAATTGAATAAAGATACTAGTCACTATTGGATCACTATTAACAAAATAAAATGTTAAAACATTAGTGATGGTGATATTTGCATGTTTTTTTACCCCAATGTTTTTAATGTTGAAAAAAATCTTTGGATGAGATGATTTTAAGACTTGAATTGGGTGCAGGTCTGCATCTGAATGTTGAAAATTATCTCTCGTGTCCTCTGTCATATTTTGTCGAAATATGAATATAAAATCTGTAAGCTGTGCCATTTTATTTAATTTAATTCTCTCTCTTTTTAATATACTCTCTTAGCTGTAAGACCAGCTTACTTTTAAATAAAAAATGAACTTGTCAGCCATGAATAGCCCTCTTTTATGTAGTTATTTAATAAATAAAATAAAAATCGTATTAAGTTTATGTTGGTTTAGGTACGTTTTGGGATTGTTTGCCATTTTGTAAGGATTAATAGAGTAAATTCAGACTATTGCAGTAAGAAACTGCCATATGGCCTTTTGTTAGTGCTGGACAGATGTATCTAGTGTACTTTGTGGTGGGACATCCTGGAGCAGTCACCCTCATAGCAGAGTTCTGATGTAACGTACAACTCAGCCAACTCTCCTCTCCACCGGTGCAGGATGTGAGGAAGTAGGTCAGTGTGTCAGTATATGCTATTACCTCATTTCCCTGTCAGCACTGACCTACTTGTCCTTCTCCTTCTAACAGCATCTCGCCCACATTATGCCACCACTTTTCTTTAAAGTTGCTAAACTATAATCAAAATTATAACCCTGCAAAGGCTGGTCACGTGTATAGGTTCGTTGTCACACTCATTTGTACTGTACCATCTTTACAATGCAAATGCAGATCAGGAACTGCATCTGAAGTGATTTATGCAGAAGCATAATTTCATTTTAAATGGTAAATATGTATTAAATCTGAAACTATAAAGTCTTAAATATGAAATGCATGCCCTGTCATTTTCAGAAAGGATTGAAATATGGTGAAATGTTTGTTGATAAAGTATGGATACTTTTTTTTTTTTTTTTTTACATATTTAGTAAACACTTAAAGGACAAGACTGTGTATAAATTTGAATGATTTGATTTAATTCTACAGAATCGAACAGTACCGATCAAAAGTTTAGGGTCGGTAAGATTTTTTTCTCTTTTGGTCACTTAGGCTGCATTTATTTGATCCAAAATAAAGTAAAAACTAATATTGTGAAATATTATAATGATTTAAAATAACTTCTATTTTAATATATTTAATAATGTCATTTATTCCTGTGATGCAAAGCTGAATTTTCAGCATCATTACTCCAGTCTTCAGTGTCACATGATCCTTCAGAAATCAGTTTGGCCAAGAAATATTTCTTATAATCAATTTTGAAAACATGATTTTTGTGGAAACTGATTTTTTTTTTTTTTTTTATGAATAGAAAGTTCGAAAGAACAGTATTTATTTGAAATAGAAATCTGTTGTAACAAATGTGTTTACTGTCTTTTTTAACCAATGTAATGCATCCTTGCTGTTGCTGAATTATTTTTATTTTTATTTTTAAATCTTACTGACCCCAAACATTAATGTATGCCTAGTAAAATTTGTGCTGGAAAACACTAAACATTTGCTGGTGTAGCATACTTTCTGGTTTATGCTGGCTTATGTTGCACAAGCCAATATGTGTTTGCATATGCAGATACATTGAAATGGCCTTGACCTGGTGGCCGGGACGTGCTGTAGCGGATCAGACGTCTCGAGTAAGGGTTGCAGACAGGCTCAACTGGATGCTACTAATATACAGTCCCACAAGAGGGAACTCTAGTCTGCTGAACACACACAACTCTAGCTCAGCCTCAGACAGGATTATACCCTTATTACATTATATATTTAGTGCAGCCAAAAAGAAAATCATGCATACTATTTTAAAATGTGTCCAGTGTTCATTTCATTATTGATTCAATCCAGGTATAAGTGGTTTTAACTGGGTCATTCAACAAAACGGTGACTGTTAAAGTAAGCTGAAATAAAACAACTAAAAACCCCACAGCCTTGGAAAACTGGATAAATGAGGTAGACTCATTTAAGAGGCTCAAAAGTATTGTAAATGATTTAAGTCTTAAATACTCCATGGGCATTTTTAAAAAGAATGAGTAAAAATATTCTTAATCCTCATCCAGCAAATCGCATATGACTGGAAGAGTCATGCAAATGTATTGGTTAAAATGAGTGGGATCCCTGAAGAACATTCAGCTTTTAAAACTGGAATCCTGAAATGTAACACTTTTTGGACAATGAGGGGCCTTGGAATTAAAAAGGTTGAGAAACACTAGTGTAGCAAACTACTAAATAAGCTAAATGTATTTCTGCTAAGGTTTCACTTTCTATTTTAAGAAATATTTGGCATTCTGAACACAGCCCATGTAATACAGGATGCTTTTCATAGTTCGTTAGTGCCCTCTGCTGGACTCTTGCTTTGACTGCAAGAATGTCAGAAAAATCCCTCTTTTGTTGCTGCAAGAAATTAAAATGAATAACTATGTCTATCTAAAGTACTGTTTTATTTGCTCATCACTGACTGTTGAAATTAAATGTTGATTGATTATTCTTTCTGTTACAGGTTTTTGCTGCAGTGTCTTGAGGACTTGGACGCCAGCCTTCGCAAACTTAACTCTCGCCTCTTTGTCATCAGGGGACAACCCACGGATGTCTTTCCAAGACTATTTAAGGTCAACGAACAGACCGCTTGAGACTAGTCAACCGTTTTCTGTAAAGCCAGCACATGACTTGCTATGTGTGTTTATGCTGTGCCAAATATTTGATTCGCCTCTCTTTTTTTTCTGCTTAGGAGTGGAAAATCAGCCGGCTGTCATATGAGTATGACTCCGAGCCCTTCGGGAAGGATCGTGATGCAGCCATTAAGAAGCTGGCCAGTGAGGCAGGGGTGGAAGTCTTCGTCAGGATCTCCCACACACTCTATGATCTGGACAAGTAAGTGTATCTAGTCATTGCCATATGCCCATATGACTCCCACGTAGTTGCCTGCAGTCCTGTGGGAAGCTGTTACCCATCATGTCTGGTATTTAACTCTTTATTGAGAATGTCATGAAGACAGATATTGAGAGATCACACAGATACAGCGTTAAATTAATCTGTCATTTGAATGTCAAAAAGTGCTAAATATTCTAATACTAAAATAAAAAATACAGAACACAGACAAACCACGGTCTAAATATACGTCGTCTGCCAGCCACAATAAAATTGTGACTTGTCACTTCAACCTTTCCGAACTTTATGAAAGATTATTTTATCAAAGCTTCAAATGGCGTGTGTGAGGAATTGGAAGCTTGCAGAATAAGGGTGTTTCTAAAACACACTCGGCGTCATCGCTCATTTGGTTAGAAACAGCTCAGAATCATTGGAAAGAGAATTGCGATGCATGGAATTTTTTTTTTTTTTTTTTTTTTTACCCCTAATATTAAATAATATATTACATTTCACTTTTTTTGTATTTTTTTTATATATATTTTCAATTTCTGAATTTATGTTTACATTAATACTTGATATTGTGGTTTGATACTTGAAAAAATTGTTACTTTGTATCTTTAGTTGTTAATTTGTTTGTTATATTGCCTGTATCTTTTTTATTAAACAGTGTTTACTCAATGTTTTAATGTAATTTTATATTTATGTTAATATATATAATGTTGCCTGTGTGTTCAAAAGCATAATAGCTTTTGCTGTATTGAGAAATCATGCAAGTTCTTTTTATTGGCTTTGAATTTTGATATCTTGACAACACTAAAATCCGATAATATTGCTTATAGATCCTAATCACAAACTCATGCGTGTCTCTAGGATTATAGAGTTAAACGGAGGACAGTCTCCTCTCACCTATAAACGATTTCAGACGCTCATCAGCAGAATGGATCCTGTGGAAATTTCAGCGGAGACTATCACGGCTGAAGTCATGGGCAAATGCGTAACACCCATCAGCGAAGACCATGATGACAAGTTTGGCGTACCCTCACTGGAGGAGCTCGGTGAGACACCCGTGTTCCTTAAATTTTCATTGTGTGCATGTGTCTGTTGTAGATGAGATTTTGAATCAGTATATGTGGCTTCAGGTTTTGAAACGGAGGGGCTGTCAACAGCTGTGTGGCCTGGTGGAGAGACTGAAGCTCTGACTCGATTAGAGAGACACCTTGAGAGGAAGGTAAGCATCTACTCTGTTACATTGTCTTACAGTTATAAATACAGATCAAATATCCATATTTATAACTTTAATAAACTATAATCACTGGCTTCCGGTAACGGCCGTAACGAGTCTAGTTCCTGCAGAAGAGTGAACTCTGATCAGACGCATGACGTATTTACGAACACGGAAGCACAGAGTCATTCCCAATCACTTTATTTAGCACTCATGTAAGCTACGTTCGGATTCGTCAGTTGGAATGATTTGAAACAAATGTGTCTATGTAAACGTAACTATTGATAATAATAAAAAATGTTTCTTAAGCACCAAATCAGCATATTAAGCCCCTTTCACACAGAGATTCCGGAAAATACACGGATAAAGTGACCCGGGATTTGACCCGGGTTCATTTGATTTTGGTTCATTCACACTACCAGTGATTTGCCGGAATCAGAGAGTGCGTTCACACACAACCCGTAAAAATCCTGTAAAGACACGTGACATCAACGTGACATGTAATGTCTCAGCAGCGTCTTCAGTTTGCTTATGAGCTGCGATTTCTCTCTCGAGAAACCACGCTTGTGCATTTTTTTCTCTGATTCGATCATAAACTTGCGCATTACGTACCGTTTCACAGCTGGCGAACGATCCCGGCTTCAGCGTCATCACTACGACACGGCATTATTACGGCTTTTGTTCACACAGCGCGCGTTCCGGAACTTAACACGGCAATGTTACTAGGTCCCCAACCCGGCATCGATCCCGGCATCAATCCCGGGTCATGTTTGCGTTCACACAGAAGGCGTTCTGGCAATTTGCCGGCAATTTCCCGGGTTCAAAGCGCTGTGTGAAAGGGTCTATATTAGACTGATTTTTGAATGATCGTGTGACACTGAGTAATGATGCTGAAAATTCAGCTTTGCCATCACAGGAATAAAATATATAAAATCGGTTTTACTTAACGTTCACAATATTACGGGATTTACTGTAACATAAGAGATTTCTTTCAAAAACATAAAATCTTATTGACACCAACGTTTTGGTGGTATGTGAACTACTTCCTAAGGTTTTTTTCTTTTCTTTTTTTGCAGGCTTGGGTGGCTAATTTCGAGCGTCCCAGAATGAATTCTAATTCCTTGCTGGCCAGCCCCACAGGCCTGAGCCCTTACCTCCGGTTTGGCTGCCTATCCTGCAGACTTTTCTATTTCAAACTCACAGACCTCTACAGAAAGGTAAAGAGTACAACACTGTCTTACTCTGACATTTAAGGCACTATTCATCATTGTCATAATTGATTGTAACTAAGATCATAAGTGGCTGACAAGTTATTCTCATACTTTTTTCTCCTGACTTTTCGATCGCAGGTCAAGAAGAACAGCGTCCCACCACTGTCCCTTTACGGTCAGCTGCTCTGGCGTGAGTTCTTCTACACGGCTGCCACTAACAACCCACACTTCGACAAAATGGAGTTTAATCCCATCTGCGTGCAGATCCCGTGGGACAGGAATCCCGAAGCCTTGGCGAAGTGGGCTGAGGGCCGGACTGGTTTCCCATGGATTGATGCCATAATGACCCAGTTGAGGCAGGAGGGGTGGATCCACCATCTGGCCAGGCACGCTGTTGCTTGCTTCCTCACTCGTGGAGACCTGTGGATCAGCTGGGAAGAGGGCATGAAGGTACTGCCATCAGTAGCTCTATTTCCATCTAAAGTTGCAAATTAAAATTATGCGCAAAACTGGAATATTGTATAAAAAAAAATTTGCTTTGTATGTGAAATCATAAAATTCGCATAAAATAGGTGGATGGAAACATAGTGCTCTGGATTTCATTAAAAGATCTGCTGTTGCTTTCTGCATTAGAATCTATATTGATATTATGTTTGTTTTCAAAGGTGTTTGAAGAGTTGTTGCTGGATGCTGACTGGAGCGTCAACGCAGGAAGCTGGATGTGGCTCTCATGCAGCTCATTCTTCCAGCAGTTCTTTCACTGTTACTGTCCGGTGAGCTTCGGTCGACGTACCGACCCTAATGGAGACTATATAAGGTGCCACTCAGTCTTAACCCTTGTTTACATACTAATATTTAGTTCACTGTAAATTACAAGTTTGGTTAAAGCTGTTTATTATTATTATTATTATTATTATTACTACAGGCGGTATTTGCCCATATTGAGGGGCTTCCCTGCCAAATTCATCTATGAACCTTGGAATGCCCCGGAAAGTGTTCAGAAGATCGCTAAGTGCATAATTGGAGTGCACTACCCCAAACCCATGGTTAATCACGCTGAGGCCAGCAGGATAAACATCGAGCGAATGAAGCAGATTTACCAGCAGCTGTCCTGCTACCGGGGCCTTGGTAAGAAAACTCTTAAAAACTCTAGCTTAACTATTGAACTTTTAGTTTTACTTGAGAGTCCATTTGTTGATTGATATGTCAAATTAAATGCCATTGTTTAGCTGTGAGATCTTGGGTTTTAATGGATCTTCTCGTAATGCTTGTCAGGCCTCCTTGCAACTGTTCCATCCAGCACAGCCAACAATGGAGATGGTAATGGAGCAGGTCCTTCCTCAGCAGACAACTTACAGGAGAGCACTCACATTACAGGTATGACATTGTCATGCATCTTAAATTTCTATAATTAAATTATTTCTATAAATAATTTATTGTGACTTTTGTAGTTGGACTCAATTGGACTCATACCCGGTTTTAGTTGTGATGGTGTCTCAGTCCACAATACATTCACACAGGTGTTTTAGGAAACCAATCAAATTGAATACTACTAATAATATTAAATAATAATAAAAGATAATTAATATACTTAAGGGGTTCACAAACCCCTGTTTTTGTAAAACCCTTTTGTAAAATTGTGCACTTTTATTCATTATGTGTATTATTGGCAGTTTGGATACTTTCAGTCGTTTGTGTTGAAATATTTTCCCTTTATTTACCAGTGCACCCATCAAGAGCAAGTTCTCAACCAGAGTTCCTCTTTCCTTTACCTTTTACAGTGTCATGTGATCAACAGCCTGTCAACAGTGTGCAGCCACAGCTAGGTGTGTATTGACACAGATGCTTGGAAATAAAATAAATGCTGCTTACATGTGAAGTGTGAACCAGTTCATAGGCTGCTTGAATACCATGTCTTTCTTTCCAAACCAGGTCACTCAGGTGGTGATATCGTTGGACAAGTTCACAAACAGTTACAAAGAGGTGAGTTCTGTCCAAACCATCTCAGAGGACTCGTAACAGACTTTCATATCAAGCTGTTTTGAACCACAATGCAGTTTTGTCTTACTGTGGCATAAAATTTAATTGAACGACTCCATACTGTGTTTTTTTTTTCTTCTGTTTTTTCTCAATGACAGACTTGTTTAAACACACAACTTCCATTGAAAAGAAGGGATTATCATGTTTGTAAAGGATTATGTTGACGAAAGCACAGACTTTTCAAAATCAGTGCTATTCATCTGTGGACAGTTACACTACTGTTCAAAAATTTTGGGGCAGTAAGATTTTTTTTAAAATGTTTTTGAAAGAAAACTCGTGCTTACCAGGGCAAAAAAAAAAAACATTTAAACAGCAATACAGGTGGAACTCGAAAAATTTGAATATCGTGCAAAAGTTCATTTATTTCAGTAGTTCAACTTAAAAGGTGAAACTAATATATTATATAGACTCATTACAAGCAAAGTGAGATATTTCAAGCCTTTATTTGTTATAATTTTGATGATTATGGCTTACAGCTTATGAAAATTTCATAAGCTGTTTTTTCTATTTTTAATATATTTTCAAATGTGACGTATTCCTGTGATGTTAAAGCTGAATTTTCAGCATCATTGCTCCAGTCTTCAGTGTCACATGATACTTCATTGATTGCTAAATATTTTAGTGAAAACCATGATGTTTTTTTTCAGGATCCTTTGATAAATAGAAAGTTCAAATGAACAGTATTTATTTAAAATCAAAATCCTTGTGTCCAAATGAAGTCTTTACTGTCACTGATCAAATTAATGCATCCTTCCTGAATAAAAGTATTACTTTCTTCTTTAAAAAAAAAAACTTACTGACCCCAAACTTTTGAATGCAACATATATAACAAAATATATAACCTCACATGCTGTTTTTGTGTGTGTGTGTGTGTGTGTGTGTGTGTGTGTGTGTGTATGTATGTGTGTTTAGGAAGTGAGACAAGCACTTTGAAGCGACATAGTGAAGAACAAGCATCAGAACACGCTTTGAAGTTTCAGAGGCAATATAGTTACTAGCCACCACGAAAGCAAGGATATACACACACCTCTCTTCTAGTGATGGGACCTGTGGCATGATGGACAGCGTGTCCGCATGCCCGTTATCAACCAATCCACGCTTAGCTTTGCCCTTTATGCTTTGGCATGGTGTCATTCTGCTTGTAAAGCTTGAGTTTGCGTTGAGGTCAAGCGTGGAGGTACGTTTTTTTCCAGCTGTATGTTGATGAATTGTAGAGGAAAATATTTTGTAGTATTTATGCAAATAGTATTTATCCTACTGTCATTCATCGGTTTCTCTTTCCAAGTGTGTATATGTTGCATACCATTTGATGTCCCTTTGTGCAATGTTATCTGATTGTTTTGGCAATAACTGTTTTAAACAATTCTATATAATATTAAGAGGGATTTATTTGGAAATGTATACAATCCCCCAATTGAGAATGTTTCAACTAGTTGCTCTTTGGCAAGTCAAAGAATTTGATTGATCTAAATGTTCAATTGTAATTTATAAATAGACACATTAACATGTCTGTTAAGTCCAGAGCAAAAATCTGTATATTATTTTGTCAGATTTGTGCTTTTTGTAATGGAGTAACTATATCAATGAGGCCTTTCGCTCTTAAGCACAAGTGGATTTGTTTCAAGACGATTACTGGAAAACCAGGCCTATTATGTATATAAACGTATACTGTAAGTAATTCAGTCTGCAAAACATTGTACATAACTTTTTCTTGCTTATTTACAGACTCGCTGTTATATTTTTTTATATGAGATTTTTTTGGGATTGTTGTAATGTCTTTATAAATCACCATTAAAATATGATAGACCTGTTAGTAAATTGCAATTATTATGAGATGATTGGGAATTAATAGCTCATTTTAAGCATGTTCATCAGTATTCACATGTAAAATATTCATATTGAAAATTTGAATTTTCTTAACATTCATTATCAGTGTTGGCTAGTAATGGACCACATGTAATCTATTTTACGTGATCAGATTACACCCTATTACTACATTTTAAAATATAGATATACAGGGAAAACACATTGTTTTCCAAAAATTAAAGTCCTTTCTTTGCCAAAAATGTATGTTTTTTAATATACTGTTCAATAGTTTGGGGTTGACAAGATGTTTTTAAAAGAAAGCTCTAGTGCTCACCAAGGCTGTATATTTGAGGGGGAAAAACATCATATTTAGAAATATTACTGGGATTTTAAATAATTTATTTGTATTTTAATAATAATTTATTAAAATATATTTACAGAAAATAATTTATTCCTGTGAAGGCAAAGCTGAATTTTCAGCATCATTACTCCAGTCTTCAGTGTCACGTGATCCTTCAGAAATCATTCTAATATGATGATTTGGTGCTCAACAAACATTTATTATCA
Source organism: Rutilus rutilus (assembly GCF_951802725.1). NCBI lineage: Eukaryota > Metazoa > Chordata > Actinopteri > Cypriniformes > Leuciscidae > Rutilus > Rutilus rutilus. Next base: position 36,713,015 of record NC_140213.1, read on the forward strand.
GTGTTAAAAACAGTTGTGCTGCTTGATATCTGAGTTTTATATGGAAACTGTTACATTTTCAAAAAAAAAAAAAAAGCTATTATTTGAAATCTTTTTTGTGACAATGTAAAGGTCTGTCACTTTCTACTTTTGTTTAATGAAAGGGAGTGTTAGTAGGTACAAATTACAATGTACATTAGATTTTCATCAAAACATGCTATAAGACAATTTAGGGCTCATTGTGTTGTTGATAAAGGTGAAGTTGATGTACAATGTTCCTTTTTTAGGGCTGTAGGCAGCACGAAAAAATAAAGATTTCGAATATTAGCAAATAATCAAGTAGCCTATTAATTATTTTTATTTTTTCTTACTTACCTGGTTCTTTAACCTGTAAACACCATTTATTATATCCAGCCACTCCCATTGGATGTCACATGGTGAACCAAACAGATATTTAATAGCCCCTTAATCTAACTGGGTTTGAGGTCGACAAAGAAACACCTCACCCAAAGCACAATGGACGACGGTAGTTTTTAACAGAAAGAAACCAGATAAGCTTTGGTGAAAGTCGTAAATGATGAACATGAACATCGAAGGGGAGGAGATGTGCAAACCAATCCGGCTCATCGCGGCTGCCTGCAGGAGCATGGGCATAGGAAAGAACGGACAGCTTCCCTGGAGCCTTCCGTAAGAGATACCCAAATCATCAGTAATTTTATCCCGTTGGAATACCTGTATTTTGTAAATTATATAAGACATAACTGAATAAACAGATGAATTCATAAACGACGCGACGTCTGACGAATATTTGACCGAACATTCGATGTACACTTCGCTGTCTCTTTACTTTTTTAGCATTAGAGGCACAAAAATCTCGTATGTATGTGTAAAATGATGTAACGTTATAGTGTTTGAGTTAGTAACAAGCTTTCTCATTGGTCATTATGTACACTACCGTTCAAAAGTTTGTGGTCAGTAAGATTTTTAATGTTTTTAAAAGAAGTATCTTCTGCTCACCAAGGCTGCAGTAATTTGATTAAAAATACAAACAAAAACAGTAATATTGTGAAATATTATTCCAATTTAAAACAGCTGTTTTCTATGTGAATATACTGTAAAGTGTCATTTATTCCTGTGATCAAAGCTGAATTTTCAGCATCATTACTCCAGTCTTCAGTGTCACATGATCCTTCAGAATTCATTCTAATATGATGCTCAAGAAACATTTATGTTTATTATCAATGTTGAAAACAGTTATTTACATTTTTATTTCATGATGCTATGATGAATAGAAAGTTCAAAAGAACAGCATTTATCTGAAATCTAAAGCTTTTGTAACATTAAACACTACCGTTCAAAAGTTTGGGGTCAGTAAGAATTTTCATTTTATTTTTGGGGGAAATAAATAAAATAAATCAATACTTTTATTCATCAAGGATGAGTTAAACTGATCAAAAGTTACAGTAAAGACATTTATAATGTTAGAAAATATTCTATTTTAAATAAATGCTGTTCTTTTGAACTTTCTATTCATCAAAGGATTTTGAAAAAAAAAAAGGATAAATTTTCAACATTGATAATAATAATGAATGTTTCTTGAGCATCAAATCATCATGAATGATTTCTGAAGGATCATGTGACACTGAAGACTGGAGTAATGATACTGAAAATTCAGCTTTGATCACAGGAATAAATTACAGTTTAAAATATATTAAAATAGAAAACAGTTCAATTGTCATAATATTTCACAATATTACTGTTGTAATATTTATCAAATAAATGCAGCCTTGGTGAGCAGAAGATACTTATTTTAAAAAATCTTACTGACCCCAAACTTTTGAACGGTAGTGTATGTTATGATGTAACGTTATAGTATTTGAGTTAATAACTAGCTTTCTCATTGGTCATTATGTATGTGCATGTACGTTCATGGTGGAAGTGTTCAGTAAAACAGTCGAAACACATGCAAGTCTAGCGTGGTTTATGACATGTTGTGAAACAAATTTATAACACAAAACAAACCTAGCATGGAAAGGATTTTAGCATGGATTTTAAAAACATCAACTCATTACCTGTGTCTGTCAGAGAGATCTTGACCTTATTCTGGACTGTATAAAAATATTGATTTTGAGGCCCTATTTGGTGTCCTATTCGTGGAATATGCCTTTGAACTTTAGACCTCTAACTGAATGTCATTGTCAGCAGGTTTTTGAGCCCCTCAACGCCCGCCCATTCCAGATAAGAGATAACATCATGCAGACAGATAGCATAGTGGTTGTAACCAATTCTTGGTATTTAAAAAAATTTCTTTCTGGTATAGAATATTATGTTGGTATAAGCCATAAATATTAAATAAAATCAATGCATGCAGGATAACCTTGGCTCAACTCTGATTTAGGCACACAGCCCTTCTTCTTTGAAAGCTATAAACACATCAAAGATATTTGTCATGCAGTTCAAATTGCATTTTGCACATTATGCAGTTAACAAAGTTGTATTAATATATGTGCTCATGTTGTTCACAGAAAAGAATTTCAGTTCTTTCTGGATACAATTACAGCTGTGTCCGCACCCGGTAAGGTTGATTTAATGTTTGGTTTGATTTATGCTGTAATTGGCACAGTGATCGTAATTCTTATAGTATGAAGAAAAAATAAATGACAGAATTTTATGTTGGTGCACCTCAGGGAAGAAGAACCTGGTTGTCTGGGGCAGAGTCTCCTGGTTCTCCTGTCCTGAGACAGTCTTCCCTTTGGCCAATTGCATCAATTTAGTATTGAGCCGGAAGCTGAAGTAAGCATATTCATTTATAAACAATTTTATGCATCTACACTTCTGTTTAAAAGTTTGGGGTCGGTAAGATCACAGGAATAATTACATTTTGAAATATTCTAAAAGAATAATAAAAAAGCTATTTAAAATTGTAATAATATTTCACAATATTACAGTTTTTACTATATTTTTGATCAATTAAATGCAGCCTTTTTTTCTTCTTTAAAAAAATCGACTGACCCCCAAACCTTTGAAAAGTACTGTATACTATGATTTCTGTGTTTATTTACTGTACGTCAAGTTCGTTTGATTATTTTGCATCACTTCAGTGCAGATCCTCCACGTGCCCACTATCTGTGTAAGGATTTTGAGTCAGCAATTCGCCTGGTTTCTGAGCCTCCTTTGTGTCACATTGTGGAGACAATCTGGGTTTTAGGAGGCCCAGAAGTGTATAAGGTGAGAAGCCTGATTTATGCAATGTTTACATTTGCAAATGTTAATTAATACAGTCATTTAGTTTATATTTGTAACTGTGCTATTTAGGAAAGTCTTGAGCATCCATGGTGTGATCTCATCTATCTCACCAACATCATGGCCGACTTTGACTGTGATGTGTTTTTCCCAAAGTTTGACCGCAACGTTTTCAGAAAACAAAAGGGGTAGGATTATCCTCTGATTTATTATGTGTTTCAATGATAATACTTACCTCATTTATTTGTCTCTATCATTGAGATACTACAATACGTTTTTTAGATTTTACTTTATTTGAGTTAAAGTTTATTTAATTTTCAGTGATGAAAATGTATTTTTTATGCTTCTCGTTTCAGTTGTAGTTACTATATGTCTTTGTATTTTTTCTTTATATTAGCTTTCCCGGAGTACCAGATGAAATTCATGAAGAAAATGGTATTAAATTTCAATTTCAAGTCTTCAAGAAAGAAGCTTAAAACCGAAGCCGAGGACTGGAATCAAGACTGTCAAACGTGATGCTTGATTTGTTGTTGATGCAGTATGAAACAGCATTTTATTGGTTTTAATACAGTTATGTCAGCTTTATAGAATCTAACAATATAGAGTGGTGCCTTTTATGATGTCAGAACCCAGAAGTCTAATTCGCCACTGGTTCCTTCGAGATTTTCCTCTGGGGTTTTATAATCTGTTTTTTTTTTTTTTTATGTGTAAAATAAAGCCTTTGGTAAACATAACTTGACGATACTTTGACGTTTTGTTCTACAACATAAACTGCACACACCCATTGCGGTTGAACAAAAATGCAGTTACAGGTATGTTCAGTTTTGAAAACGTACGTTAAAGGGATAGTTCACCCAAAAAATGAAAATTGGCATTAATTACTCACCCTCATGTTGTTCCAAGACTTTCGTTCATCTTCAGAACACAAATTAAGATCTTTTTGATGAAATCTGAGATTTCTGTCCCTCTATAGACAGCTACACAACTGAAACTTTGACGCTTCGAAAAACTAATCCCTATGAATTGAGCGGTTTAGTCCAAATTTTTGAAGAGAAACTATTGCTTTAAATGATGTACAGATTGAATATAGGCTTGTATTCACATAAACGTTCAACTCACACATCAGTTGTGGTAAACAGAAGCTCAAGCATGTTTGCTTGACATGCGAAAACCAATGAGGTTCATTCTCGTGTTACGCAGCACTTTTGAGCTTCTATAAGAACCAATGAGGTTTGTTCTCATGTGTCAAGCAGGTTCGGTTGAGCTTCTGCTAATGTTTGTTGATCAAAGTGAATAAATGCGTAAATTAAATCTAAATTGAGAAAATTTGGACTAAACTGCTCAATTGATATGGATTAGTTTTAAAAACTTTTTGAAGCATCAAAGAGTTAGTTGCGTTAGTTAGAGTTAGACAGCTCTCAGATTTCTGTGTTCCGAAGATTAATTAATGACAGAATTTTTCATTTTTGGGTGAATTAATCCTTTAATAAGTAACTAGATTAGACAGTTTTGGGTGTGAATGTCTGCTTGAAGGAACCAGCAGCGAATTAGACTTCTGGGTTCTGATGTCAGACCTGCACTATTGCACAGAAAAACACGGTACTTCACCGTCCAAATAACCATTTCAAAGCAGCTAGTTCTTCATAATTATAAACCCTATGAACATCATTTTCCTAATATTCGTGTTTTTTTGCTCAGTTATTACATAAGAAATCACTCCACACATGATCTGAAACAGCAGATGGACTCAGACAATGCTGCCAGTGATGAGAAGCACTTCCCTCACAATTACACATGCAACAGTTTATGACCACTCACCAGATCCAGTGTTACTCATCTCACTGTCACCATGGTGACAAAAGTGAATCAAAGGATGGGACACAGTAGGAGTCATGTATGGTTTGTGTATACATACCATCTGCTGTGAGAACTCAGTGCCTTACTGCAGGTCTCAGTTATGTGTATTTAACTTAGATTTGTGATATTCTGTACACTTGTTTTTTTGTGAAATTAATCTTTGGTGCTATATTAAAGTAAATTTCTAAACCAAATGAAAATTTTAAGTGTGCAACAACTTAATGACCACAAATAACGGGATATTATTTATATATATATTGGAATAAATCTAGAGTACATTGACAGAGAACGACTTTCCCCACTAGATGGAGCCGGCAGCTAGGAACAAAAAAGGTTTTTCAGTGGGGTTCAGGTCTGGAGATTTGGCATGACAGGGTCTTGATCTGGTGGTCCTCCATCCACACCTTTATTGGCCTGGCTGTGTGTGGCATTGTCCTGCGGGAACATTGTCATGCGATATACAGACCCTTTCCAAAAAATTTGAATATCATGGAAAAGTTTATTTATTTCCATAATTCCATTCGAAACGTTAAACTTCCATAGATTATAGATTCAGGGCCCACAACTTAAATGATTTCAAGTATTTAGTTGTTCATTTGTACATAATTTGGGCTTCCAGCTCATAAAACCCACGAAAACAGGATTTCAAAAAATTAGAATATTACATGAAATCACACAGTAATTACACAGTGATACCATGGTCACTGAACCAGGTTTTGGTTATTTTGGCAGTGTGGGCAGGTGCAAATCCTGCTGGAAAATGAAGGAAGGATGAAGTGCTCTGAAAATGTCCTGGTAGACGGCTGTGTTGAGTGGACAGCACAGTGGACCAACACCAGCCGATGACCAACACAGACTGTGGAAACTTCACACTGGACTTCAAGCATCTTGGATTGTGTGCCTCTCCATTCTTCCTCCAGACTCTGGGACCTTGCTTTCCAAATGAGATGCAAAATTTGCTCTCATCAGAAAAGAGGACTTTGGTCCACTGTGCTTTATTAAATCCAGAGTCAACGCAGCCGTCTACCAGGACATTTTCAGAGCACTTCATGCTTCCTTCATTTTCCAGCAGGATTTGCACCTGCCCACACTGCCAAAAGAACCAAAACCTGGTTCAATGACCATGGTATCACTGTGTAATTACTGTGTGATTTCATGTAATATTCTAATTTTTTGAAATCCTGTTTTCGTGGGTTTTATGAGCTGGAAGCCCAAATTATGTACAAATAAACAACTAAATACTTGAAATCATTTAAGTTGTGGGCCCTGAATCTATAATCTATGGAAGTTTAACGTTTTGAATGGAATTATGGAAATAAAGAAACTTTTCCATTCAAATTTTTTGGAAAGGGTCTGTATATATATATATATATATATATATATATATATATATATATATATATATATATATATATATATATATATATATATATATATATATAGATAGATAGTTGGTTTACCTTTAAAAAAAGTTACCTGGTTGCCTTAAAATGTTGAGTTCATTGAAATAATTTTTTTTAGGTAATACTATGGAGATTGGTTTAATCAACAGAAACTCAAAATATTATGTTATCTGAATCATATTAATTATCTAAGTTGATTTGACAAAAGAAAAAAAGCTTTGATAACAAATCATGAAAATGATATTTTACAGTGTAGAGAAGCACGCCAAGGCGTGTGAAATCTGTGATTGGAAATCAGGGTTATTCCTCCAAATATTGATTTCTGAACTCGTCCTAAGTTATAACATTATTATTGTGTTGTTTAACATTAATATAAACTTGTTTTCTTTGCATTATTTGAATTGAGGTCTGAAAACATGGCATCCTTTTTGTTATTTTGACCAGTTGTCATTTTCTGCAAAGAAATGCTCTAAATGACAATATTTGAAATTTGGAAGAAAAGTTGTCAGTAGTTTATAGAATTAATAATAAAAACAAAAGTTTTACTCAAACATACATATATATAGTAAATCTCTGTATGCATGCATGTATGTAAATGCAATAATTTGTGGATAATAATTAGTTTAATGTTAAATTGACACTTAATATTGGAGTAAAAATGTTCTCACCCTAAATAAAAGGTGAATAGAGCTTAAATAAATCCAAAATGGCTACAATGTCATACCAATTTAGGAGAAACCTAATAAATATTAATAAATCAATTTTTCTGAATTCATTTGTTGAAATTTTTTAATCCACAATGTTCACATTGATATCTGTAAAAATGATCTCATGATTACAAAAAGCACATTTTTCTGGACAGGACACCACTCTGATTAGGAGAGATTGCACAGAGGACAGCGGCACGCTATGCATGACCTCAGCATGGAATATTTACCACCTTAATATTCCAGCATGCAAAGTCCAGGGCAGGAAATTATAGACTTTAATTGCATGTGTCATCTATTTTCATAATTTCCCTGAGTTATGCCCCATAAAATCAATGTGTAACATTTGCTAATAATACCCACTGTCACATTTCAAATGAAAAAGAGCTATTTATACCCTCGCTTATTAACCTCCTATGTGTTCGGGTATAACTCAAAGTGTCATTTGCAGGATAAAGCAGCCATCCGATCGGCGCCGTACACTAGGAGTGGACAAAGAATGGAGAACAAAAGAGAGAGGCAGAAAATCTGGAGATGTGGAAACATCAGAACAGCGATAAATATGAATGAAACCTGCCCAAAAATGTCATGCATGAATTCATTTTAATATCAGCTCTAATCAAGCTCAAAAACATCCTTATTTTGATATGAGAAGCTTCTGAGAAATTTAATAGCTCACCATTAAAGAAATCATAAAGTCCACCGTGTAAACAGCAGATGCCACAAGGCAATATGTAATGTAACTTCATTATAGATTCCAGTAAAGTCTTTAGCCTAATCATTAAAACGCACAAAATTATCTCAAAATGCAGCCCAGAGGCCAAAATATTGGGAAATGCTTGCAAATGAGATTTGGCAGCAAACGGGTAAACATTCATTGATCTGAATATTTATCAGCATAATGCATACCTCCAAGAGGTATTTTATATTGTTCATTATGAGAGAATATGATGAGGAATTTCAAAAGCGACATACATTTCTTGGCACATCATGTCTGTATATGACAGTACAACTAACGACTCAGTGCCACAATGGCAAAATGTACATTTACAATGTAGTAAAGTCGGGAAATTACATTTTCTTTGAGCACAATATGGGTTGACATTTATTTGGAAAGAATCGCTTCCACAACATAAACAGAACCTTCAATCATTTATCCTTTTCATATAAATAAATAAATGTATTCATACAGAAAACAAAGGAAACGACTGTTAATATTAGATTTAGCACTTACAATCTTAATCACGGAAGCCTGTTTCTGCCATGAAATAAAAACTAAAAAAGGTCATTGTGAATTTTCATCTCACAATTCAGACTTTTTTCTCTATAAACTCAAATTGTGAGAAATAAAGTCAAAATTGTGTGTAAAAAACTTGCAATTCTGTAGAAGAAAGTCTGAATTTCGAGATAAGTCGGGCTAGCCAGATGTTAGCTCAAAATTGCTAAATATAAACTCATAATTGCAAATTCCGAGCAAAAAGTCAGAATTGCAGGAAAAAAAATTGAGAAATAAACTCGGAATTGCAATCAGAATTTTGTGTTAGAAACTTGCACACAGTTCTACGCAATTCCGAGTTTATTTATCACAATTCTGACTTTTTGCTTGGAATTCTAGCAAATTAAGTCAGAATTATGTGTTAAAAACGTGCAATTAGGATTTATTTCACAATTAAAAAAGACAATTCTGACTTTATTTGTCGCAATTCTGAGCAAAAAGTCAGAATTGAGCAATATTACACTGTAAAAAATTTCTAACCCTCCCAAATCAAAAATTTCAAGTGACCGATAACATCTAAATTTTTCAATTGGCCCAAGTGAAATTCTGTAAATTTCAATTGGCCCAAGTGAAAATCTGTAAATTTAATTTAATAATTTACAGAATTTCACTTGGGCCAATTGAAAAATTTACATGTTATCGGTCACTTGAAATTTTTGATTTGGGAGGGTTAGAAATTTTTTACAGTGTACCTAGAAAACAATTATGAGAAATAAACTTGGAATTGCAAGAAAAAGTCAGAATTGTGTTAAAAACTTGGAATTGAGTGAAATGAAGTCAGAATTGAGATTAAAAGTCACAATTACCTTTTTATTTTTTTTATTCTGTGGTGGAAACGGGCTTCCATATTTAATCTTCCGTCCGCGGTGGAGCTACTGGATTAAACAGTGGCCTCTCTCGCCTAAGACGCAGCTTCCCGTAGCTCATCTCGAAGTCCTTTTTGGTGCCGTTGAGGACTTCAAGGCTGCCAGTGCGTACATCATAACCAAAAGAGTGCAGTTTCTGAATGCGATATTGAACTATCTGCGTTGTCAGTTCTATCACTGTGGGAGTCTCCATGATCTGCTCCATACTTACTCCAGCGGTGAGGAGTCCATTGAAGCGATCAGCTAGTATAGGCACAGAATAGTACAACAAGGCTGGACACTGAAGTACGACCTCCCTAAACTCTGCTTCTGTGCATTCCAGGGTCTCCTGTGAGTAGCTGAGGGTGAGTCTCATGCTTTCAGGGTTCAGCTCAGTAACAAAACCCCTCAGTTTGGAAAGCAGCCGCAAGAGCTCATTGCTGGTGAAGCCCCTGTCGCGCAAGAACGTCAAGTTTTCGCGCAGGACCTCGGGGGGCTTCAGAAGCACGTAGGGATTCTGAGTCAGCAGCTTCTGCAACCAGATCTTCAGATTGTCCTCCCTCCCACCCAAGTCCAAATAGGTCTTCTGCAGGGTCTGGATCATCTCCTCGTTTTGCTTCATGGGTCGGCTGAAGCTCTGAGGGGCGCTGGCCATGAGCTTGCTAATGATGCGCTTGTTAAGATGCAGCGTTTGGAAATACACAATGTTGGCCTTCTGGTTGTCGTGATCAGAGGACGAGGAGAAAAACGAGGCAGGGAATTTTTCAATGATTCCGACCAGATCCTTCTGGCTGGCGCACACAGACATCCACAGCTTTTTCTGCGCCTCCATTTGCTCAGGTTTGCAGAGGATGGCCTCAGGATGGAGCTCCAAAACACGGGCGATGACAGGCCCGCTAGCCCCCATGTCCCTCAGCAGGGCGGCAGTCTCGCTCACGTATACGGGGCTCTGCCGCAACACCCAACCCTTCACCTTCCGGACTTTACTGATGTCTACGGACAAGTCGTACAAGGCGTCTACGGTAACCAGGTTCTCTTCATGAACGATCGAGGAGTTGGGCCTTGTGAGGAGTGAAGTTGTTACTTGAGCCCGCTGGCAGTAGAGAGACAGTGATGTCGTGACTAATCGCAACATGTTTGCTTAATCTAAAGGTCTGTGGGTGGGACCGTTGGGTAACTGAGTGACATGCCTGAAATAATTGGAAAAACATTTCAGAAAGTCTCAAACTATTTGAATAAAACACTTCCTCATTCCTGTGTACTAATGCAAAGCTGATATCATATGCACAATCTTTGGTGTTTAATGAACAGAATGAGAATTCAGACACTACGAACCATCTACCCATAGGATGTTATTTTGAAGATGCACTTGATACACATGCCCTGGAACTCATTTAATTATTGCCAGCTGATATTAACTAGCTTTCTATCTGGTTACACCCGCAAAATGCTAATATTACAAAAGAGCCAAGGGTTTTTATAACAACACCTCTGTTAGATAATTTACTTATGATAACTAGATATTAGCTTTGGAGAAAACTGGGAAGTTACACAACAACCATTGTTAGATATGCAAACAGAAAAGGTTACACAGTTAGATGGTTCCTTTATAATGAGATCAAGACGTATTTTTCTTGAGATTTAAAAGAAAAACACTAAATACCTTGAGGGACCAGGACGTCCCAATAGCTTTTGAATTTGAAAGAGACGTAACTATTAACCCTCATGTTCTGTTTAGGGTCTTTCAGTCCTTTAAAGAAACCTTTTAAAATTGTGTAAGGTTTTTTATGCAATCTATGTGCTGGTGTACAGAAAGAAACTTGACAAAATAAACTTTTAGAAGATATTCGCATAAAAAATTTAGAGTCATTTGGCTTCTAGGGAAACAGTAGAGAATATCAATGACTCAACTTGTACTAATGGGCACTTTTGTTCAATGAAATGTATTCTAAAATGAGAATAGCATACTTGAAATGTCCAACATGAAAAATATTTGCAGTCTAAGAGAGCATTTTTATATGTCAAGATTTTCCTTCGTACATACCAATACATACATTCCATCAAATGTTTGGAATAATTTATATTTTTTTATATTTTTGAAACAAAGGTCTCTTGTGCCCACCCAGGTTGCATTTATTTGAAATATAGATATTTTTTGTAGCATTATAAATGTCTTTACTGTCACGTGAGTGATCAATTTAATGTGTCCTTGAATAAAATATTGTTGTTTTTTTTACTTTTAAATGGTTGTGTATCAGTTTCCACAAAATTATGAAGCAGCAACAACTGTTTTCAACATTGATAATAATAACAATAATAATACCAAAATCATCGTATTAGAATGATTTCTGAAGGATCATGTGACACGGAAGACTGGAGTAATGATGCTGAAAATTCAGCTTTGCCATCACAGGAATAATTTACATTTTAAAAAATTGTTTAAATTAGAAAACAGTTATTTTACATTGCAAAAATATTTCAAAATATTACTGTTTTTTTAATAAAAAGTAATTGCATCATTGGTGAGCATTTTATAAACATTAAAAAAAACAATGTAACTAAATGTGAGTAGAGAGAGAGAATATATATAGTAAAGGAATGAAAAAGGTAAGACATGCAATTTTGTTATTATTATAATGATTGTGTTATTATAATCATATTAGTGTGATTATTACACTTTTATCAAACACAAACAAGTCAATCTCAACAGAACATGAGGGGGAAGGGGGTGTTCTGTTACAAAACAGAAGTCGTGACATTGAAATAAAGAAACCAACTCCACAGTCTAATACGGCTTGCATGTATTAGTCGCAGTAATATCACATCTGAAACGTGCTCATACAGTAAATTAGACTGATCATTATTACCTCTGTACTGTAGTGACAGCGCTCACATCTTCTTCAGTAAGATAGGAGCACCTCTTGTTCTTGTTGTGAGTGTGTGAGTGTGACGGCCGTACGGTCTGAGCACAACAGCGCCACCCTCAGTGCGGGAGAACATTTTGATTTATAGATTTTGATAGATAATACGAGCACAGCGGAAAGAAATACGAATTGCCCATTCACCTAAACTACAAAATAGTCAAAACTGGCACTAATATAATTTGAACATTTATGAATGGCAGCCAAACTATTTCAAGCAAATAGATAGCCTAATTCTGATATATTTTTAACAACATCCTTTAAGGGACTGTGTGTTTTCAAAATGGAAACGTTGCTTAAAATGGCATCAGAGACTGAGTTCTATAATCAGCACAGAAAGCAATTTGTTTGAAAGGCAGTGGAGAGTGAGTCACAGTTGGAGCTTAATCACAATGCTGGATCATGCCTGCCTACTCAAACTGTTCACTCAGCCCACCCTTGAAGTCTCTTCAATCTGGCGACTAGCAAAGAGCTTGCGTTCACACGGCCCCCACGGACTACAGGTAGGCCTAACTGTACAAGGCACAGGTTAAGACAAAGGATTTTCAATGTTTTGAAGGATAGGCAATTACTATTTTTTCTCACATTTAAATCTCTTTCTCTCAAAAAGAAACGTTTTTGAGAAACCATATTAGACATCTTTCAAACATAATTTTGGGGGCATACTGGTCACACATAAGCTCGGAAACGGAAGTTGCGATAGTCTTTTCTTCCCTATTTGTGACATATCAGAGTGAATTGGCTTCTCGAACAAGAAAAAATGTAGGCCGGGACTTGATTTTGCCCAACAGGAACTGAGGATTGTTGTAGTTTGCTATTGCTGTGATGTCATGAGTGACAGGTTGTCCCACCCTCAAGCCAGTAAACACTCATCAGAGAAAATATTAGAAGAGATGAGCTGCAAGAGTGAGGGGAAGTTATTTTGATTAAAGATTATGAAGGTACCTGAATAAAAAAATATAAAAAAAAAATGATATGATGGGATACATCATTTATAATAAATACTGCAGTAAAAAAAAAATTCATCATGACTCCATTAAAGTCATGGTGACTAAGTTCCAAATAAAACGACTTAAACCTTGACATGAGTGATTAATTATAAAACAATCGATTAGACATGACAGTACACTTTATTTACTGATTTAATCACTCTGCCAGATGTATGTTGCAATATGTTGTAAGTACAAGAGTGAATACACTTGTGAATTTGTATGCAGACAATCAGGTTCTTGCAGAACATTGCTGAAATGGTTGACTGAAGCTGTTTCCATTGAGAATGATCTAATAGACTGAATTGCTTTATTTATTTTTTAACACAGTGCATTTACTCAGTTATGCTTCATTAGTAATGTGGTTGAAGTGCCTTTTAGTTTCTCTTGGAATAAAAACTCAAAGACATACACAAGATATAGTCTAAGGAGAGAGAATACAAACTTGTTTGTCTATGCTATGCTTAAAATTTTCTTGATTCATGAGATAAAACCCTCAACAACTGCACACAAGATTAAAAGACGATCACTGAATGGAAAGATAAATGATAACCATGTGCTCTGGGTTATAAGGGAGTATGAGGAAAGCAAAGCGAGAAAACCTGCACCTGAGAAACGAAAGAAGAAAAAAAAAAACTCCTAAGAAAGATAACATCCCAATGTGGGTGGATCTTATTGCCAAACTTTAGAAACAGGTTACTCAGATTTCTGAGTATGTGGAAGGCAACAGGCAGAAAGCACTCTCACGGATGGACAAAGTAGAACAGGATGATCCAAACGAGGAACATTGTGATGCTTCTTGCTTTGCTGTTGGCGAGTACTCTCGCCGAAGAAGACCCAGAGCCCATTTTTAGAGAGCTTGGTGGAGTACTGGAGATGGGTTTTTGCTTTGGTGATGACATTGCCGTGTACATACTGACTGCTGGAAAAAGGGAGCTATTGGGTCAGTACTCAAAACCCTTAATTTCACCACCTGATGCCTTTAAGGGTCGGATCAATACCACCAATGAATATGAAGGGCTGCTCGGTCTGAAGATCACAAATCTTCAGTTCTCTGACTCTGGAACCTACATCAGAGAGTGTTGGAGCGGTAACACTATGGAAAATTATCGTAAACACTATCTCTACGTGTGCAACGAGGAGTTCGGCTCACGGGATATTTTACTGACAGCTGGAACAGGTGCAGATCTGGTATGTAATATGGGTTCCACGAAACACGGTACAGTAAAATGGTACAGAGATGTGCACAACATTTCTTTGTTCATGGATACTCAGATTTCTTTGGAGCCATTACAAGCAGAGTTTAAAAGCCTTATCCGGGTGCATGACAAAGGCTCATTTTTACACGTTTCAGATGAGTTGATTCAGGACAGACCTCGTTTTTTCTGCCTGGTCATGGAGAGAGAGCAATGCAGGAGTTTCCAAACCATAGGACTACCAGAAGATCCTGAGATGAAGAGTGTTTATCGTTCTGTAGGGGAGAACATAGTCCTTACATGTTCAGTAGACCACCTCAGACAGAATCACTGGAAAACACCTTTTGGACAAGTTAACTCATCTGCACCGTTACACCTCAAAGGGAAAACCGAGAATCAGATATCCGTGTCGACAAGCATGAATTCAAAAGACTATTCCCTAGTAATTCAATCTCTCACCTCAGAACATTCTGGGAGCTATAAATGTTTCTCTACATTTCTCGTTGAAGAGTATGTTGTGAGTGTGTGCCCCTTGCTTGAGTCAACCCATATTTCATTTTCTGCAGGAGATAAGAATGTGGTCCTCCAATGTGACTTCATGTCTTTACCAGCAATTAGCGATAAAGTCGAGTACATTAGCGTTCTGTGGTATCGAAACACTGGTGAGCAGGACATCCTAATAATGGACTCGGGGGATCCTTCTTTAACTCCACCTAAAGACCTACGGGGTCGGTTAAAGTTCTCACAGATAAATTCCAATCTCATCTTTACTGATCCAAAAGTGGAGGACATTGGGACGTACTGGTGCGTGGTGCTGCTAGATAATGACGAGGGCTATGATGATGATGATAAGGATACTGACTTGAATGATGATGGTGGTGATGAAGATGATTATGTTCAAGATCATCCATTGGTAATGGAGGAAGAATACATGGACATGTGTCTCTTTATGCAAGTCACCAATCTAAAATTTCAGTCAACTCGTAGACTGCCTGAACCTAAACCTGAACCTGAGACTAGCCTGACAACGTATATTGTGTGTGCAGGGCTTGGAGGCCTATTAGCACTGGCTTTTTTGGTTGGTATTGTGGTGTTTATAAAAATGAGAAAGAAAAGATCTGCATCTGTTCAAGGAAGAGGTCTTGAACTATTTGAAGAGGAAGGAAGAGCACTTAAATCCACAAAGACGTAGAGTATGAGGTCACTACTCTTGATCCTTCCACTGCTTTATTTTACACAATCATTTGTGCATTATTTTCATGAAAAATGTAAGTGGGAAAATTAGGGGAAACTACTCAATGTAAAGGGATAGTACACCAAAAAATGACAGTTCAAACACAAATCTTTCTGTCGTCATTTACTCACACTTATGACATCCCAAACCCGTATGACTTTCTTTTTCTGTTTCCCCTACATAATAAAAGTCAATGGTAACCAAAACTTTTTAGTAAACCAGCATTCTTCAAAATATCGACTTTTTTGTTCCACAGAAGAATGTTTGGAAGTAAATGATGATGGAATTTTCTCTTTTTTTTTCAGTAGACTATACCTTTATGGTACAATTTCACCTTTGTCTTTCACCTCATCATCAACCAACCTGAAGGAGGGAAAGCATATTTGTAAGACTTGTGTGTCAAAAAATGTGTTCAAGTGCTGTAAAAGGGTGTTCAATTTCAAAACACATTGGAACACATTTGACAATTAATCTTCTTGTAAATGCTCAAATGGATGAGTCTCAGGCATGAGGGTAATGTAAAACAGCCACTGAAACACGTGACATTTTCCTGTGCAATGAAGACAGGACCGGCTGGTTTGTTTCCCTGTCAAATCTTGAGCACACAGTAAGCAAATGGCGCTTTAAAAATAAACACACCATAAAGCCTGCATCAAAGCTCATTTCATAGGAAGACAAACATATGGGTCTTAAAGTGATAGTTCACACAAAAATGAAAAATCATTTACTCACAAGAATCATTCCAACCATGTATGACATTTTTACATATCTTTTTTAAATATTTGTGTATTATTTTTTAAATATCATATTTTTTTGTCCTACAGAACATTGTGAGGGTGAGTAAATGATGACAAATGATCATTTTTGGTGAACAATTGCTTTAACTATATGCTTTATAAAGTATGTATGCATTTATTGTTCAAAATGGCATCACGTCTGATCATTTAGTACTACTGAACTGCAACCATTAGAACATCATCTCTCCCATGACAGAGATCTTGGTAATGATAAACAATAGATGTGCAAACACATCCGTAAACATTTTAATTCTCCTCCTCATGGGGACGTGTAGTACATTTCCTGTTCTAATTTCTCTTCGGTTTCCATTAATGTGTCAACAGAGTTTGAATCTACTGCTGAATGTAACATTCTAGTCTAACAGCTGGCTGTGTAAACAGCGGCAGAGAAAGGCTGATGGTGTCTAGAGAGCACAGTACGGATTTGATAGACACGGTTATGTCACGTAAAGCTGCATTGGTGGTCCTGTGTGGAAACACAGATTAGAGAAACAGCTCTGTTAATGTGCATGATACGACCAATGCATTCTCACCAAGGCTGGGCTGACTGCCAACGTATATGTTTGTGAAATATTAAAAGCATTTGAGTTACAGCGGAATGGCCATGCTTGTTTGAAAGCTTTAATCCATATTTGTTTTTTCATTACAACACGGGTGCGTTCTCAATGCATCCAATGGATTTAAATGATCCAGTGCTTTGTTAATGGATTTTTCTTTTTATAATAACATCTTGATTGCTGAATGTTTAAAAAGGGATTCTGGAATATATAACGTTCTTGATAATCAACTGAACATGTCACAGCAACATAATCATGCAGAACATGCTGAGTGACACACAAAGAAACATTTAAAGAGGTGTTGATGGACTGAATAAAAACAGTGCTTTAAAAAAAAAAGCTGATTAGACTCCCTTTGCGTGATCGAAGCATTGTGACGCATCTAATTATACTTTTCTCTATACTGTTTTCTTTTCTGTTCTTATGTCAATGTTTCATAACGAAGTGCCTAATTATGAATCATCCAGTAATGTAGACCAGTTAGACAGGCAAGTTTTTGTATGGGCCACATCTGCTTTCACTTGTCAAAATAGGCTGTCAAAATCCTAACTGTCATTATGCATTACAGTATGCCAAAAGACACACTGTGTTCCACAAATGACACACATCATGTATGTATTTGTCTTAAAACTTCTGTCCTTTATTTCTAACACTTTGAAAACTCTGTAAACCCTTAATATTAATTTGATATTAGTCATTAATACCTAAGTTTGATTTGATTTTCTGTTTAAGGTTGTCTTGTATGTTAATTGTAGGTTATCTGAGTGTCTTCTGTAACTCATTTAATGACAGCATGGTTGAAAGACATACCTGCACCCCTGCTGATAAAAAAGCTGCAAGATTTTATCAGGCCTGTAATGAAGTGCATGTCCACTGGGGGGGGGGTCATTTTTTGTAAAGAAAATTAAACATTACGTTTGTGGCGATGGAACTGCCCATTAGACTTTACAGGAATTACCTTTTAGCCTATTTAGACAGGGTCAATTTTCACAAAATCAGAACCCCGAAGGCATTTTGTGATTATTTATATTGTACAACATTTCTAGGGGTATTAAGGGGTGCTGAATCCAAATCTGCTGTATATGAAGCTCAAAAATGTCCCAAAATGCCTCAAAATTGAGAAATTCAAAATGGCCGCCACCACCAGGCTGAAATACATTTTTCAGTATATCTTTTTGACTAAACAAGGTACAAACATGAAATAAATGTGCTTTTGTAAGTTTTCCTACATGGGCAATTCAATGCCATATTCAGATTTTAGATGTCATGTGAAGAAACTGCTTAGATATTGCAAAAATGGTTGTTTTTAACTATGAACTATTATTAACTAATTAATAATTAAGTTATTATTATTCATATTATCAGGCTGCTTTTACTTAGTCTGTATTTTGTTATGAGGTCAAATGTGCTGCAATGCACTCCCAAACCTTTGCCCTCCCCAATATCATACCACCCCTCCCCCGAGCTTAGCCTCTCTCACACTTCTCGGAAACATAAGACACCTAACAGGTAAAGTCATGTCCAGTGTATTTTTTTTTATAATGTGACATGTTTTCATAAACATCCCATTCCCAAGGGGATCAATAACGTTTCTATCTATCTATGTAGTTTAAATAATTGCAGTATATATTTTAGCATTTTTGATCACTAAAAGAAGCCTATTAGCGCGATTAGCTAGATGACATCAAAGTCAGTAAACTTAACACACTTGCTTTTACACTGACTGATTGGAGGAAATACTTCAAATTTATTTCATTTAAAGATGCTCTAAGTGATGTTGGGTGACGTCACTTCTTGTTGACGTTTAAAGTATTGTCAAACAAAACGGAGGCTAGCTAGACCCTCCCTCCTCTGGAATAATATCTGATAATCCGATTGTCAAATATATGCAAGTGGAAGTGTTTTGTTGTTTAAACAACTTTATAACAATCGCAATCGCATTAGTTGAGCTGTATGTGCGATGGGCGCCGCCATGTTAGTTTGTGCCCCAGACGCAGTTCAGAGAATCGGATCTGTTGGATTTACAACACGTGAATTCATCCACTTCTCCCGAAATACATAAGTGGCTGGTGAACTGGGAGAAGAATAGAGTAAACTTTGAAGTTACTTACACAATGTGTATCTGATATGAATAAGACGTGTCTAATTATAATGGAAGGGATTATTATTGCCTCTTCCTTTGACATCAGTGTGTATTTTCCATCTCTAAATGTATTGTTTTTTTAGTACTTATATGTCTGAAACCTAAAATAAACATTATGTGGTTGAAAACACTGTAAAGTTTTGATATATGACAGCTCTGAGCGCGCCTGTCTCTGGCTCAGTGCCAGCCAACGTGCGAAAGCACATTTGAATTTAGCACTTGATCACGTGATGCACTGACCGTTCTAATCACACCGGTGTGATCGTACGCTCCAGGGACCAGCCTAGACTGATCACACCGGTGTGATCGTACGTGCGAAAGGGTTAAATGAAATAAATTTAAAGTATTTCCTCCAATCAGTCAGTGTAAAAGCAAGTGTGTTAAGTTTACTGACTTTGATGTCATCTAGCTAATCGCGCTAATAGGCTTCTTTTAGTGATCAAAAATGCCAAAATATATACTGCAATTATTTAAACTACATAGATAGATAGAAACGTTATTGATCCCCTTGGGATGTTTATGAAAACATGTCACATTATGAAAATATACACTGGACATGACTTTACCTGTTAGCTGTCTTATGTTTCCGATCAGCCGTTCTGAGAAGTGTGAGAAAGGCTAAGCTCGGGGGAGGGGTGGTATGATATTGGGGAGGGCAAAGGTTTGGGAGTGCATTGCAGCACATTTGACACATTTTACCTCATAACAAAATACAAACTAAGTAAAAGTAGCCTGATAATATTAATAATAATAACTTAATTATGAATTAGTTAATAATAGTTCATAGTTAAAAACAACAATTTTTGCAGTATCTAAGCAGTTTCTTCACATGACATCTAAAATCTGAATATGGCATTGAATTGCCCATGTAGGAAAACTTACAAAAGCATATTTATTTCATGTTTGTACCTTGTTTAGTCAAAAAGATATACTGAAAAATTGATTTCAGCCTGGCGGTGGCGGCCATTTTGAATTTCTCAATTTTGAGGCATTTTGGGACATTTTTGAGCTTCATATACAGCAGATTTGGATTCAGCACCCCTTAATACCCCTAGAAATGTTGTACAATATAAATAATCACAAAATGCCTCCAGCACTTTAAATAAGCACATTTTCAGAAATTCTGCCTAGTCTAATTGATTTTAAATAAAAATGCATGCATGAAAGAATGCCGTTTTCCTTAAAGGGGAACACAAAATGTTCACCGACCTATCAGATCTCAGTGTCCAATTTCTTTTTCTTTTTTTTCATTAAGTAATCATGACACATGTGTATGTTTCCAAAAATATCAGTTCCTAGAGATGAGCCATGTTTATAACTCAAATATGTGTCATGAGGCAATGTGACTTTGCCGTACAGCAACAGTACACTAAATAAAAAAAAATCACATTAATAAACTCAACCAACCAAGAGTATTTGTGCAGACAGGATATAGCCCCTAAAATAGCCCTGGAACAGCCTAACCGTACTAAAAACACACGCACGCTGCACGCACACACAAACACTATGAGCTAGGAGTGAGTTCTAGGACAAAAAAAAAAAAAACACTAGCGGCAGAAGTCCTCTTGCTTTCTGATGGGACTGAAATTAAGAAGGGAGGATCATCAGGAATGTCCATCAATTAAAACTTATGTTAACAAGATTGTGATGGGAGATAATGGCTGTTCAAATGATGAATGAGGTTGACAAACCTAAAAACATAAATCAACAGAGAAGGGTTATTAAATAACGCAACATTCTATGTGACATTAATTGCACTCTTTGCTGATTAAACGTTTTCATATCAAAAAATGTACAGAGGAAAACCCACAAATTAAAATAATTTAAAACTTAAACCTTCGAGCTTGAATTTGTATAGGAAAATTCCTCATTTGAAAATTCACACGGGATAGGGGATATAATTATTATTTGTTATAATTAATTGTACTAAATTAGTGCATTGAATTGACAGTTTTTTGATTCCCATCTCTTAAAGGAGAACTCCGGTCAATTTTAACATTGAGCTCATTTTTTTGTACATTTGGAGTGCTGTCAGTACAGAAAACAACGACAAAAATCGGTGTTGCCTACACTTGTTATCCTCTTTTTAAAATTTGCACCCTGTTGACTTCAATGGGGCAAGTTTTAAACCTGCTTTTAGCCTCTTAACATCCTTGATGTGTCATTACAAGTGCACAGGTCATGTGAGTGATTCCTTCTGAGTGAACGCGGGTGAATCTGACTGCAGTAGATGTGAAAGAAATATATAAAAAATTATGTTTATTCAGCCAGCGCACATACCTGTATTTACATCCTGTTTTCGGTCGAAGTCCACAGTAATCGATTGTCGAGTTCACACGCCTAGGTTTAGTACCTATGATCACACGCGTGAACTCGACAGTCGACTACTGTGGACTTCGACCGAAAACAGGATGTAAATACAGGTATGTGCGCTGGCTGAATAAACATCATTTTTATTCATATCTTTCACATCTACTGCAGTCAGATTCACCCGCGTTCACTCCGAAGGAATCACTCACATGACCTGTGCACTTGTAATGACACATCAAGGATGTTAAGAGGCTAAAAGCAGGTTTAAAACTTGCCCCATTGAAGTCAACAGGGTGCAAATTTTAAAAAGAGGATAACACGTTGTAGGCAACACCGATTTTTGTCGTTGTTCTCTGTACTGACAGCACTCCAAATGTACAAAAAAATGGGTTTTTATGGGTCCAGCTGCCCTAAGGTAAATAACGTTTTGGTCATGTGTGCCTCAGGGTGTTGGTGAACCTGCAGGTTCAGTTTTCTTTCTGCCTTGGGCTGCATGTCTTTCTCCCTATGCTTTGTGGGTGTATAATTATTGCACCTAGCTTGTTGCATGGTTATTTGCGTGTGACTGTGCTAATCTTTTTATGCTCTGTGTTGGTGGCGAACTACCCTGAGGTGATTTTGAGCCTGGTATCTGGGGCGGGGTCTATCAGTAAAGACGAGCCTTAGTGAGCTGTTATAATGGGCATCAGAATACCAGCTTTCCAGCAAAGTCCATCACTAATGGTTAGTCTGTGCTTTTAATAAAATCAGAGCTTTGTACGAAGTATGTCTAAGTTAATTGTTACAATATCCATGAACCTGGTGAGGAATTACTTTGCAGTCTATTAGAATTTAAAATTCATTGGGTGAAGTTGGACTGTTTTTCATTTGCCTGCAAACTCATGATATATTACAAATCAGATTTAAAAATTAAGAACATATGGCAAAAGAAATTAGATATTCAGGGTATAGGCCATATATATGCTCCCTTGGAATCAATTAGCCTATGACCCTTGACCTAATGTTGCAACACTTCTCGCCTTTAAAGGAATTTTTTTCACCAAAAAATGAAGAATCATTTACTCACTCTCATGTTCTTCCAAACCTGACTTTCTTCTGCAGGAAAATAATAATGACTATTGACTGAAGGCATCAAGTCTCCATAAATATGCAAAATCAGTCACCATAAAAGTATAATCCTCATGACTCATGCACACTATTCTTCTGAAGCCATATGGTAGAGAAAGTGTGAGGAACACGATTAAGTTGTTATTTACTAAAATCCGCCATGACTCTCTTGGATTGTTTATGAGTGATTAGAGAACAGATTCAATTGAGCCAAAACTTTTTTCTTGTTCTTTTCTTGCAGAAAGCAGTGTTCTGAAACTCATGTAAACCCGAACACCGTTTTCCTCCCGCCGTTTAAATAATTAAGGGAAAGCTGGGTCTTTATCAAAGTCCGTGGTTTTGGTAGCCATGGCTGCGTCCGAAATTGCATATTCTATACTATCCTGAATAGGTTCTTGAATATGTATTTACTTCACAACCAACTAGCGTCATACTAAATAGAACGTACTTTTTTTAGCGGTTGTGAAGTAGTAATTCACTAATTACTAATTACTTAGCCTATTCAAAACAACCTAGGCTACTCAAGAGAATATGCGATTTCAGACGCAGCCATTGCTTCACTGCCATTCATAAATCCTCTCCCGTGGCCTCATGGGATAAAGTGTCCATCGTATGCGCACTTCAGAATCTAGTCGGAAGAATTTGGTCATCCGGGTACTTTTTGCCTACTCTTTTATGAGTACTGTAAATTTGGACATAGGCCTACTTCTTTTACCACATACTGTTTTTCGCCTACTATAGCTAGTAGGGAAGTAGCCTATGCGTTTTCAGATGCAGCCCACGCTGCGTTGACACAAGTCACGTTCGTACAGATTTTACAGAGCACATGTGCAAGGAATACACCTGCCAACTAAAGTCTGGAACTAAAGTCGCTAAAAATCGCTTACTGGCGGATCTACAAACTGTTTAAGACTATACTGCTATAGTCAGAGGTGGAAAGAGGAATAAAATACTCAACTGAAGTAAAAGTACTACTACTTCAATGAAATGTTACTTAAGTAGCCTACAAGTACAATTACCAGTACCAGCCTAAAAGTAAAAGGTAGTATGTATCAATGCAACTTTCGTGAAGTAAAATTAGTAAAAGCCTTCCTTCCGCTGGAAAAAAAATAGTCCCACCCTGACCTTGAACAGCAACATTAGTTACATTATTTCGCCCTCTATGGCGACAAAGACTCTCTTAATGAGTGAGTCGGTCAGTCAAGTAGAGAAGCCTTTTATATCGAAAGCAAGACGCAACTAACAAATGACTAGCGTTTCAGCCAGGGCACGTTTAAGGCCGAACTGTTAAAAGGACAAGATATCGCAGCGGACTTTTTATTACGAATATAAGACTGACCTGTAAGTGCAGTAGCCTACACTTGCTCGATCTCTCGAATTCGTAACCTTATGCACCAGAGAAACGAGGGCGCAGCCATCTTTAGACTATTGTCTTTGCGGTCACTATTTCTATGGCATTGCGCTGCAGGAGTAATTAGCTTTTGAAGTGGATTTACTTAATGTAGCCTAAAGTTAACGAAAGTTATCATGAGTATTGTAGTGTTTAAAGCAGATGTCTTAACTAATGTCAATCGACCGGGAAGATTTTGAAACGAGACGTTCATTCATAAATACGCAAGATCGCTGTGAAAATACAGACCGGAAGACAAAAGGTCTACATAAGGTCATAAGTGCAAGCGCATGCAAACGTGAACGCCACTTTCGCGTCTTGATGCTTTCTAGTGTGTAACGCACAAGGGAAATAATGAATAATGTCTCTCTCTTTACACAAAGCCATTACTTTTGAAGAACTTGATCTATTGACTATATATAGCCTTAGGATCACTTTGCTTGGCATAGCTTTTCATCACCATAATTGTCACTGCATGAAAAAAAGATTGATCAATAGGCTACATTGGATGATTAATCTGTGTTCCACATGAAAGTAAATCATCAAATTTTGAAACGACATGAAGATGAGTAAATAAATAGCTATACCAGAAATGTAATTTTTGAGTGAACCCTTATAGGTAGGCTACAAGCAATGAACTGTTCAAAAAAGGAAAGTCAAAAAGCAACTGGTTTGTAGTAGCCTACGTCAGGTAGCCTACAAGCAACCAGAATCTTGTCTTCTCTGAAGCCCGTTTCAGAACGCAGACAAACCAATGACAGAGGAAGAGAAAACCCCACTGGTTATCCACGCGCGCTGCCCACCCCCTGCGTTTTCAGAAAGCCAACATTATCCATCTGTCACTTACAGACGCTCAGCACACGTATCATTTGGTTGATATACATAGGTGGGCTGACTCGAGAACCACAGGACTATCTGAATAGCAACTTTACTGGATCGAGTCCATGCGTGGAATATTTCAGCGCATCGTGAATGGTAAGATATCCGTGGATCGTCCTCTCGTCACTGTCCGTTCCGATCTAAATTCGTTCATTAGATTTTTGTTGTGTGTCTGCCGTGTAAATTATACCCGCAATACTGATCATAGTAACTTCTTGCAAATGCTTGATAGCCTACATCCTCTCCCGGAGCTTGGGCAAGAAGTTGTGTCAGCGGAGGCTGTGTGAGTGATGCTTTTGACAGATGTGGCTGGGTTCAGTCTTATAACTAAACTAGAACGTAAACTGCGAATAGCTCAGTCTTGATTCTGATCAGTGACATTTACACTATAGCCTACCGGTACGATGCTTGTAAAATATTTAATAAGTTATTTGTGTAATTAAAGTGGCAGCATTGTTAAAAGAGTTAAGCATGATTCGTTTTATAAGTGTAATAAGGTAAAATCAAATATCATTTTTAAATCACTTAACAGGATTATACAGAAAAAAAAAGTAAACTATATGCATTATACCATATCAAACATGCTCTTTCTATAAAAATATTGCAAACCGGACTAAATTGCACTGCCAGTCTTATTATGGTCTCCAACCCTGGTCATAATGGTCTATTGGCTGGTTTTAAGGGGATTTTTGGGTACTTTTCAGCAGCTTAGGCTTGGAGACCATGAATACCTTGGTCAGGCTATGAGACTATCTTAAATCAGCAAACCAGCTGAAGGCAAACCATTTTAGGCTAGTAATGCACTATAGACTTTTTGATGGTTATTTATTGATCGATACTGTATTTATGCTTTTTGGGATATTATTGATTTGTCGCTCACATTAGTGTTTTGCCTATAGCTATATTGACCATACACACACATTAACCTTGAATAATACTGTGCCTGTAGGCATATAGACACACATAAAGAGTTTGGACACATATAAATAACATTCTTCGGAATCCTCCATATCTCTCTAGTCTTGTATTAACATCTTAATGGTAAATTTACAAGGGAATAAATCCATTTGCTCGTCATATAAACAAAAGTTAAAAGTATGTTCATTCCTGTGATTCAATTCAGGGTGTTCAAAAATGTGCTGTAGATGAATGTATACTGTAGGTTGAGAACTGGAACAAAGAAGGTTTTGGCTGGGAGTAAACTTAAGTTTATATTGTGGTGATGAATTTTTGTACTCCTAAGTATTCAAACATTTAATTAATTCTCGAACTACTCATTTAGGTGAGGTGAAAGCAGATTTAGAAAGAGTTTTTAAAGCAGAGTATATTCACAGCAAGGTCAAGAGACCCAAAGACATTTACAGGGGAGAAATGTGACAGATGAATAGATATCAATTTTCTTTCAGTAGCACTTTCATGTCTGATAGTGCATGATTGTGCTCGTGTTTGATTGTGTTGGTCGATGTGGCTGGAGCGATTTTGTCAAATGGCAGAGAAAGCTAATCGTAGCTCTCAATATGTGTACAGTGATGGAAATAAATTTCCCCCCTACATCCTATATTCCCAATATGGTAATCAGTTTGTTGGGATGAAAAAGCAGATTCATAAGAGAGTTTATTGTATAAGAGACAAGCCTGAAAGTCCTATAAAAGCTGAAGCCAATGAGGCTTTCAATATCTTTGTGATTGAAGAGAGAAAGACTCTCTTTACTGCAGTCTAGACGCTGAAGTATATGTTAGATTGATTATTTTTGTATTATTATTTCAAGAGCCATCATAATATGTTCTTGGCCTGTTTCTTATAAAAGAAAGTGCAGTTATCAGAAAACATGAGAGTTGACCCAACCAGAGGTTCACAAAAATGTGACCAGCAGGTCACACAGCTGTAAGATTAATGGATTCAATGCACTGATCGCCACAGAAACAAAACAATCTTATCAGTCTCTTGATGGTGCTTTAGTAAAACAGCTCTCTTGTGCCAATAGCTGTATATAACTGTCATTATACACTTCAAAATAAAAATAAAGTTTCCAAAAGGCGTTTCTTTTGCCGCAATGCCATAGTAGAACCATTTTTGTTCCCCAAAGAACCTTTTTCTTAGTTTGAAGAACATTTTTAAAATCTTAAGAACCCTTTCCCACTATAAATAACTTTTGTGGAATGGAAAGGTTCATGGGTGTTAATGGATCTTCATGGAACCATAAATGCCAATTAAAACCTTTATTTTTAAGAGTGTGCTGCAGTGGTGACTAGCCCCTCTCAGGGACTAATGAAGAGCACAGAGAAACCACCTCATTGAATGTTCAATTAGCAGGCCAGCAAGAGCTTTTTCATGCAAAGTTCAAGGAACCTGAGGCAACCAAAATGGCCGTTCATTGATAAGGAGAGTTTGTTGAGTGCTTGATTGTCATATCAGTAAATGTATGCCCCGACAATGTGTTTGAAATTCTGAAAACGTCCAGAATTCCCATGCTACATTTTTTTTCTGACATGGCTGTTAATTTATATTAGCTGCAGAAGAGAATGTGTGAAATGGGAAATTTCTGCTTCTTACTTTTCTTCATACAAAATCACTGATACCACAGACCATATCAATTCATGGAATAACAGAGAAAATTGTACTTGGAGGCCATCACTGCCAATTTTGTGCCACCTTTGATTGATGAAATGTTTCTTAACGGCTGGCTCAAGAGAAACATTTGGCAACATACATCGCTGCTAAAATAGGCACTGCATTTTTTAAGATGGTATTTTCCATCATTTGAAGAGAAATGAGACTGTGATGAGAGGCACAGAATATGTTGCAGATATTGCATTTCTAATAGCAACACCTCAACCAGCGTGAACTGGAAACGCATTGATTTGGAGCAGGTTTTGGGCAATTTAAAAGTGGAACGGTTGTTATGTTTTAGCTGAAGAAAGACCAACTAGCTTGGGTTGTCATCTGTGGCTTTGAACACTGAGATGCAATTCTAAAAGTTTTGAATTGAATTTTAGGCATTCAGAGGTATTGAAGAATTCACATTATTGTTTTGAAGCACATGATAATGGACAGATCTTTGACAAAACGACAAATGTTTAGTCCACATCACAGCTTATTTTGGCCAAGAACTGCTTGCTTGGACAGGAACAGTGTAATTTTAAGATCACTGAGATACTATTGTAGGTTTTTTTTATATTATTTTGTGCTATTTTCATTTTATGTAAAACAACATGTCAGCATTTTTACATGCTCTTATACCACAATGATAGAATAATAGGCAAAATTTGCCAAACTATTTGAATTATTTCTTACTCAGATGTATCAACTTTGTAATTTGTTTGTAGGCTTATGAGCCTCAAAAATCATTCCGCTGTCAACTATTAAAAAGCAACTTATTTCACACTAGTCCAGGTGACAGAAATGGCAGCCTTTATTACTGTGGTTATGGTTTTGCACTTATTTAAATATGGAAATAGTACGGAAATAGGGCCAAGTAGCCTACTCTGTGATTGTGAGAATAATCAAAATATGTATGAAAGTCCCAATTCCAAACAACTCCTT
Source organism: Rutilus rutilus (assembly GCF_951802725.1). Classification (NCBI taxonomy): domain Eukaryota; kingdom Metazoa; phylum Chordata; class Actinopteri; order Cypriniformes; family Leuciscidae; genus Rutilus; species Rutilus rutilus. Next base: position 36,741,391 of record NC_140213.1, read on the forward strand.
GTTTAGGTTTTAGCTCCCACATTGATAATGCATCTCACATCTGCCGATTTGTGATGGAACTCCACAAGCACTCAGTGTGATGATTATCAAATGCAAAGCAGACACTATTTGCAATTTAATGCATACTTTAAACAAATCTTCTTGATATGCACTTGCATTAAAGTCTAAAAATTGAGAAAAAAAAAAAAACTCTGACCAACAAAGAAAAGTGTAATCCTTCCTGAATGCTATATTATTATTATCATAGTAAAAGCCATGCAAAATAAAAGTAAATGTAAGTGTGCATGCTTTCCTCACAGAGTGAAGAATGTGATGGTAACGGAGCAGTATGGAGTGCTCGTGGAAGACTCTACTGCTGCTCGTGTGCACATCCTTGGGGGTGCAGTACACTGCCATCCGCTCCCTCCATGACTCCTTCAGTGGCCCTTGCCAAGACTCCGCCCACTGCCAAGGACGACAGGGTAAAGGTGAGTCACTGTCCTGTAACATGAAGAATTAGATTTTCACAGTGACATTTAACATTGTATGAGCTTTCCTCCAGAATAGTACTGTCACTCCCATAATGGAAAATGAAATTAGGTTTTTATTCAAATAGCATCAGGCTTACAATACCCTACTGATGGATTTCATTTACATGTATTTTTATTAACAAATCAACAAGGTTTTCCACTATTTATATCTGCCAGTTCCTTAATTTTGTTTCTTTAAGCAAAATATTTTTTTAGTTTCCACATATCCTCAGTTTTACTTTTCAGCAAGTAGCCTACAGTAGTATAAGGCATAATGTATTCTGTTAATTTAGCAGATTTTTTTTGGTTAGTTGTTTATCTAGTTGGTTTTTCACACTTTAAAGCATCTAATGTTGTTAGAAAAAATTACATGATATTATGATATGATAAAAATGTCTAAACATGGCTCATTCTGTTAATTTTCTTGCCATTGTGTAATTAATCTTAGAATTAAGAAAAAATAAAGTATCTGAGCTTGACCAGAATGTATATCTGAAAACCCATTTATAGGAATACTCCCGTAAACTTTGACACAGGGAGTTTTTAAAGCTCAAAAACTACATGACAGCAATGACCCATCTGCGATATGTCCTCAATTTCATTTGCATTCAAGTCCAAGTGCCGGGATGCATTTTTAGCACAGTTTAAGCCCTCCATTAAATTATAGTTTGCATAGAGACTTAAATTCAATTAAAATTCATGTTTGGTTATAGACGTAGCTTTAGCTGGTTTGACAAGATTATGCTGAAGGTTCCGAATGGCATTCTCTCTGTAGGCTTATCTCTCTCAGGTCATCACTTCTGTAATGAGTGAGTTTGTAAGGAAAGAAATTAGCAGAGAACTGTTAGAAATGCAACCTGGAAATTCCCATCGCATCCGCTGTAAGGAGCGAAAGATGGAATATCAATAATTAATTCTACAATTATCTCATCATTAATCTAACGTAATATGTCCTCACGGACCAGCTGTTTGCACTTCCAGAAAGCGTCGACTCGCACAACCTAATGTGCCATGCGCAATCAGTCTCTCATCAGCCGTAATTACACTCGTTATCAGTCACTCTCACCCTCCTGCTATATATAGTAATTGTTCATTTTGAGCAAAAGTCACATCATCTTTTTCAGATGTGAAGAATGCAGTCATTGTTCATATTTCAGTTTTATGTTATTTATTTTTTTCACATAATGCTCCAAAATGGTCAAATGATTACCATCGCAGAAGGAGGCAATCCAAGGCTTCAAAACAACTATTATTGCTGTACATTTTCTCTCTGCTGTGAGGATATGTTTTTAAAATTGCACTTTATTAAAGTTTTTGTTCAAATGAAACTTTTTTCCCCCCAAACTAAAGCTCCAGTTTTTTTTTCTTTTTTTCTTACCCAAATAACTGATTGATTAAAGATAAAGCTGAACTAATTGGGTCTTTTGTGGCCCTATAATGTCCTCTGTGGTTTCAAAGCGCCGTATTATCTCACTTTCTCTACTTCTCTTCCCCAGAGCAGAGATGGAAATCTCTCTGCAATGACATCCATGTCCCTGCTGAGACTAGCAGTAGCACTGCCACCGCTCGGAAGCACATCCTTCTGTTTGCACAAACCCGTAGTGGCTCCTCCTTTACCGGACAGCTTTTCAATCAACATCCTGGCATATTTTATGTTTTTGAGCCTCTTTATCATGTGCAACAGGCCTTTACCAATTCTAGTAGCCGCCTACAAAGGGCTTTGGATGGCAGAGCTCTTCTGGGGGCCTACCGAGACCTCCTGCTCAATCTCTACAACTGTGACTTCAGCTTCCTGGAGAGCTACATTCGCCCTGAACCACAGGATCACATGACTGGGACCTTTTTCCGCCGCAGCTCCAGCCATGCCCTGTGCACGCCGCCTGTCTGCCAGGAGGGTGGCGAGGAGATTCTAGCAGGGCAACCGGATGAATCCTGGTGCCCGAAAAAGTGCCAGGCGCTAAATCTCACTCTAGCCTCTCAGGCTTGCCAAGCACGAAGCCACGTGGTTATAAAAACAGTTCGTATCCCAGAGGTAGGCGACCTACGCACGCTGTCAGAAGACCCCCGCTTAGATTTGAGAATCGTCCATTTGGTGAGAGACCCCCGAGCCATTCTTGCATCCCGCATGACTGCTTTTGTTGGCAAATTCAGGGCCTGGAAGATCTGGAACGCCACTGGCCGCCAACCACGGTACGTGGACCTGACGCAGATAACAAGTACTTGCAGAGATATTGAGTATTCTGTGGAGACCGGCTTGCAGAACCCCACATGGCTGAGAGGGAGGTATCTATTGGTGCGTTATGAAGACTTGGCCTTGAATCCTGAGGAAAAGGTCAAGGAGATTTATCGATTTCTGGGGCTGGACTTGCATCAAAAAGTTCTCACATGGATTGCTCATAACACCAATGGCACTGTCCCTTCTTCTTCCGATTGGAACTATAAGTACTCCACCACAAGAGACTCTAAAGCCACAGCTCAGAGTTGGAGAGTACATCTGAACTTTGATATTATTAAGACAGTTCAATCTTTGTGTAACAGAACTCTTGCGCTACTAGGCTATAAGCTTGTCCAGTCTGTAGATGAACTGAGGAATATTACAAAAAGTTTAATGGAGCCCAGGACGTAGTGAAGTTAACTTTTATGTGAACTACTGATTCATTTGGAAGACACTTTTATCCAAAGCGACTTATATTGCATTCAATGTATACGTTGAACCAAACAGGGCTAATATAACCAGTATATTTGGTTACATAATATTGTGTTAATTGCTTCCATCCATGAAAATGCATGCAACATTATGGATACTACTTTGGGGGAAATTTAGCTCATGAATAATAATTAGGTTTAAGAGTGCTTTGTAACTTTCCTTAAAGGTATAATTTGCCCAAAAATGAAAATCATTTTCTCACCCTCATATTTTTCCGAACATGTATGACTTTCTTTCTTTTTTGGAACATTAGATATTATGTGTGTGTTTTTCCAGATGTGTGTTTTTTTTTTTTTTTTTATGCAAAAAAAGTCTTGTTTTGGGTCATGCAGGTTTGAAGAAATTATGACAGAATTTTCATTTTTGGATGGGCTATCCCTTTAAGTGCCTGGTCACATGAAGTAATTAATATTCATGAGCCAGGACTTTAGAATAGCATAATGCTAAAAGAGCATCCATGTCTATAATTTTCAGCTTGTAAATGTGCATTGATGTGACCAAAGAACCACTACCGAGTATCGACAAAAGCACAGCAGACTTGCCAGTTACAACACATGCCAAAGCTGGTCAAATGAAGTCAAGAGCATGTGTTATCTGGACGAGCCCATAAATGGCCTTAAGTATGAATGTTGATCAGCGAACATGTCCTTACAACCCCATAAACAGTCAAGCAGAGATCTAAAATGACTGAAATGCCACTCAGCGCCATTGAAAACTCATTTTCCATGTTCTTAAAAGCAAAGTCCCTAATAAAATCAAGTCGGCACAGAAGGTCATGTTGTTCAGTTTAAATCACTGGCAGACAGTTCAATGCGTTTTCATCCACCTCAAATAATTTTTTAGAAGCCCCAACGTCATAAATGATCTCTCTCTGATGGCATTTGGGAATTTGTATGTCAGAGTCAGGGATTACTTCTAAGTGCAGTGTCAACATTGGGAAAAGAACTTTGGAGCTATGGAGCCACTTTGCAATTTGAGTATAACAGATATAAAACTACAGTATACAAATCAAATTCCTGATTTAAAGCTGCCGTCGGCAAGATTTTTTTGATCATATTCACTGAAACCGACACTATGCTCCGACAGAACAACATAAATCAGCCGGTTTTAGAAAAAAAAACCCGCGCTTCTACCTGCACCTGGAGCCTGTTATTTGTTTAGCAAAAATCCACTGCTCCCTGTTCTTCTGGTCCAATTAGCGCAGGGCTGTGTGAGATCTGACTGTCAGTCACAGTTCGTGGACACGCCACAGATTCCCCCTCCCATCTCGTGCACGTTACAATAACACATGCACACGCCTGAAGTTCGCAGATGTGTTGGATTGTACGAAGCGTGATGGCGGAGAGGAAATCTACTAACAAGCTTCCAATTCCTCGGTTAATAACCATAGCTAGGAGGTCCAAAACAACCAAGGAAAAGAAAATGATGCTTCGATGCTGAAGAGACTGGTGCTTGGTGGTAGTGGGGGAGGGGCATGAGAGTAGTAAACATTAAACATTTTGGCTAAATCCCCTCAATCTGCCAGACTTGACGACTGCATCTTTAAAGCTGCAGTCTGTAGTTTTTCCTCTTTGTCGCCATCTCTGTTCGAAATCTGCAATTGCAGTTTTCCGCGTATTATCAACTTTACGTGGGTTGTGCCTCGGCACAGCACAGCGCGGATGAATCCAATTTTTTTAGGAGAATGTGTGGCTGTCAGTCACCACGCCGGTGTGGATATCGTCATTCGGAATCACAGATTATGCTTTTTGGAAGGATGACCAACATAAGAATTTTCACTGAAAATGTCATCCGAACAAGTAACTAACATCCACTTTTGTTCAGACCAACTAAGTGAAAAAAAGCATTGCAATAAATCGCGCTGATTAAATCTAACGATCGCTTAAGCGATGTCTTACCTGTCCAGCAGAAAAAAAGCATCCGTTTTTAACCCCTTCAAAACACGGAGTTCGCGCCACCTTTCAAAAGCCCTTCCGATATTTATCCTTGTTTTCGCATGGGCCCGGTTGCGTTCTCTTTTTTTTTTCTTAATTTCTAAGTTTAATTATATCAAGTGCTGTGTAAATCTCCACCTCCAACATCCTCACACGCAATATAGCCTACTAGCCGAGACATGTGTACAGATGTGACGTAATGACGCAAAGACATGCTCGAATTTCCCGCGGAAATCCACCAGTACCACTGCAATTAAAAACATCATTGCAAGCTTACAGTTTTGAATCGAGCTAAGACAAGCAGATCGTTTTGAACACTGGCTGGTTATGTACTTGCTCAAACATTTATTTTAGATCATTTTTAACGCAAAAAAGTTACGGACTGCAGCTTTAATTAATATGCTATCTCCTGTTCACAGGGCCCCCTTGAGCTTGAGCATGGCTGCAGCCCATTCGATCCCTTGGGTTAATGTGGCTCTACTAATTATTGTTTTAGTTAATATCATGGATTAAATTACTAAATCCATGAACACATCATATTTTGGCAGGTGGGGCTCAAATAAACAATACTCAAATTCTCAAAAAAACCAATTGAGAATAGAAATGCAGATATTATGGTGTGTGGGAATATGTGCCTTTAGTCTTAAAATACTCTTGAATTTCATGATGTCTTGGTAACTTTGTGTTGTTGTTCATGCCATCCTGTACATTAAGCAATTCATTAATCCTATGTGAATCATTTCATTAATTGCAAACACTTTTACATTTTGGACAAATGCTGTGTAAACAAACTGTTACTCATCTCAGGTATATGATGATTAAATGCAATTCTTCGGCCGCACTGCCAGTTAATAAATATGCAGAGAAAAGAGAAAATCTATGGTGAAATCAATTATTCCTCATTACTGTAGGAGGTGGTTCATAATGATACATAATGTGTTCATTTCATTTAATTATTTATTTTATTTTATTTTATTATTTATGGTAAAGAATTATGCAGGACAACTGGTGTAGCAGTATTAATGATCGGTTTAGAATACTTATTTGTCTAGCCTATATATGCATTCTATGTAATACACAAACACATTGACCTGCCTTTTTATTAATAATTAAGCAGGACTGGTGACAAATAGAAATGAATCGGAAGCATTAGTTTTGATGTAGGTGTTTGCTGCTTCTGTATGATATTTTCTATGGTCTGCTTTCTCATCAATTTTCTATTTTCTTTTAAAACTTGACATTCGTGGTGTTCTGCTGAGGCTGGAGCATTTGGTGAAGTGCTGATCATCTTTTCAACGTCAGCAGTCCAGCTTCAGCTTGGAAACCAAAATAGTGATTACCAAGGGATATGGCCATGCGGTTCAGACTCTCTTTTTGTCAGTTCCCTTTGTTTTCAAAGCAAAGATGCCTGGTATTAACACATTTAGTGGATGATAGCATTAGGCTTGATGACAGTACTATTTCCTCACATATTGTCATAAGGCACATAAACATGAATCTATCTATCTATCTATCTATCTATCTATCTATCTATCTATCTATCTATCTATCTATCTGATGCAGTGAGATCCAGTCAGATGGAGAAGTGATGAATCAAAATGATTTGATTTATTAGTAAAGAATAAAAATGAATCATAAAAATAATAAAACCATGAACTGTTAAGTAAATTAGTTAATAATGATCAGCTTTTAATAATAAGTAACAAAGTAGGCTAACAACAAACAAGTCGTTAAAGGGGTGGTATAATGCCTTTTTTACAATATGTAAAATAAGTCTTTGATGTCCCCAGTGTGTATGTGAAGTTTTAGCTCAAAATACCCCACATATATTTTCATATAGCATGTTAAAATTGTCACTTTTTGAGGGTGAGCAAAAACGCTCCTTTTTAGTGTCTGTCCCTTTAAATGCAAATGAGCTGCTGCTCCCGTCACAGAGGGCGGAGCTTCAACAGCTCGTGTCCTTTTACCTCACACAGTCAGACATGCACTGAAACTTTTAGCCTAAACCGGAGTCAGACAATGATGGAGAGACTCAAGAAGAAGTGACAACAATGTAGAATGCAACAGTACATTTCTGAACGGTTAGTTGATGAATTTATGCAGCTGATGTGGAGTTAACTATCTTCTAGTCATTGATTAGCATATTCTGTCATGATAATCTATAAATCGCGTTCCCGGGGGCGGGGTTTATGTAAATTCGAGGGTTGGTGATGTCACTAACCCGGGAGGAATGTTGTGTAGTCCCAACAGTTTGTTGTAGTTCTTAAAAAACTATTTCTTTAAAATATTTGCTTTGAAGCGTTGCAGATGTTGTTTATGCTCAAACAGCAACATTACACACTAACTAAAGTTAGAAAAGTGAAATCATAATCAACTAAATATCTCTGAGTACAATAAAATTGCCAGAAGAGCAAAGGAAGACATAAAGAGATCAATGTATGAGCAATGAGCTTGCCAATATTTAGGCTATAGGCTACCTATGTACAGATCAGGAACAAATATGCTAATCATGTCAAAAATATATTTTCTAAGAATTAGCTCTGGCTTCTTGGTATCCCATTACGTAGCCTAAGCGTAGCTAAACATTGCGGTTTTAACACTATAGAAACAGAACTAGCCAAATTAGCCTTTTCAACATGGACTTTATGCTAGGCCTAGTCACTTTACTTCTAAGTAAAATCATAAACTAATGCGACATTTGATATTAGACTGGATACCAGACTTTGCAGAGGAACATCAACTCACAAGGAACATGAACACAAAATCATCAAAGTAAATAAACTAGGCCTACTAAAATTAGAAATCACTTAGCCTAAAATCTATCTATCTATCTATCTATCTATCTATCTATCTATCTATATATATATATATATCTTGAAGCTGAAAGCAGCTTTAGATAGACAGACAGACAGTTAGATAGATCAGTAGATAGATAGATAGATAGATAGATAGATAGATAGATAGATAGATAGATAGATAGGCAGTTTTGCGTAAGGAATGAATCGGTTGCTCTCGTTCACTAAAAATAAAGCGGACTTCCTAGTGCTGCTTACGGCAGAAAAAGGTGAGTTTAGTTTATTATTACCTATGTTTGCCCAGTTTTTAAGCTTTGGCTGCAACAAATTGTGTTTAAAAACAGTGATGGGGTTGATTTGTAAGACTACTATGCTGTACTTGTTGACACTGTTTTAAACTGAGTGAACCAGCGTCATACTGAACAATGCAGTTAATTAGCTATAGCCACTATTTTTAGTTACACCTCACTGTTGTAGTGTAGTGTAGACTATACTTATAAAAGTAGCTGGAAAATGTTCTAATTTCATGACAGAGCCCAATTTTATTACTTAATGTTTTAGACAAAGGAAAAAACAAAAACAAGTCTGACTCATGAGAAGCATCGTGAGTAAATGGCTGCAAAAACACCTTAAGACACGGATACTGCGAGATGAGTCACTATCATCTAAAGAAAGCCCAACTAAATGTAACCACTGGGTTCTATGCCAGGACGTAGCCTACTTCTATCCAGAGTCTGAGGGGTTAAAAGCACCCTGAGGGAGTAATCCTCCCTCATTTACAATCACTCTCAACCCTGCAGCTGCTGACTGCAGGGTTATTTCTCAGAGGCCCTGAGAATATATCCATAGAAGAAACTCAATAGAAATGGGATTTAAGATGGAGGGAGAAGAGAAACCATCTCTCTTTGAACTTAATCTGCAAAGGCAACACAAACCGGCAATAAAGCAGAGTTTATGACACCCTCTGAGAACTGTTTCATTGGCTTTTCCATCGTGCCCTGACATACAAAGACACCAGCCGCCTGAGTCAGCCGCACAGTTAATCGCCCATCTCTTCAGCCAATATCAGCCTGTCCCTCTTAACCCCGCTGACAAATTTAGACCTCAGAGGATGGCGGTAACGAATGTTCAGAGCAAATCCACAATGCGCGGGGGTGTACAGTGTGCTTTCGTGTATGTAAGTAATGAATTAGCGTGAAGAGATGGAAGTGAAGTGGCCACAGGTCAAGAGTCTAGCATATGCTCTGTTGCCGAGAGAGAAACGGACGACCCCTTTTTTCTTAGAAAACCGATCACATAAAGGTCAGGCACGGATTTGCGGGAGAGAAAAATAAGTCTACTGCAGAAATCATGAACATGAAAAATGTATGTAGCAAAAGTTGCACAAAATATTACTATTTACATATTTTATACTATATTTCTTTCACATTCAGAATGCAGACTGCTATTTTGTGCTTTGCTTGGAGCATGCCATTTAATAGTTTATAGAATGTGTCAAATTGTGCTTTTTTACACGGTAGAAATACTTCAATACTTTCATACGGCAACCATTTTTAGTGAAATTAGCGATGAACCATATCGAATCAGTCCTAAAAAGTGTGAAATAAATCCAATATTTTCTGCCCCCTCCATCATACTAGTCTTAAAATGCAACTCCATCCATCTCATTCTCAGATTTTCAATATCCACAGTAAAACTTAAGATGAATAACTCTCCAAGCTAACTGTGCTTAACACTGTGATTCACTAAGACCGATTTGACAAGTGCTCTGAAGGCAATATAAGCTGCAAGAGGGGTACAAATAAAAATATGTAATTTATGAACGGCCAAGACATAATCGTCAGCTCATTTATCTGTATAACGACATTGGTTTGAGAAAAGAAAAAGTGTTATCTCTCTAGCTTGTCTTAAACTGGTACGTCTGAAAAGCTGTGCAAAATAGATTCGGTACCCATGAGGAAATCATAGACTACGACTTTCAAATTGCCTTGTTCTCCCCGTCTGCGAAGGTAAATCATAAGTCCACATAATTAAAATAATGAATGCTCAATTGACGCCCCTCAGGTGCCATTTGCTTGAAATTTCGTGTGATTGGGGCACGAGACAATTGCTGAAGCAATCCTACACGGCGAGGAGTAATTAGCCATATTACAATTTGCAGTAATAGGCACCATAAAATTGAATCCCGAACACTCTCTATATTTCATGAGCCAGTATCTTTTTATAGTGTCTAGTGGGCCCAGGGCCATAGGAGGAGAGCATGATGTTTCAGTGCTAAAAAAGGAGAGAATCTGAGTGCAGGAATGGAAGAAATGCAGCTTGAGAACAGGATCGAGCGGTAAAGGGGTGTGTAGGTGTATGTATGTGTGCGTGTGTGAGTTTCCATATACGACTATGCAAACTTAGCATCTGTTCTGTCAGTGTTTTTCACCCTCACTTTCACTCCTCCCACACTTTATTTTCTGTATAAATCACATTCCAGGCATTTCTAGATTTTTTTTCCCTTCGTGAAAAGATGACTACCTACAAGTCAACTTTTCAAAGGATAATATTCTCCAAAGTGCAGATGCAGTAGCTAGTGAGTAAATGTCTCACTGTTTCTGTCAGTATATCTCGGTTAAAAGCTGTAATTTGTGTTGTGACAGTAAATGGCACGGTTAAGCAGCCGCTCATACTCACATGCTCAGTTTCAACCATTATACTACGAACTGTATATGTGTCAAAAATAGCTATGCTGCAGCGTCATATGCTTGTGAACTGCAGCATGCGATGAGACGACTCATTCTGACAGCATAGCAGTCTGTTTCCATTATTGCCTCTTGAAATTTTCAAGCTTGGATATTCTTGGGTTTCTTTGTTGTCGTTGTTTTGTACAAAACACTAAAGAAAATTGCCAGGATTTTTTAAAAATGTAGATTTGAATGTTATTTCTCGCAATAAAATATTGTATTCAGAGTGTTACTGTAATTCAGGGTAGGTCATATTCTGTCATAACAAACAAATTACTATAAAAACAATAACATATGAAGAGTTCAGATGCAAGTGCCATCTGAAATTTTCTTCTAGAATGATCATTTTTATCAAGCTTGTATACTTAAGTTCAGTAGTTTCACTTAAATGACAATTAATAGGTCATTTTCATTGTTATTTAAGTGAAATTACTAAACTTAAATATACAAGCTTGTTAAAAATGACCATTCAAGAAGAAAATTTCAGACGGCACTTAGAGGCTTTTGCATCTGAACTCTTCATATATACCGCATTGTGTAATAATAGTGTGAAGAATTTAGTTTGAAGTCACCATTATGATGGGAAGTTTGATTTACTTTTAATTAATTTACTCCCAGCAGATGTGTCACAGAACACAATTGGTTCCACTGTATTACATGGAGAGAATAAGCTCATTATATACCAACTTGACATCTACAATATACACGGGACTATTATATATTACAGAAACAATATAATCTTTTATAAATAATTAAGGGTTGCTGAGGTATTTGCAATGCTGTTGAGCGAGTGGTAGTTTTTCTTGAGAACTTTTAGTATGTATTGTCAACCAGATATGCAAAGGTGTCAACACTTGGCAGATTAAACTCTATTGTAAAGAAATGTCTGCTTTTTAAAAGGAATATTCATGGAATAATCAGTGGGGGATTGCTCCGTGCCGTGCAAATTGTTATGCACCACTAGCACAGCTAACTAATACATTTTACAAGCAAAATGCTAAAATTGTTGTGATAAATCTGTAGTATGTAAATTTATTAAAAAAAATAAAAAGATGAATATTAACAGTTGTCATGCTATGCTTATTGCAAAGGAAAGTGAACAAGCAGCGTACTGTAACTTCTGGTAAATGCAACAACTGACAGGCGAAAATAAATGTTGTGACTTACTTTATAAGATGAAAATCTTGTTGTTGAAATATATAAGTGTTTATATTCTCTGTCTCCTCTCCACCAATAAGCTGGTGTGGGCGATCTGGCGCAATAGGGCTGCCGTCGCATCATCCAGGTGGATGCTGTGCATTGGTGGTGTTTTTTTTGTGTGTGTGTGAAAATGTAATAATTCAAAACGTTTTCTGTGATGGGAAGGTTTATGGTTTTGGGATAGAATATACAACTTGTGTTGTATAAAAATCATGTCCCCATACTATAAAACATTGAAAACCCAACGGGTGTGTGTAATTTTTGCAATTAAAAATTTCACAATGATAATATAGCCTATATACACACAAAACAATGAATGTGGGTAACTACTATGGAATATAGCCTGCAGTAAATTCACACTGTGGATGAAACGATTGGACGGACTAGTGAAGGGTTAGCACTATATCGCAGTGACTATAGTAGGATGAGGGGGGGAGGATTTACTGTACTTCTCTCCCCAAATGCTCTTTCTTTCTCTCTTGTTCTCTCCCTCTGGATCAAGGTGCACCAGAACTGTCAGCAAATCCACAATGAATTCCATACAGCTCATACAACTCATACAACTCATCCATAATTCAGCCTCAACTTCACTCAGGGAACTCTTTTGACTACATTTACCTTGTGTTTATTACCCCAGACATTACACACACACATGGGAGAAAGGAAAACTCTCTGACTGAAATGTCTCTGAGGGAGTGATGGGTATTGTGGAATACTGGAATCATCATATAGGACATGTTTTATGAGTTTTCAATGTCTATTTCATATTTGAGTCCATATACGTATCCTAGTATGCTACAAATATTTTTACTAACATTTAGCATAACGACTTTTACCATATGTGCATTTTAAAAGCACAGTCTTTGTCTTACAAGTTGCATACTTCTTGTTCTAGCCGAGCCACTGCCCTTGAAATGAATGGAAATGCTAACGGATAGCTCTCTCTAGGACTTCCTTGAAACAAAGCACTAAACTGGTTCACTGTAATATCTATAGTGAAGGTGATGAAACTGTCAAGCTAGGATTTTTCCTGAGCCTTTTAGAGGACAGTAAATTTCACTAATAATTTATTTTTATGAGAAAGTATATTGTTTGGTGTCCTCAAGCACCTGCTATTAGCTGCATCTGTTAAATGGTGTTGACCTCCAATGAGCGGGAAGGCGAGCCAATAAAGTGGCTGTGCTCAGACGCTGTTGAGCGTAAGCTAAATTGTGTACTACGCTTGCAAATATAACATTGAATAAACTGAAAAAAAAGTAGTGATTTGTTAATAAACTCACCTTAAGAAGATAGCATAACTTATAATCAGCAGATAGTATAACTAGAACTCATACGTTTATTGTAGAAGAGGGGAAAAAATGACATTAAACTCAAACACTGAAATGTATTGATATTACTAATTAGTAATATTAACATGACAATCTGGTTTCCTTCTCTCTAAAGGTGTTCGAGGATGAACAGCCTGTTCATGATAGCATCTGCCTAATTTGTCTCTACCAAGTGACACATGGATTTGCAGCAGAATACTGTTTGAGTGGACACGCAGATTTTGACAACAACACAAGTCAAGTCACATTTATATAGTGCTTTATACAAAACAAATTGTTTTAACTTCAATAAAAAGTGAGCAACTTCATAGTAATAGACAGGGAAAAAACAGCTCTAAGATAGTGTCATTGTTCAGCTCAATTAGCTTAATAGTGAGTCACTTCAGTTCAATAACAGTGTCAATGTTGCAAAGTTCATCAATTATGAAACAACGCAGTTTCAGCTAAAAAAAAAAGCTCTACTTAAGACAATAGAGTCATTATTCAGCTCAAACCAGATCCATTGTTGATTCAGTTCTGTTCAGTAAGAGTCAATGTTGCAAAGTTCATAAGCAGCTCTACACTCCAAGAAAAACCCATAAAAATAGGGCCCATTGTCACTATGAAGGAATTTTCTGTATTGATTTTTCACAGGGATCATATTCATATTTTGAAATACCCAATGCATTGTGTTGTGTTTTAGGGTTAAACTTTAGGAGAAACTTAACAGATAATGTTGTGGCAGAAAATAAAAAAAAATTTCTTCCAGTGTACAAAAGTCAATAGTGTCTGTACAGTACAGTCAAATCGATAATATTGGTTTCAAGATATGGGTGATATTTTTTTTTTACTAACTATGCATGATATGTAATCATATTAGATTACACAGCTTAGTTGCATTTTATAAATGGCATTTAGACCCTTTTAGAACAGACTTGTGACCCATTTAGGGGTCTCCACCCGTTAAAATCCAGCGAATTATTAATTTCTAACATTAATGATTATGAACTATTAGACTTTGCAGATTCATATACTCATAACTACAGTAAATTTGAGATTGCTTATACATTATGTAAGCAGACCCTGCATCACTTAGCAAATTTGATTATGATTATAACTCCAGGCCATCATATTTTTTGTTCTTTTGTTTGTAGCCTCAGAAGTTGAGTTCCAGAAGCCCTTCAGCCTGACACAACTGTTGAAGGTAACAAATGACAGCCCTCTCCTGGACAAGCAGTCCATCTGTCTGTGTCAGAATAATTGAATTCTGTAAATATAATCAGAGAGCTCTGTTATGATAAATTTTGAATGATTGCTATCTCTGTAGTCTGTTTTATGGAGGGTATGACATATAATTCAGACAGATATAAAGATATGGGCTAGCTTTGTGGCAAAAATAGGCCAGTAATCCTTCACAGTCCAAGTGCACACAGCTCTATTGGTTCAGATTTAGTATGGGGTCATTTTATATGAAATTATGTTTATATCCAAGAAGATCTGCTATTGCACATTATACAATTGGTTCTTCAAATTTGATTGGATGAGAGGCCTTCCAATATTGCTGATACACAGTCCAACAGCCTTGGAACTTTTACACTTTTTACATCTTTACGCCAATACAACAGGTGGCAACATGTTATGAGTGAATCATTGGATCACTGAAACCAGTTCATTAAAACACGGATTAATTTTGGAAAGAAACATGTATGAGCGAGTCAGAGAATCACATTGTGCTCGAGTTCTTTTAAGTCGGATGGATTCTGATTGGCTGTCAAAGTTTTTATTGTTCACCTAGAAAAAGTCATTATGAATGTCATTCCAACAATATTGTTCCTCTGTGACGTTATCGTAATAGTTGTGGTTTGTACAGTACTTTGTTATTCTTATAGAATTAGAACAATTTTTAAAACTTTATAGTTATAGTTATTCAAATTCATGTTAAATTATCAAGTAAACTTTTATTTGTAAAATATATTTTTCTAAATGAAATGAGAAAAATACAAAATAGAAGCAGTTCCTTTTCGAATGGAACTCGATGCTGCATCATGGCGTTGATGCTATAAGAACGCTTCTGCAAACAATATGATGAACGATATCACACAAATGCAAACAGACATATGGCTTCCTGAAGACAAATAAGCAGGGGATTCTATGACGTAGGTCCCCTTTTATGGTCTTACTGACACGCTACGCTACGTCACCTGACGTCATGTCAGCCAATCAAGATTGGCATGTTTTCACATGTGCTTCAGACACTGGTCACGCAGAAGCGTTCCCATAGTGTCAACACTTTCTCAAGGAACTGGGTTACATATGTGAATAAATGCTAAGATGAATAAATAAGATGAATAAATAAGCTTTCCATTGATGTATGATTTGTTAAGATAGAACAATATTTGGGTGAGATACAACTATTTGAAAATCTAGAATCTGAGGGCGCAAAAAATCGAAACACTGAGAAAATCGCCTTTAAAGTTCTACATTTATGTTCGCGATTGTGCTGCATTCACTCACATAAATAAATGTTTTATATATTTACGGTAGGAAATTAACTAAATATCTTCATGGAACATAATCTATACTTAATATCCTAATGATTTTTGGCATAAAAGAAAAATCGATAATTTTGACCCATACAATGTTGGCTATTGCCGCAAATATACCCGTACGACTTATGATCCAGGGTATAACAATTTGTGTTCTCTGAGAAGAGTTTGTAACTAAGGTGCTTATAAGCATATCCAGATTAATATAACAAGCTGAAGGCAGTAACAAATTTAGAAGAAACTATGATGTTTGTTTGTTTGTTTGTTTTGATCTATGGCTAATTAGATCATTTGAATATCTGTCCATTTTCAGACAGATCCTGATTAATATTAATACTCCATCTGTGCTTTCGACTTCATTTCATTAGTCATAGCTTCCAGCATCACATATAGCTTTTCTCTGATCCATTTTCTCAAACCACGATAAACTCTAATGCTAATTATGCACCTGAACTATAATTAAGTTTACAGACTGATCAAATGAGTTTGGAGCCCTGCTATAAAAACAACTTAAAATCAGTTCATTTCACTGTGAATTAATCATAATACCCTCTGTATCTTATCATCCTTAAAAAGAGCTTTGTTTAAAAGCCAGACATTAATTAGGGTTTACTCTAGGCTGGCTCAAAGCAAGTCCCAACACTGATAATCCCAGCTGATGCATCTGAGCTAGATAGCTCATTGATTGAGAAGCCTAGCTTTTGTACATGGGAACACAATCGACCAGACTACCAGAGCTTCATAGCATTTAGTTGGTGAGGACAGACCAACAACAAAGGCACAATTGATGTTCTGTAGAGCTTCTGAGACAGTGGTGTTTAATTAGCCTTCATTGAAAAGCAAGTAAGAGTGTGCACGAAAATCTCGAGTGATCTATTTCTTTTCACTTGGTCCATCATGGAAAATTTTTACAACTTTCAGCTTTAATATATGGCATGTTAAATTCAATCCACAGGATTTATTTTCATTGTTTCTTTAAGCGTGTGATGCATGACTGTCATCTAGAACAGACCTCAGATGTAAGCCCCCCTTAACATGTGATCAGTTCCCAGCAGAGCTGCAGTGGCTCAGGGCTCATCCAACATCACAGTGCCTTAGTTTTTTTCCTACAAACCCAGTTAAAACCAGATGCACATCAAATGAACTAAATCCCCTATACGCAAGTGGTGTGGTGTCTCTTTGCACACAGTTCTGTGCTCCATTCTCACAGACAACTGTTTCCCAGAGCATATGCTGTTTTAGGAGCACAGGAGCATATGGCACATTTAATTAGTGAAAGCTCATTTAATTTACCGACACACCTTGGTCTGTGGGACACAGTTTATTGTGCTCTGGTCCTTTTGTGCCCGATAACAGAGTTTCACTGGGGTTTCCAGACTAGTGAGCCTGTTTTATCCTCGCCATATTGCATTAATTTGAGCCACCTGAGCTAGTCTCACACTTTTTTAGGTCTATTTAGGTCTTGTTGTGACACCAAGGGGTCAAGGTTTGGCTTGTTAGCATCGTCCAGTTCAATCCCTGCTGCTGATTAGGTTTTTGTAAGCAACACATAAATCGCAGATATTTCTGTATATATTACCAACGCATTCTCATCCTAGGGCGTCATATACTGACGCTTTTGACATTTCGTCTACATCGAACGCACATGGCACCCTTTAGTGTCAATATGACACGCACAGAGCTTTGTTCGGTTATGGGTAGGTTTAGGTCTGGGGTAGGGTTAGGGTTAGACCGCTAGGAGGCGCCTTCTGGCCCATATCTATCTGCGTCTCACTCTCATATTGACGCTAAAGGGTGCCATGTGCGTTCGATGTAGACGAAATGTCAAAAGCGTCAGTATATGACGCCTTGGGATGAGAACGGGCTGATATTACAGTTGATGTTTCACCAGTGCCTTATTTTATTTTTTTGAAGGGCCCTTAAAAGTGTGAAATGGACTATTATTTTTCTTTGCCTTAGGATAGTCACTATAATGAAGGTGTAACGATCACCATTGAGAGTGCCCAGGATAGCCAGAGGGCACTCCAACCCGGACAATCACCACACGTCCACAAACTACATTTCCCATTTACATTTGGCAGACGCTTTTATCCAAAGCGACTATACATTGCATTTCAAGGTACTGGTACACATTAACATTCTTATCAGTTCTTGCTTTCCCTGGGAATCAAACCCATGACCTTGTTGTTGCAAGCGCCAACACTCTACTGTTTGAGCTACAGGAAAGCCTGGAAAGAATTTCCCATAATCTTTTCATAGCTCACCCCATATACCGGTAAGCCTGGTTTTCACATTCATTCCTTGCGAAGTCTTGTTAGTTGTTTACACTGCATCTCTGAGCATTTTCCTGGTCTTATGTCTCTTGGTTTTGGATTTCTTGCCTGTCTCTGGATTACCCTTTTGCCTGTGCTCCCTCCCTGCCTGCCTGCCTGTTTGTTTGTTTGGACTGCTTACTTTGTGCTTATGACCTCTTGCCTGTTATCCGGATTACGTCTTTGGATTACCCTTTCAAATAAATTCTGCATTTGGATCCACAACCTTTGTGTCTCAGAGCAGTGCATAACAGTTCCTGTGGTGCCACCAGCCAGTCAGAGCTGTCATTTACATAATTTCCCTGCAGATTTTGAGTCATTAATCACAAAATATCGGTACCATAATGGTTATCAGATGGCATTAAAGATCAGAATATATTGGTATTGTTCGATATGGAATATGACTTGTTAAAATTCTAAAAATGGCAGATATACAAATTCTGTACTATTTTATTCATAAATTATAATACACACACACACACAAATAAAATAAATTATTTGAATTGCTTCATGAATTTACTAAATTTCAATTTGTAAGTTTGCATCACATATACAGTACAATATCCATCAATGTATTCTTACTGTTTTTACGCATTTAATAATAATTACGTGGGGTTTTCTGGTTTATATTTTGCATTAGCTGAGTGGGCGTGGACTTAAAGAAAGTGCGAACCTGTAGGGGAGAACTCATTTTAGCTAATTTATGAAAACGTTTGTGCGTTTTATCCATCCTTTTTATATTTTTTTTACTCTTGTTCTTAATCACCTTATGTATTTATTTATTACACTGTAAAAACTTGCTCAAATTTTTAAGTTCAATCATCTGCATAAGTCATTTAAACTTAAAAAATGAAAATTAACTTGAATTGACTTAAAAATGAGTTGAATCGTAAGAGTTTAAAATGGCTTAATTTATTTTAATGAGAATAAAACATGTTGTCATAAATTTATTGATCATGTCATTTGTTTTTCAGTGCATATGTTGAGGTACTATTAAAAAAATGGTATGTTCAAATTAGTAAGAGCGGGTAAGATGTATATAAGATGGCTGCCAGTAGCAAGGGACAAGTGGACGGATTGTGGTTAGAGTCAATTTGAACAAGGTTATTGTACAGTGCTGCTTGAGTGCAGTGAAACTCTGAAGAGGGGAGTTCTTGTTGAGCAGGGGAGTTGGTACTGTTTTTAGACTCTTTTTATTAATAGCCTTTGCTTTTTTATGCTCTTAACCATATTTATTTCCACATTTTGCACATCTTCTTATAATAAACATCTTTTTGGATGCCAACATCGCTCCCATGTTTACATCTTGGTGTGATTCTCCTACAGTGTTGTAGGGTGTTAAATGATGCCAAACGTAATCTATGTGTAAAATAGTGTAAATGAGCATGCATAATAAATATAATAAACATCCAATATTGGAAATAGGCTATCTATTGGCCAATTGCAGTGAATGAAATTAGAATCTCTTATTGGCCGATAACTATTATAGTAGTTGTATGTATATGGTAGGCTACTGGTAGTAGTATGGTATGGTACTATTATAGTCTTTGTATTTGTCAGAATTTAGATCACTCCTATTTTTCTTTTTTAAAATGTATTACACAAAAGAGTATTGCTTAATGTGAAATATAGACTGCACTGAGATCACAGTGAAGAGAAGTTGTTTTTTTGGGGGATATTTAAAGAAACAACACTCCCTTTACTCTCTTTGAAATCTGAGCCTAGCTATCATTCTTTAATCTTCAACTGAAACACATACAAACACATCTATTATGCTTCCACATTACCCGATAGTGCCGTGAGATAGACATTCTATCTGCTTTTTTTTGAAGGGCATCTTTGTCCAGTAGCTCACTAACAAGTAATGGATCTAAATAGATCAAGGAAAGTTTATTGGCTTATACATAAGCACATACATGACTGAATGCATGTGTCTATGAAAGGGGTCTTGAAAACAGAGCTTGTTAACTGTAATGGTGAAGATGAAATGCTCCTGCCCCATTCTGACAATGTGATTTAGGAAAAATCAATGGAAATATATAAAAACACAACTGCAGACTTCCTCACAAGCTTTTATGTAATCAATTTGTACATGATGCAGTTTTGTTACTCTTAACAGCCCTTTGTACCCCTTTTAACCGTCTTGCGTCCGGGAAATGTGTTCTGTTGTTGCTCAGGTCCCTTGAGGGTATGATAACAATCTAGTCATTATCTAGTCACTTCTAACCAAAAAGTGACTGATGATTTGCGTATAAAAAGCATGGTGTCCATTGTATGTACAGAACATGATTGTGAAGAATATTAGAACTGCAGAATATTATTTTTGTCACAAAAAAGCTAAAGAAATGTTCTTCCAATAGGAGACATGGCCTAATCCATATTCTAGATAGGTCTGTGCAGCCTTGAGCATTGCATTCAGCGCCGCTGCACATGTTTCATTGTTTAAAATCAATGGAAATTTGAATTGTTCAATACAAGGAAACAAAGAATAAATTGTTCTGGTAATACTGAATAAAAATCTAGTGAAGTCAGAAAATAAATTTAGTCTGAACTCTGAAGAAGTAGGATTGTTGAAATATATTATTCATTGTGCTTCAACAGCATATTTGAAGGAAAGTACGATCCTAATCAATACTCCAAATCAATAGTCTTAGTCAGTATTAATGGGTGTGAAATTCTGTGACCTTTTTGAAAAGGTCTTACTGTTTACCTGAATTACAGTTTTTACATTCATTGATTATTAAAACACAGTGTTGCAATAATCTAAACTGAAAACATTGAATGAAAGATAAAAGACTATCTCTAACTTACTACAATGTCTTTTGATTCTCCAGGGAAGTGTGTCTAGCGTGACGAGCAACTGACAAACTTGCTTTCGCCCCATTTGATTCTCCACATCTGAACACAGCTACATGATTGGAATGTGGGTCAGGCATTTAAACCAGTGAACTAAAAATCCAAGCCTCCATCCGATTCCTAACTCACCAGAATGTGTTTTTTATAGTTAAGGAGGGAGACCTATAGAGAAAGTATGGATAATTAAAATGCTTTTTGAAAACTTTTATTCAGCAAAGGCAGATTAAATTGATCAAAAGTGACAGTAAAGACATTTACAGTGTTTTATATTTCAAATAAAAGCTGTTCTTTTAAACTTTCTATTCATGAAAGAGTCCTGAAAAAATACATCATGGTATATCATTTTTATTTTATTTTTTCAAATTTATGTGAAATAGTCCTTTTGGACAGCCAGAACTATGATGAAAAATCCAAAGCCTATATGCATTTTCTGCAATTTTTCTGCTGTTTTCAAGTCTTCACGGAGTCTGCCACAGCATTATGCAAATTGTTTTCACTCCAGCATGTAATTGTGGTATCTTCTTTTTCAGGAAAACTGCTCTAAAACCTCCTGTAAAAGCGAAAAGAACTTGTGGTTGGTCACTTGAAATGAGTCACAACATGAAACTACAATTATCCCTGCTATTCCGTTAACCATTCAAATTTATTTCATCTATTTCAATTAACATTGTCCGGTTAAAAGTAAAAAAAAAAAAAAACTTTCTATCATTTTAATGATTAATAATTACACTAGGGCCATTGAACAGTTGGCAAATTGGCACATCTGCGCAGTCACTTCTGGCTCATCAAACCTTAGGTAGGTTTAATGAATGGCTCTCTGCACTCACAAGTCTGTCATTCATGTGTCAGTCTCTGACTGTCTTTCTCTTGTCCTCTCCTGTCTGTGTTTTAGGAGAGTGCACTGTTCCTCCAAATTAAGACAGTAGAGCTGCATGGTCACCCGCCATTCGCAACCCTCTCTGACTTATCCTGTTTTCCACTTACAGACTGATGGGGAAAGGGGAAATGAAATAGCGAAAGCTTTGACATTGGCATTTATTTAAAGAAAATCTCCCTTTCATAAGCCACTTTACCAAATGGAAGAGTGGAAAAGATTTTTTTGACATGGTGTCCAAGAATAAACATTAACAATGATTCATCCATGAATCGGACTGATTCAGTGTTGACTCACTGACTCAATGATCAGATCACAAATATTAATAAGTGAATAGATTTAAATGCCTGTTTCTCAAACAGAGCTATCGGGTTTCCAAAAAGCTGTAATATGGTGCTTTTATGTAGCAATAAGCCCCATGAAGCCATGTTTTACAGTGTATTTAGAACAGCTATAGGAGCGTTGTTAGGCACGACGCGGAGCTGTTCTAAATCCACTGTAAAACACGGCTTCGTGGCGCTTATTGCTTTTATAAAATGGTTACTCCATAAAAATATTTATTTTAATATTTATTTTATTCATAAAATAAACACCAGCAACAAAAAATATAAGTCAAGTCATCTTCATTTATATAGCGCTTTTAACAATGTAGATTGTTCCAAAGCGGCTTTACAGTGATAATAGGAAATTATAATAGGAAATAATATATAATATATATAATATATAATAGGACAATAGGAAATTTTTGGCTTTATAGCAGCTCTAGAATAAAGTTATTGTCCAGCTAAAGTTAGTTTTGATTGATTCACTTCCATCGCAACGATCATTAGATATTAACTTAGGGGCCACTAACTATGGGAAGTGTTCCAGGTTCCAGCTGACCTAATCTATGCAGCCTAACATTGAATTATAGAAGTCTATAATGTGTTATGTGTATGCCAGGTTAAAGAGATGTGTTTTTAGTCTAGCTTTGAACTGACAGAGTGTGTCTGCTTCCCGGACAATGTTAGGAAGACTGTTCCAAAGTTTTGGTGCTAAATAGGAAAAGGATCTACCGCCAGCAGTCGATTTTGATATTCTAGGTATTATCAACTGTCCGGAATTTTGAGATCGCAATAGACATGGAGGACTATAATGTGATAAGAGCTCGCTCAAGTACTGCGGAGCTAAACCATTTAGTGCTTTGTAAGTAATCAGCAATATTTTAACATTTATACGATATTTAATAGGGAGCCAATGCAGTGTTGACAGAACGGGGCTAATATGGTCATACTTCCTGGTTCTGGTAAGAACTCGAGCTGCTGCGTTTTGGACCAGCTGTAGTTTGTTTATTATGTGTGCAGGGCAACCACCCATAAGAGCATTATAATAATCTAGCCTTGATGTCATGAACGCATAAACTAATTGTTCCGCATTTGTCAATGAGAGCATATGACGTAATTAGATATATTTTTAAGATGGAAAAATGCGGTTTTACAGATACTAGTAGACACGTGACTTTCAAATGAAAGATTGGTATCAAAGAGCACACCCAGGTTCCTAACCGACGACGAAGACTTGACAGAGCAGCCATCAACTGTTAGACAGTATTCTGGGTTATTACGTGTGGAAGTTTTTTGTCCAATAATTAGAATCTCTGTTTTTTCAGAATTAAGTAGTAGGAAATTACTAGTCATCCAATTTTTTATATCAGCTATGCATTCCGTTAATTTTGTGAATTGGTAAGTTTTGTCAGGGCGTGAAGAAATATAGAGCTGAGTATCATCAGCATAACAGTGAAAACTAATTCCATGCTTCCTAATGATATCTCCCAAGGGTAGCATGTACACAGTGAACAGCAACGGTCCTAGTACTGAGCCTTGTGGTACGCCATACTGAACTATAACGTTATAACACATTTATTCCTCCGCCAAGCAATGTAGTTCCAAAGAGGTTGCTAAGCAACACATGCAGCAACAAAGAATCACAAACGGCAGTTGCGCAGTAATACTAATGTAATGCGGTCACAGGTGTATGTTTGTTGAGTAATTTACAACGGCTTTGAACGCGGCTCAACCAATCAGAATCAAGGACTGGAACTTTCCGTTTTATAAATATATATATATTTTTTTATCATTTATGGTGTCTCTTTTTTGACATTTGAACATGGCAGACCCAGTCCTCATTTATCTTTCAGTATATTGATTAAATCATTATTTGAGGATGCATATGGTTGCAGTATTGATGTCTGTGCTGTTTTTGAAGAAGTGAGACCTTTAAGCAGTATAACATTGATATTGTAGTTTGTGTTCATATTTTGAATTAGATTTTATTTTTGTATTTTCTGTTTTCATTTTAGTTTTAGTTAAACTTTACTAATTTTTTGTTTTAGTTTTAGGACCTCAAATTAAACTAAACATAAATGAGAAATGTTGCCTTGTTTAGGCTTTTTTTATATTTTATTTTATTTTATTTCAGTTGATGTTTATTTTATAATAAAAATTTTCCTTTATGGTTTTTGTTTTAGTTAACAGTAATAACCCTGCCTCAAAGCTTTTAGCATTTACTAATGTACATGCAGAGATGTTTCAAAAAGATCTGGCAGCGTTTTTATTTTCCTTCATAGTGATGATCCCAACAAAATCATATTACGCCCCAGACTTTTGTGTGCTGCATAAGTAAATCCATTAGCGGTAAGAACATTTCCTTTTGAGAGCTCCACAGAAAAATAGGGGTTCATGGTTCAATAGAGGTTTGCAGGCCCAGCAGTTCTCAAGGATGCTGCTTTTCAAAGCACCTTTCATCTCTTATGAGTTAATGTAAAATGACAAAAAAAAACAAAAAAAACATTGCAAGATTGCTAAAAGCCACATGGGAGCTGGTGGATATTCATAAGAGCATTTAGACAGAGTAAGTCTAAGATACGGCATACACTAAATGACTTGTGTACGGTATGTACAGCTTTGCAACAATTTAGCAAATATACATCAGTAAAGTACACTTGTGACCAGGTTAATCCTGTTCTTCAAATACTTAGCAAATGGCTCTCTGCAGCCTTAGGTACAGCTTGACCTTTATAAAGCTTTCTGAGTCACAGAGCTGATGTGGGGGACTGATCAGATGTATAAACCTCAGGACATCCAGCCTGACCTTGCCTCTATCACTCAACACAAACATATAGGAAGTATTTAATGAGAGAAAGGGGCAAAGTTGAGTAAGAGAAGCCTGAGGAACAAGCTGACCATACCATGACATTGATGTAGATTAAAAATCTGGCAAGATAATTTTCCAATTATTAGGACTTTGATTTATATGTCAAAGGGTGTTGCAGAGGTGTGTCTCTTTGACTAAAGCCACTTTTTTGGGGGAAATATATTTTTAAGCAAACAAAAATAAACAGTGTATTTACATGCATCACAAATGAATTCTGTCACAGAAAAGTATGTATTGTGTCTGATAACATAGTGGGAATGACATTTAAAAAATGTTTTACAAAAAATGCCTGACTTTGTTTTGCCAAGTTTAATTTTATAGCTAGCATTTGTGTATCCTAAATATACACAATTACAGTTGTAATCGATGCAATGAACAAATCGAACAAAATTTAAATAGCTCAACACAACAAATGTTTCAAGTGGTTTCCCCCAAATTGAACTGAAAATGCAACTTTTAATGTCTTCTGCAGATTATTATAAAATGCTGCAAATTTTTCAACCCCTGAATAAAACCCCTAACAACAGCACAAATGTGCAAATCTGTTGTCTCAAGCACACCTGATGTAACTAATCAAGGGCCTCATTAGTTGCACCAGGTGTACTTGAGCTAAAACACTTGAGCTAAAATATCTGAACTGGCTAGGTTTGTTGAGTGTCACGTTTGACTGCATGTTAGAAACATGGCTAAGTCAACAGAATGGTCCAAAAAGTTAAAGGGGTCATATAATGCCATTTTTGAACAAGTTAATATGATTCTTTAGGGTCTAAATGAAAAGTTTGTAATATACTTTGATTAAAAATTCTCATTAGAATTGTAAGAAAACACTAATTTTACCTGGTCAAAAACAGCTCTGTTTTCAGCACGCCATTTAAGTGCATGTGTCTTTAAATGATAATGAGCTTTGCTCACCCCGCCCCTCTGTTTCTGTGGGGTGATTTGACACAACACACGTGGAGTGTTGCCTTGACAACAGTTGAGGGTGTATTTTGGAGAAAGAATGGTCTACATTTGTGCAACCGTATCAATTTGAACCAGAGTCGGACCCGGAACAAGATGACGGCCCCGAAGAAGTTCGACAATTAAGGCTCGAACAGGACGTTTCTGAAAGGTTGGTTAACGTAATGTCACTTTGATCTATCTTTGTGTGTACTGGCAGGGTAGAGTAGTGAGATACGAACGATATGTGTTTAACGTTACTGATATGAACGTTAGTTCATTGACAGATTGATGTTACAGCTAATGGTCATGAAAAACTTTTTTTCGGTAAATAGGCGTGTCAGTGATGCGTAACGTTATCTATGCAGTGTTAGGTACAACTGTCAGGGCTGAAGCACTAAAATTTTACTGATCTGTTTAAAAAATAACCAGTCTGTGAGACTATGACAGTCATTAGGCACATAAACAACACATACTCAGACAGGAGCTAATACCTTTTTCAATGTTCTCGTTTATAAAGCAGTCTGGTGAGAAATGATTCGCGCAAACATGAAAGCATTGACGTTGATCGTGGGGAATATTCCCTTCGAAAACAAAACTCAGCCACTGCGTCTTCAGCGGTTTGGATTTAGGAACATCAAAATGACTGCTGTGTTCGTTATTACACCCAAGAACAGAACACCACAATCGCTTAGACGCCATTCTGCTCCAGCGTATCAACAACGGCGGACTATGATGACAGCTCGCTCAGGGCGGGTCTGTGTTGAAACGCTGCTGTCAATTAACAATCGTGGGAGGGTTAGACGGCTCGATTTGAGACAGGGGAAAACATATAAGGAGATTTGAAAAGAAACACTGGATGGATTTTTATCATTATATGATGGTTGTGTACAGGCACTGCCAACACACATTTCAGTACAGTCAACTTGTAAAAGTGCATGTACCATTATATGACCCCTTTAAGAGAAGATATCATCGCCCTTCGCAAACAAGGAACAGGATACAAAATATAGCAAAAGCACCAAATGTTCCTAGAGACTGTTGGAAGCATAGTTTGCAAGTTCAAAGTTAAAGGAACAGTGGCTATACTACCTGGATGGGAAGGAAGCCATCAATGGCTGCAACCAGATTTCCAGGGGGCACTGTAGAATGACATCACAACTGTCATAATTTGTGTAAAAAATATGGAAATAATTTACACAAATGAAATGACTTTTTTTGTTATTTTGTTCAGATTATCATATTTAAAATAAATATTCATATGTTTAAGATGAATTTGAATATTTTAAGACTGAAAGTCTGTTTTAATGTGACCTTCATATAACAAAAATGAAAGAACTGAAATGTGTTGGTTAAAAAAAATAATAATAATCCATAGGACATAAAAGTGCCAAGCACCAAGAAACAGATTAAAGTATGTGAACTGAACCAGAGATGCCAAACAAGATTAGATAAAAATTTATCACAAGAACAACAATAAGAGAAAATAACAGGGAGGCCCCTTGCAATACAGAAAACTGCTGCTTTCCTATAACTTAGTTACTATGCAGATGTCAAAAATCTCATATCCATAAATACAATTAGTCAAATCAGTTTGTACATTACTATACCTATGGGTTTCGGTTGTATTCTTATGTCTTGTTGTTGTATTATTGTTGGTGGCAAGAGACAATCTCTTTGAAGTAACTGACTTTGAACAGATTTAAAGGGCATGCAGAGGCCGTTTATATTTATTTCAGATCAGTCCTTGGAAACGATAGAACTGGATGCAATGGGAATCCATTGCCACAGTTGCTGTTGTGAATGAGTTGTAATGTATATACTGGTTTATTAAAAAAATCATTGTCTATTTAAACTCCTTGTTTACATTCACATATTATATTATATGCCATGCCATCATATCACTATAAATGTTGTGTGTCCTCGCAAATGGTTCTAAGTTGCAGTATGTTAATAGGCTCCATTGCTGTTCAGTTAATTGTTTACCATGCTTTCTCGATTTAGCCTCTAAGTGCTTTGATAATGAATGCAGTATGCATGGACATTTGCAAAAAATAATAAATAAATAAAATACAACAATGCATTAAGGCACAGCTTCTTGTTTAGCCGATATGAGAGACATTAAAGTAGTCAATTTAGGTTACCCAGATGAGCCATTTGATATTTGGAGTTGTCATGGCAACAGTGAAACATCTGACTGCCGAAGGCTGCAACTGACCAATCAGAATCAAGTACTAGAGAGCCACGTAATGAATATGTATATTGTGTGTTAAAGAAAGGCCCATCTGAATATACAGACAGAATATCTTCGAATTACAAAAAAATTAGGGCTTATGGTATTTGAAGATCTCATGTATTGTAATAAAGGAACTAGAAGAAAAGTTCTGTAGGGTGTAGAACCTAAAAGGTTTTTGTCAGGCGCTTCATATTAGGGGCTCCCGTCATGGTGCAATTTTATGGATTTAGTTTTAATTAATTTTGTGGATTCATTTTTACTTTTATGAATTAAACAGCTCATACACATACTTTATCACTAGAAAAAAAAACTGTTAAAGGGGTCATATAATGCCATTTTTGTACAAGCTAATATGATTCTTTAGGGTCTAAATTAAAAGTTTGTAATATACTTTAATTAAAAATTCTCATTAGTATTGTAAGAAAACACTCATTTTACCTGGTCAAAAACAGCTCTGTTTTCAGCACGCCGTTTAAGTGCATGTGTCTTTTAATGATAATGAGCTTTGCTCACCCCGCCCCTCTGTTCTGTGCGTACACCGTTTTTAATAATAACACAATAGCCATAACGCGTTGTTCATTATAAACGTGGGATTATGAATTATATTGAGAACGTCGTACATAGAAAACATGCGTAATGTACCCTGAGTGTAAACAGCCGCATTCATCGTGGAGCGTGCAGCAAGCGATTTGCAAAGATTAATATAAATATTAATATAAAGGTTAATAAAACGTTACACTCACTTCTTCTTCTGGAGGTGCAGCAGGAACACGAATAGTTGGTACCGATCCTTTTTTCAGGAGCAGCTTCTTAGCAAAACCAGCTTTATACTGACCCTCGTTTGTAAAGCAGTCTGGTGTGTGAAATTATTCGCGCAAACATGAAAGCATTGACGTTGATTGTGGGGAATATTCCCTTCGAAAACCAACTCAGCCACTGCGTCTTCAGCGGTTCGGATTTAGGAACATCAAAATGACTGCTGTGTTCCTTATTACACCCAAGAACAGAACACCACAATCGCTTAGATTGTGCGCATTCTGCTCATAGACAGTGCTCCAGCATATCAACAATGACCGCGCCGGTCCACGCGGTCTATGATTGACAGCTCGCTCACGAGCGAGGGCAGGTCTGTGTTGAAACGCTGCTGTCAATCAACAATCGTGGGAGGGGCGTCGATTTTGTGACGTCACAAAATCGAATGGCTTGATTTGAGACAGGGGAAAACATAAGATTAAAAAAAAACTGGATGGATTTTTATAATTTTATGATGGTTGTGTACAGGCACTGCTAACACACATTTCAGTACAATCAACTTATAAAAGTGCATGTACCATTATATGACCCCTTTAAACATGAAATAATCATGCAATCATTTAAGCCGGCATTCCTCCTTATATAGAACCTCTTTGACATAAAGCGTTCTTTAAAACTGAGTCAAGAACCCTAGGGTTATCACGTCTGTTTTGGGTTTTGGTTCACCTTTTACAGTATGTGTTTTATTTTGTTATTCTCACAGTTTTCTGTTTGTCATGTGTTTCCCTTGCCATAATGTGATCACGTCTTGTGCTTCTCCTGATTATGTGTCACTTTCTGTTTGGTTCAGTGTTTGATTGTTGAGGTGTTTCCTTGTTGTCAATAGTCTTTGTGTATTTAAGCCTTCATGTTTGCCATGTTACTTTGTTTATTGAAGTTTGAATGCTCTTCCATGAATAGGGTTTCTAGTCAAGTTTCTATCTCATGTTTATTTTGTGTTACATGCTTTGGATTAACTCATGATTTATGTTTCATGTTTTTTTGGATTATCACCATTATAATAAACTGCACTTGGGTCCTCTACATCATTTTTTTCCCTGTCAGTATTGTTACAAGGGTTCTATACAAAACCCCATTGAACCTTTTTTTTCTAAGAGTGTAGAAAAGACTTGAAAGTAAATTTAGTTTGACAGGAGTTCCTCAGCGTCAGTGTCTACGTGATCATTGCTGAGGACAGTCAAAGTCACATTTACAGCTATTTACAGTATCGTTGCCAGAGGATGTTTCTTTAAAGACAAATGTGCTGATTGCATGAGGAAAAATAGACTTAGTTTCTCACATTAACATTGCAATTGGTTCATTTGCACAGAGCCCCTAAACAGTTGCACTGCCATCTCATTATTAGTTAATTATTAGAAGTCAAGAACAAACAAGGCACCAACGTAAAATTGATAATCTGTTTTCTTTGGGGGCGATTAAACATATTTAACCGACAGTCATGCTCGGATAAGAAAACATGATATGTATTTTCAAGATCAAAGCCAAGCAAACTCTTTGATTGTTCCTTGCACTGTTCGGCGAAAACAGAGATGATAAAAAAAGGAATCAGTTCCCTGCTGCTTGTTGTTCTAGGCTACTTTAATCATAGAGCAGTCATGTAAATAAATTATGCTTTCCCTAATTTCCTGTGTAGTGTTTTGCTCGCCCACTGTAATTGATCTTTCAGAAGTCCTTGTGCGGAGCCTGAAGACTGTGATGCAGAAAGGGTGGAATGGGTGGATGTGTATGTCGACATGACTTTCTTACTGTATTTCATGCAAACTTGATCCTAAACATGGCTGAAAATGTAATCCTTTAGCAGTCGCTTTCACAAGAGGAAACTCACATACATATAAATCATATATCATTAGGAGCCTATTGTTGAAAAATGTAAGCATTTGGATGTTACGTTGTTGTTTTGCCTATATCTCTCAACGCATGTTATTTTGGATCAGAAGCTTTTATCTTAAAAAAAATTTTTGATTAAAAACCTTTTAAAGCCTAAAGGATTTAAAGTTCCAATCCATCTGTCAAAGTGTGACAAAAGGAAGAAAGCAAGCTTTTATTCATTAAGACATGGGCATTGAAGCTGAAGAATAAAGTGAAATGGCAGAGATGAATAATGCAGAGGTTTGTATAAGCATGTGCTTCATTTTAATTTTGTTTGTCAGGTCTACTGAAGAACAAGTTTTCCTCCACATAATGCTTCCTTAAACCTTAAAGGAAGGTTCTGAGTGTTGTGAGCAATGTCCTCAACACTGTTCTCCCTCAAACCCTGATTATGAATCTGAGCCCTTGCTTAGTTGCAATACGTTTTTCCTCTTGGCTTAATGCATCACTCGAACTTCAATTTTAAAGTCCACAGGTTTCCCTGAGGAAACTCTCCTGAGTGTTAAAATGTTCCATTTTCTTTTCTATTCTAAATCAAAACATTAAAAACCCTCTGAAACTTGTACAGAGGAAACAGTGCTGCTTACTAATATTAAAACTATTAAAATATTTTTAAATAAATATTTAAATCATTTAGTCATTTAAATAAAACTGAAATAAAATATAAATATTAGCTGAAAAAAATTGAAGCTAAATGAAAATGAAAAAAACGTTACATTGGCAACTATCTGAAAGTAAATACTAAATAGACTACTAAAGATAAAACTGAAATATAAAATTACTTAAAACTTCAACTAAAATGAAAATCCAAAAATAAAACCTAATTCAAACTATGAGAAAAGCTAAAATGATATATAATACTAAACTAACACTGTGAGGGATAAATAAAAAAGGATTTTTCTCCTAATTAATGCTAATTTGTTTTTCACAACATCTCACCTACACAGATGGTGTCACAAAATCAAGCATGGGGAGCAACTGTCACCGATCCACAGAAGGATTACAGTACGCATTTGTCTAATGGAACCGATGCAAGGAAATACAGCATTCATGCTCATTTTGCATCCATTTTTGAACCATATAGTAAAGGTTTTACAAGGAACAAAAACCAACATCTGAATTGTGCATTTTTTAGTCAAAGCATATAGAGTTTCTGGGTCTAACGTTATTCTAATGTTACTTTAACATACCCCTAACATTATTTTAACGTTACTTTAATGTTCCCCTAACATTATTCTAACATTCCCCCAACATTATTTTAACGCTGCTCTAACGTTATTCTAACGTTACTTTAACATTCTCCTTACTTTATTTTAACGCTATTCTAATGTTACTTTAACATTATTCGAACGTTATTCGAACGTTTTAACATTATTTAAAAAAAATTCTAACATTTGTCTAACGTTATTCTAACGTTCCCCTATAGGAGAGGTACCACTGTACAAGAAAATGCTGACTTAAATTTTAAGTACAATCAACTTGGTTGTTTAAGTCATTTCAACTTAACATTAAACATTACATTAAACTGACTTTAAAAAATGAATTGCTTAAATTGCTTAACCTATTTTGATGAGTTAAAACAATCTAAAAACATATGTTGTGATAACTGATTGATCATATTATTTTTTATAGTTATTCTAAAGTTACTTTAACATTCCCCAAACGTTATTTTAACATCACTTTAATGCTATTCTAACATTATTATAACGTTCCCCTAACGTTATTTTATTTATTTATTTATAGTCCAGGAAAGCACTTACACCACCTCCATAACAACTCAAACACTTATATTTGGTCTTTGAAGTGTAAAGCCCCCTCAGCTCACAGCGAGTACAGGCCTCAATATTGATTTGCTGAAAGGCTGCCTTACTCATGGAGTGGATGTGGGGAAAGAGAAAAGAAAAATCAGGATGTGAATGTTGAATTCTTTCCCTCCAAACATTGTCCACGCTAATTTACGCTTGCCAGCTCAAGCTCACGGCTCCTCCTCGGACGTGGCCCTATATTAAGAGTATAGCCACAAGGTCTTCTCATAATCGAAGGTCTGAGCGCAGTGGATTTATATAAACATATCAGTACCGTGCTTCCCTTTAACCTTCATTGCTCTAGCTAGATAAATCTTTCATCAGTACTGACATGGCTAAATGCATTCAGACTAAGAATAAGCAAAAACATAGACTTCATATACCCTTCACGGGTATTCATAACTCAGTTGAGTGCCGCCTACCATCCTAATATCAAAAGGCTGAAGTCAATGATTGTGGCCCCTGCAGTGTGAGTTTCACTGTCTACTTTTGATTTAAAGTGTTTACTGAAAGAGAAGCTCCAGGAGTGTGAGGAATGAATTTGTTCCAGGAGGTGACAGAGTGGGGAAGACCCCTGTCGCCTCATTCCCTAAGCATTAGACACTGACATCCGGCATGACCTTGGGACTGGAACTTGATTGCAAGCGTTTGTTCACCGTTGACAGGCTTTACCGCCGCCTCTCCCTGTAAGGTACAGACACCCATATAAGGGAAAAATCACTTTCCTGCACAAAAGACACATAGTGTGTTCTAAAATGTTTTGTTTGATTCTTTTAACTGATTCGTTGGTGAACTTTTACTCTGACAAAACACTTTTAAGGGAAGGGCAGGGAGGTGTCTGTTGTTCAGGTACACCCTATTTTTAATTGCCCATTTAAGCTACACCCATTACTAACAGGTTAGACAAACATTTTAAGTAAATTGGGGTATTTTCTGCTCTAAAATGACAATTTCCCTGTGCACAAAGTGCAGGTCCATAAAACAATAGTGTATTGAGTTTGGTGTGGAAGAACTTGACTGACTTGCACTTCAACTTATTGGATTCTGGTCCCGCAGAGCCCCTTCCTTAGCGGCAGACCCTTTATCCCGTTACTTCAACAGCCAATTAGGCAAATGAAAGAAAAAAGAGAAAATAAAATACAGTACATATTTAGGTTGGATAACATTTAATGAAAAATATATAGTAGTTATGTACCTTAGCTTTATGTGTTATGGGGCCTGTGGTGGTCCTGAGGATTTAGAGGCTGTGGGACAATGGCATGGTCCATAATCTTTTTTTATACGAATACATTTACTACAACATCATCAGTTATTAATATTTTGTTGGTTCTCTCTTTTAGCATGTGTTCATAATTTCTTTGTATGACAGCTTTGGCAAAAATGTTTGCACAATTTGGCATTAACACAAATCAAGCACACTACGCAGTATACTTACAAAAATGTAACACATTTTTAATAATGTTGGATAAAGGGCAAAGATGTCACTTTTCCTGTGCCGGACATCACTTTTGGCCACTGCTGTATATTACCGTCCACACTAATGCACGCTTATGGTCTGTGAACATCATTTTCGTGCACTTTAAAGAAGGAAGGATTTTGATTGGTGGTCTGTATTTTTATTGTTCTTCAGCCGGGATGGTTATTTTAGTATTTTTATTTACTATTATTCATTTATATTTTGAAACTGCTTTTATTTTGAGTTTTCATTTTAATTTTTGTTTTAGTAATTGTGTATGCTTTTATCATTTTTGGCGTTTTGCTTTTTATACTTCCATTTAGGTTTAATTTACTTTTATATCACTTTGGGCTGGTTTCACAGACAGCGCTTAAATTAAGCCAGGATTAGGCCTTAGTTCAATTTGGACTTTTGGTGGTGGTTGAGGAAAGACCCCAGCATGATTGTAAAGCGCATTAGATGTAACTGTAGTACATATGAAGTACATTTGTAGTACATATGAAAGCGCTATATAAATGCCTCATTCATTCAAGTAGCTTTTTTTAACATGCCTTAGAAAAAAACATTACTGGTGTGCATCTTGAGACAAAACAATGGCACTGACATATTTTAAGATCCAGTTAATACAGCTCAAAACATGCATTTTAGTCTGGGACTTGGCTTAAGCCGTACTTTAACTTATTTCAGTTAGTGGCCAAGTCAAAACTTCTAGTTTTTTTTAAGTTTGCCTCTAATATTCATATTTTAATTTAGTTCAGCTTAATTTGATTTAAAACCACTTTTAATTGTTTTAGTTTAAAATAAAAACAAAATAAAATAACTGGCTTGAAATTGACATTCAATATTGTTTCGGTGTCAACATTATAGATGTGGAGTGGACTCCGCTATTCAGAGTTCGAGTAATTTTTTTTTAACTTTATGGTTATAGTTTTTTGTTCTTGGTGTGAACAAACCTTAATGCTTATGGCTTTGAAATGATACTTTTGTCAAATCCAGCCACCTTCCCAGACCCGGAATCAAGTTGTGTGTCCTGGCATCAGGCCCGCACCTTCCACCTTCCACAAGAGTAAACAATCGCAAGCATCTGTGATACTTTTTTTATTTAAGTCCTTTCAATTCACATTATTACATTGAAATATGGAATGCCTCAAATCAAACAACAACAAAAAACTAAATATATTTGATAACTATCTATCTAAAAAGAGAGAGTACACTGAATACCATAAAGTTTACTGCATATCGACGTCAACAAAAAAGAAATCCTCAAATACACTGAACTTTTTTTCCTTTTCATAATCTTTGGTAAAGGTAAAACAAATACTTTAGAAGAAAATACTGTATTATACTTTACCACCTCATGTGGTTCTTTGTTAGCCCATAAAAAAAAAACATAAAAAAAAAAAAAACATTAAAGGGCTAAAAGAGCAAACAGAACAAAGAAGCAAAAGGACAGTGAATAATAGAATGACACATAGAAAAGAAAAAAAGAAAATGTCACTGGGTTTTGGGATACAGTCATCAAAACAGAGATGTTTCGATGTGGATTGTCATGCACGTTTCCCTAAAAAAAAAAAAAAAAAAAAAGTACTATGAGCATTCAGATTTATGGTTTCTGTTTTTCAAGGGACACAGAGAGCGATCGCTGGAGTTGTGTGAGGACAGCATGGATCGACGTGGACCCCAGAGGCACAAAGTAAGTAATCTCACAAACACTCAATCAGATGGATGGACGCCACCATCAGCACCCCACAGTCTGTGATTTTCCCCCAACAGCACCTTGAGGGACACTTGATTGATCTTTATCTTCATTCCTACCTGCTTGCAGCAATTCTACTGTAACGTGTTTAAAACATATGAGATTTGTTGTATGTATGGTCACAGACACAAAGCATGTGCCTTTGTGTGCTCAGTGAAGCACAAACGGAACATTTAGAGGTCCACGTATCAATCTCTGGTCAGAAATGTAATACTTCATAGTTCAGAGATAAACAGTTTGACTCTGAATACAACACACACTTAATGTCATATTCCAATAGAACACAAAAACAAAAGTTCTTGCATTGAGCAGATGAAGGCCACCCAGCTTGCGAATGACGTTTTGTTGGTCCGGTCAGGCAGACGGATATGGTCCAAATATGCTCGTAAGCATGAACTCCACAATCATCTCGCTCAGGAGTCAAAGAAGACATGATGCAGATGCTTCTGACAAATGTACCTCAGAGCCATGTGATTCAATCAGACTTGTCCTTCTTCTTGCCTCCGCCAATGGGAACTTTGCTGGCAACGGCAGAGCCGACGGCGCTCACGCCACCAGCCACGGCAGACACGCTGCCCTTCACAAGCCCCACCCCCATCGCTGGCACAGACGCAACTGAGGTAACAGCAGTTTTCGTGAGATCAAGGCCTTTCCCTCCAACCCAGACGACTCCGCCCACTGTGGCCCCAACGGCCCCCTTCGTGACACTGAACAGGCCACCGGCCACCCTGGAGAACATGCCAGGCTGGGGTTGGGGATGGTCTTTGTTGGTATCTACAGGAAATAAAAGGAAATGTTAATACTAAAAATATCATCAGATAAGATAATGGAGCAGCTCTCTAGTCTAAAAAAATTAATAAAAAAAACACTTTATTTTACAGTGTCCTTGTTACATGTATACTGTCATAATAACAGTAAATAATGCATAATTGCATGCAGCTAAACCAAACCATAATCCTAACCATACAGTAAATGCATGTTCTTAATGAATATCAGTCAGTCCTTAAAAGGTATAATTACACTGTAGCAAAGACACCGTAAAATAAAGTGTAACCAAAATAAAATGATGATGTGAATCCCTACAATTAAAAATACTATCCACATTTCAATTACAAGTAATTATTACTTAATTTACTTCAATTATAGCTTTCAATTTCAATAAATAGAACAAAAAGAGTAGCTGGCAATATATTTCTGATGAACAATATGCATGATTTTACTTATTTATTCATGCATATAAACAGTTTATCATATAAAACACAAACTTATTTTGTGAAATATTTTGCTTGAAGAGTGTGCTTGTGGCATCTTGCTTTAAAATAAATGCCAGTTGATTTGAAAATTTGTCATCTAAAGCAATGCCAAACATATATTACTGTCTAAACAGTTTTTTGGAGCAACATTTTATAACCCGATCTACTACTATACACTGAAAACATAAGGGTGTAGAAACTATTTTCACTCAGAAATACAAAAATACAAAGAAACAAAGTAACAATGAATTAAATGTGAAACTTCTACTACAGATCTACTACATATGAAAATTAAGACTGGAAAATACAGGGTAGTGTCAGTCTTGGATTGTGCAAGAGCACCACTATGTGGCAGAGAGGGTTATCATTCTCTAGCATGAAGATGTACAAAGGACAGCTGTAAAATTATTTATTTACCATGTCTATGCTAAGATAAAAGCTTGGTTGTTGCAAGAAGGTATAACTGTGGCAAGTCACTCTGATATTAAAATGACAGG
Organism: Rutilus rutilus; assembly: GCF_951802725.1. NCBI lineage: Eukaryota > Metazoa > Chordata > Actinopteri > Cypriniformes > Leuciscidae > Rutilus > Rutilus rutilus. The sequence continues at coordinate 36,778,976 of NC_140213.1, forward strand.
ATAACTTCCAGTACCTGTTGGAGGCTCGTCTTTCAAGTATGCAGGTAACTCCTCCTGTTGCTGGTTTTTTTCACTCATTTTCACTCTGCAAAAAAATTAAAAATAAAAAATTACAAACAAGATGTGGCAGTTAGAATATGTGGAATATGTCACTCATTCATTTTCCACAGAACATATTGTAATATGTCTTCCAAGAATCTGGGCGGGACAGACACAGAAACCAGGTGAAAGGTTGGGACTAAATGTGGGCTTCAACCCAACAAACATCAATATAGGACCAGGAGGACCAGTTTACTCTGTCAACAAAATGTAACCTGCAACACCCTGTTAACATTACAACCCTGTTAACCTGCAAACATGGTACACGAGATTATTTTAAGACAAATAAAATGACTGCATATGGGATTTACCATACCAAGGCTCATAAATGGCTTGAAGCAATAATAAGAAATATATGAATATTAAATTGAAATGAGAAATATTTATTTTCATTAGTAAACCATATGAACATGAGTGAAATTAAGAAATCATAATTAAATATTAACATAGCAGCTGTGATGCAGATCTCCAGTTTAATCATTTATTATTCTGAAATAATATATTGGGACATTTACTCAGGACAATAAAGATAAAATACAGCTCATTGAGCAGTATATTAATACGTGTACAGTTACACGTAAGCAATCATAGATTGAGTGGAAATGAGTGTTAGGGTCTTGAAGCAACTTTATGACGTAACAACTGGAACAAGTACACCATAGTATCATGTCTGTGCTAAAACGAACTTTAGTAAAGATAATCAGACTCGTGTCATTGAATCGGTTCTTTCGAATTTAAAAGAAGAGGTTAAAAAAATCAATTATTTTATGCGCTGGTCCAATTACATCATTACGTGGTCACTGACAGGATTCATTATGTTCTGAGGTTCAGTCTGTTGCAGCCATGACTCAACTCATAAAAACAAAAATAATTTAGACTTACAATTAAGTTACGTTAACTAGGCCTGATATAAATTATTCATGCATGTTTTATTTTATTTTTACATTAAATTAAAGTATCCAGTGTAAAACTGTAATATCAAGTCATAAACATATATCCAGTCCGTTTTATTTGAAATATTTAATACGTAGCCTAACTCTAGAACCGCTCGGAGGGATTCTTTCAGTTTCAAACGAGTCATTGAAAACGATTCAAAAGAATGATTCATTAGTGAATCGAACGTCGCTATAAACCTTTTCTGTTTCTGAACTGAATCTGACGTGGCGCTTTTGAGAGAAGTATTTTCTTTCCCGGGGAATGAATAACAATAACCTGCACATGAATTAACTCGTTGTTTTATTTCACACTAAAATTAAGCGTTAGGTAGGAAACGACAAAATATAGACTTTTAGGAATTTGGCCTTTATAAACATTTATAATAAACCCCTTTCGAAGAAAACATGTTAACCAGGAGGAGAAAATGATAGCTTTGAAGAAAATGACATGAAAACAGGGCGGCAGCTCATTAAACGACAGTTACATGACGTTAGGTAAGAGAGATACACTACAAGAATCCATCCAGCCATTGTCTACCATGTCGATAAAGCTCTTGTGAATCAAATCATATAACTAGAAGAAAATATCAACAACCCCCTGTATAACATGCAAGAAGAAAACTTTGCCAGCTGTAGTGTATACTTACTGTGTTAGAAGTTTGCTGCTGTAAACTTCTGCAGATCAATTTGGAAACTTCTGTCTCCACCCCTTGTTTGTTCCAAAGGAAAAATATGGTGCTCCCTTCAGCGATTCAAAAAGACACACGCTAAAATTACGATAGATCTGGGACCTGACAAGACTTTTCTTATAAAGACCTATCTTTGAATAATGTGTACGTGGCGTCCTAGCTGTTTTTAACCACGTACCAATGTGGACACATAGAAGAGGAAGTGACGTTTCTTTCTTGTTCATACCCCTCTGGTGTGTGTGAGATGACTCCATGCTTTGCCTGTATGTAAAGTATTATGAAAATGAAGGGTTTATCTTTGCTCTGTTCACTTGACCAGATAGTGGACATATGGATCAACTAACTTGTCTCTTTGAAGAACTTGTGAGAATGGACTGGAAAGTGAGAACTAAGAGTGCAAAGTGATTATACTCACTTTATAATTAACTAAAAGTCTGTAAAAATAGGGTTCAATGTGCTGTTAAGAAACCTCCATTTAAAGGTGCTTTACCTGTACTTTGAATAGCGCATTGTATTATTTTAGGGTTAAAATGTAGGTGAGTAATGTCCTGTCAGAAAATGACCAGCTTGACCATTTTCCTGCAGATTTTTTGTGAAGGTGAATCCGAAAGCATTAAATGATTGTTAGCAGCAGGGCTGTGTGCTATTCAGAATCGAATTAAGAATGCCTTTAAATTCAAACAATAATTTGAACATGATGTACAGTAGAATTGCAATTCCTTTTTGAGTTAAAATGGAATGAAATTCAAATTAATGTCACTGCTTTAAGTGGTTTTTAAAAATACATTCATTTTCAATTACCTATACAAACAGGTTAATGTTTATCATTCACACAACATATGTGGTATTTCTGAAAACATTTTATGGAAAATTGCAATATAATCACAACATTTAACAATGAAACATCTCTGAATAATGACTCTTGTCCAGGGCAACATCCTTCCAACATGGTGATCTCACCATTCTCTTGTAATATGCTAATAGGCCTATAAATTCCAACCATTATTTCTGGCTACATTAAGTGGTATAATGTACATACCTGCTCATTATCTCAAAATAAACCCCTTCAGAATGATACCGCTTTGTGACATGACTTATGGCCACATTACCACCTGCATTCATTTTCAATAATTCAAAAATCAATCATCAATATCTTACTGATAAAATAATCAATGTTTGAAATTTCACTGGTATATTTTATATAGCTCATACATTAATTTGGACCATGCACATGCAAAACAACAACAACCATGCACTAATTTACTCCAGTCTATATAAAACCAAACCACAAGCGTGTTGACAAGATGGAAACCGAAAAGAACACCTAACGGGTCATCTATTGTTTGTTATAAGATTGTGTCACATTTTCTTGATTTGTAAATTCCACTTTATGTAATTCCAATGGCTAATTTTCTCACAAACCAAAAGGGAGTCAGTTCTTAAAAATGTTGCCCAACCCTAGAGGAAGTACTATTTTATTATATGTCATAGAGATCCTGCTCTTTAGCCTTTAACAGAGACATAAACTGTTACTAAAAGACTAAACTGCGGATTCTTCTTCTTCTTTGGGTATTTTATGGCGGTTGGCAAATAAACTGCGGACTGCATGTAAACAGGTGTTTTAACAAATTAAACCAGCAGCTCTTATTGGCTGTTGATCTGCAGCAGCTGGTTTCCCGCCCTTATTCATAAAATGACGTATTTCCTGTATTGTCACGCAGCTTGTAATGTTTTGCGGGAACGGACTTGTTTATGTTTAGAGTCAAATATGGCATTCAGTTTGCAGTAGACATCACGTGGATATATATGTAATTAATTCCCAATCTGTTATTTTGTCGCCAGGTTTATCATTATCGATTCGCTGCAGTTCGTGTTGACTGTCTTCCCTTCTTCCTCAGTCGGGTAAACAAATAAGGCAAGTAACTAATTATTTAGTTTTATGTTTCATAATATACTAAATATTTAACCTTTAAAAGGCATATTCCAAGTTTTTAGCAAAAAATCTGATATTCTAGCTTTCTGTGGCCGCCAAATGTTATGTTTTAATCATGAGCAATGGGCAGTTTTGATATGGTCATATATTTAATGCAGCGTTTCGTTATTGGCTACACTGTAACAATGTTCACTTGCAGCTCATCACAGTGTAATGAATGAATGAATGAATGAATGTGCAGATTATTGATCAACCAAGCGAGACATAAAGAACGGGATTGTGCATGTTCTGCTCATGTGTATTATTAATGCAGAGTATTGTTTGATTATTTCTATTTTAAACCCAGACTGAGGCTTTTGCTTGCACATATTTTTACATGCATATGAAATGTTCTAGAAAGCTTATGACCAATCCTTCATTTACTTTCTTTGCTACTTTATAAATCCATTTTATATACAGATTGTGTTTGCCCTTATCCCTGATTCTAGACCTGACTTTATCTTAAAATATATTCATAATAATAAGTTTACTTTATCTACTGTAGTTAACAAACAAAATGTGTGTTGTATGAAATGTGGCTCCAGTTGTGTTTCTATGGAAGAAATGACCAATAAGCAATTATTTTAGTGATTTATGTTGATACTGATAGCTTTGCATTAATTTCTATCCCCTAACTCAGGGGTGCCCAATCCTGTTCTTGGAGATCTGCCTTCCTGCACACTTCAGCTCCAAACCTGATCAAACACAACTGAACCAGCTAAATAAGTTCTTCGGGAGAAACAAACAGGGTTTGATCTGAACTCTGAAGGTAAGTAGATGTCCAGGAGCAGGATTGAGCCCCTCTGCCCTAACTGGTTTTAAATGTTTGAATTCACAAATAGCCAATTGCTTGAGATACTTTAAAAAGTTCTAATATTACACCCTGCTCCCTCATTTCACTGTACTTTGGCCACTGAGTGGCAGCATTTAATAACATTAGGCCTTCTGAACAGTGTGCTGATTGTCATTGGTTGTTTGTAATATTGTTTCTGCACCGCACTCTGATTTTGATTGAATGTGATGACATAAAAAGACCATGTCTCACAAAAAAAATTCGCAATAAAATCTCTCCTTGAGGACTGCATGTTTAAACATGCACTCGTAAATATCTCTCGTCTCATGAGGGTCTTTTGTATGTCTCGTTAAAAAGAACCTGCTCAAGTTATGGGGTTGTATCAATCAGTCTGACAAATCTTTTATCAAAGGAGTTCATTGAGTAATAGTTGTTACTGGATCAGCAGTTGACTACAGTTAACAAATTACTTTCAGTGATCTCAAAATGAAGGACATGTAATTTGTGTGATGTTTAAATAGTTTTATTACTGACTTGCTCTCTCTTACTGATATACTTAAATGCGTTTGCAATTATTAATATTTTTATTGATCTCTTAATAAAAAAATGAATGTACTGTGTGTGTAGAGTACCGTTCAAAAGTTTTGAAAGTGTTTTTGAAAGTCTATTTTGCTGTCCATGCCTGTATTTGAGTAAAATGACTTTTCAGCAGGCATTACAAATACGTTAAGTTCAAAAGAAAAGCTTTTTTTGAAATATATTATTTTTGTAACAATGTAAACGATTCTACTGTCACTTTTAATCAATTTAGTATACACTTGCTTAATATGTAAAACTTTGTTTTAAATTTATTTTTTATTTACTAACCCCCTTACTGACCTGCTGGCCCGGCTGGCCCTCATGGAGACTGTAACAGTGTCTCCACAATAGGGGGCAGCAGAGATTAAAAAAAAACTAGCTGTGTGCAAGAATAGAGACATTAAACCGATAAAAAAAAAAAAAAAAAAAGTATATTATATATACATATACCCCACCCCACCCCACCCCAAAAAAAGAAAGATTATAAGAATAAATGAGCATAACATTCCATACTAAACAAATTTTCTATCTTAGTCTTTTTTTTTTTTTTTTTTTCTGCTTATCGACAAACAGCTCAACTAATTAAGCTCAATTTGTCTGCAGCGAGAGGCCAGAGATGTGTGCTAATATCAGCACAATGACTCTGTGCTGTCTTACTAACTCTGAGTCTGACAGCCAGCTCATTCCTGCCCTGTCTGCCCGTTGCTAACCTCTTCTCCATGGTTTCAGTCACACCACTGGTCATGTTGGTTTTTCCCTCTTCTTTGGAGAGAAGCCCCTGTGCCTATGATTGGTGAAGTCTCTGTTAAGATATAGTTTTGCATGTGGTTTGACTGGATGTTTCTTTATTCTTTCAAAGTAGCCAAAAATATATACACACATTTTTTTGCCTCCTCTCCATAGTGAGCGTTAGGTAACAGGAATGTATCCATGGGCATAGTGCATTAACCAAAATGTATCTTTTAAGTTTTCGTGTTAGGCACAACGCAGAACAGCGACTCAGCGACTCAGCAACAGTGTTGCAGAGTCCGTGGTTTTCCCGTGGAATTGGGCTACTTTTACACTGGTTTGTTTATAGAGTATTTTTACGGCTTTGAACATGTCCCAGCCAATCATAATCAAGGACCAGAATTATCCATTTTATTAAAAGTATTTATTTAACAAACTATTTTTCTACACAAATCAAAATAATAATAATCTATTATTATTATTATTATTATTATTATTATTATTATTATTATTATTATTATTGATGTTATTATATAGTTATGATTTATCAAAATATAGTGAATCATTTATCAAACTAATGGCAATCATATATTAATAATGATTAATATTTTATTTTTATAATTGTATTAATTTAGAGATATAATCATTTATCAAACTAATGGCTATTAATAATAGCATCAATAATAATAATTGTTTTTATTAATAATTATAATTATTAAAAATAATTAATGTTTTTAATCAAAGTAGTGGCTAATAATAATTATAGTTGTTGTTTTTATTATTAGCTGCTAGTTTGGTATTTTTGGATGTCATTATTACTGTTATTAAAATATAACTGAATTAGTAAAAATAATGTCTTAAAGTCATGAATATTAAGACTTTTTTTCCCTCAGGCTTCCTACTTCAGGACAAGGTTTTTTTTTATGCATTCTGAGTCCTTGACTTTGATAGAACAGAGCAACGCATTGTACTGTAGATTTCTTATGCCGTCTGTGCGAGTCTTAATAACCTCAGCTGTGAAATATTGGATGTGCACAGCAGTGTCTCTGTGGTTAGCGAGGAGTCAAAGGCAGTGACCTCCCATTCCCTGTAGTTTTTAATAGTTCCGCAGGAGTAGCCATTACACCATTGGAAGTGGGAGAGGGGAATCTCATGAGGATTTGCCTTGATGGGCTTAAAAAGATTAAATAGCCAACAATTGACTAATTCAATTTCATCTGCAGCTAGCTTTGTCAGTTAAGAAACCAGTGAGTTGAATTGAGTCATGGCCGGTTATAGTGGGTCTTTCTTGTTTTGCAGGTTGCCAGATTTTGTTCACACTCGCCTGCATCCTGCATCCCCTGGTAGTTGTTTATCACTCCGAACACTGACCCAGTGTCATTGTGAATGTGATAACGGTGCCCCTTTCGGCTGTGATAAGGTGCGTCGTTGAAAGCCCCGTCTTATCACATTTGTATTCTGTGACGCAGGCCTTGTTTTATTGCGTGTATTTCTTTGTATCCCCTCTTACCTTTTATTCTCTCTCCCTCTTTCTCTGTCTGTCCCAGTCACTGTCCGTCATTCATCCTTAGAAGATGTCAAAGGCTTGAGAAATGTCCTCTCAAGGCTCCAGGCATCTTCCTCACCTCTCGCTTCCCACAAACTCTCTTTATTGGATTCTACCTCTGCATCATCTGTCTCCATTCACTCTCCTTTTTTTTTGGTCTAAATGGCCTCCTCCTTTCACCTCCAGCTGGGTTTGTTGACACACAGTCAATCCTGGACACTTTCACCCCCCACACACACACCTCTTGTACCCGTTCCCCTTCCCCGAGCTGTAAAGCTGCCACAGCTGTGGGCTGTTGAACGAAAGTGGAGGGGGACATTAAATATATTACAACCATTAGCTTTGTTGGGGCTTGACAGTTTTAATACGTTGAAGCTTTACGCCAGCCAAAGGCAGGGCACAGCAGAGCTCTGCTATGATTTTAATTACACTTTAAATATTGTGATGGGTGGATTAAGACATGTAAAAGGAAAAAGCAACTAGCAATTCATGTCATCTCTTTAAAAAAAAAAAGTGTCTTCTAAAAACATGTCTTTTAAGAAAAAAAAAAAGTGTAGCTTTTAATTATATATATATATTATATAAATTTTTTATCTGATTTTTCTTGAAACCCTCCTAAACAACATGTGGTGATGTAGGGGTTGTTTGATAATTTTTTTTTTTTTTTTTTTTGGCTTTCTGACCCCCAAGACTCAAGTAATCTCTGCAATTCTCCATCTGTGATCCTTGAAGAGTCTTTGGCCACTCAAACTTTCCTCCTCACTGTGCATTAAAACAATATAGACACACATCCTCTTCCAGGCAGATTCGTAACATCTTTAGTTGATTATAACTTCTTAATTATTGCCCTGATGGTCAAAATGGGGATTTTCAATTCTTTAGATATTTTCTTACAGCCACTTTATATTTTGTGATGCTCAACAATCTTTTGATGCAAATCAGAACTGTATTATTTGGTTTTACACATTGTGATGGATGATTAAGGGAATTTGGCCTTTGTGTTTCCTCATATTTAAACTCCTGTGAAACAAGAAGTCATAGCTGGACAATTTCATGTTCCTAGTCACCCTGGTGTGCTAAAAAAGGTAAATATTAATGGGAATATACTTCAGAGATATTTTTCTCATAAAAAATTCTAGGGGTGCCAACAATTATGGCCAGCGTGTTTTGGAGAAAAACATTTATTTTATAATGTAATTTACCCCCCAATTTCAGTTCTTTTACTTCAATGAAAGGTTAGATTTTTGTGAATTTTTGGAAGGAAAGATCAAAAGGATAAACAATGCAGATTTATTTTTTACAGCCATTTTTTTATCATATTTATCAGGGGTGCCATCAATTTTGACCACCACTCTATATATATATATATATATATATAACAATTTATAACAATTTATTTATTTTTCTTCTGTAATTAGAACCAATTTTATTTAAAAGGCATAGTTACAGCATTTACAAGGTACTGTAAAAACATACTCACACATGCATACCAGGGTCGGTAAGATTTTGTTTATGAAAGTCTCTTATGCTCACGAAAGCTGCATTTATTTGATTAAAAAAATGTAATGCATTTTAAAATTGTAATTTGTTGCTGTGATGGCAATGTTGAATTTTCAGCAGCAATTACTCCAGTCTTCAGTGTTACAGTTACTTGATCCTTCAGAAATCGTTCTTATATGGGGTCAACTCAACTCAATACTTAATGTATATGAAAATATATGCAGTTTTCTTGACCCCTGGTCTATAGCACATTTGTACAGCATTGCATAAAATCTAAGCTTGCTTAAATCTTTAACATTTATTGCAGCCTTGCAAGGACTGATATTTCCTTCTAAAATCTAGCTGTTTACTTTTAGAAATGAAAACTTACACCAATAAACTTAAATGTGTCTTTCCAGGTGTCACCATGAGCAAGGCGAAGTCGAGTAGGGACAGAAGGATCAATCCGCCTGGCGTCACCAGGGTGACCCGCAGTTCTATCATCACCACTCAGGGCTCTCAGCGCACTAAACCTACAGATTCAGGCCTTGTTGATGATCTCAGCCTAATGAGCGTGAGTGAACAGCAGGCCTTGTTAGCACGGTGAGATGCCACATCCTTATGTTGTGCTTTCAAACAATCAGCAATTACAAAAGCTTTTTTTTCCAAGCAAGATTTAAGCATTTGCAAAACATACATTAGTGACATAAATGTCCAAATAAGATATTTATTTTTTATGACCCTAAAATTGATTAAATGATCAAAATTCAAGAGAAAATATATATATATATATATTTTTATATATATATATTAAGGAAAAATAAAACCCTAAACTTGGTTAAGGTATTCATCTGACAAAATGATTTGTTGGTTCTCTCTTGTTTTAGCATGTTCATTAAATGATGGACAAACCCCCTTTTTCTTGTTTGAGAAGCATTTTCACACGGAAAAGGGAAAAAATGACCATCTGTTTCATGCTGACTTAAAAAAAAAAAAAGTAGAAAACAATTAGAACCGTTGCCTTTGCAACAGAAGTAAAAATAAGTGCTGAAATTACTAAAAATAAATAAATAACTAAATAAATAAAAGCTTAATAGTAGGGGTGTAACAAAACACTCATGTCATGATTCGATACAAATCACGATACGATACTTATTGTGATATTTTAAGCCAAACCGTTTTTTAATTTTTTTTATTATTGAAATAATGTTGTTATATTATTATTATCAGGACTCACAAATATTCTCCCAGTGCATTATTATACATTATATTCAACAATATGTATAGTAGTTTAATGAAGTAATTTCATTGAAACTCTGTAAACTTTCATTCTCTTCTCATGCAGTACTCGCGCTTTCAATGCAGGCATTCGGTGGATCTTAAACCGCGCACACACTCTCCCAGTGCTCACTATGTCCCGCTGACAATTCTCAAACTCAAACTGTAAATGTTAATTCATCCAGAAACTTTTATTCTGCATTTACTCACTCTTGTGTTTTCGCGCGTCACACAATTATTTGAACGTCTGTGTTTATTACAGTATGCGCGTTGTGGTAAATCTGTTCATCATATAAAGCCATCGTGTCTCTTCAGAAGACTTGGATTTGGATTAGACCACTCGATTTATCATTTTTATGATGCTACCACTCGATTTATCATTTTTATGATGCCTATGACATTTTTGGATCTTTAGGTTTTGAAGGAATGGACTTTAAATGGAAGGATGGAAATCTCTCAGGTTTCATAAAAAATATCTTCATTTGTGTTTGAAAGTTGAATAAATCATAGGTTTGAAAGTACATGATTTTCATTTTTGTGTGGATTATACCTTATAAATACAGTAAGATGAGCTTTGGATAAACTCTGTATCGTGAATCATATCATTACATCAATACATGTCTTTTTATGTTGTAATATCTCAATATAACAATGTATCATTACACCCCTACTAAATAGAGAATCTTTTAAAATGACAGGTTTTTATTTTTATTTTTATTTATTTTTTATGTTTGTTTATTTTTCTATACATTTTTCCTTCTTTTTAGGGAAGGGAAGTCCTACCAGAGTCCCAGCACCAAATCTGTTCTCTCCTCAGCCTCTGGCAGCTCTGTGCCCCGCGAGGCTTTGGGAACTATCGGCAGGCTGATGAAGCTCGGACGTGTGCGAAACATTGTGGTGGTTGCTGGAGCAGGTATCAGCACAGCCAGCGGTATACCAGACTTCAGGTGGATACTTACTGAAAACCTTTAAACTACTTCTAAATCATCATGTCACTCAGTTAACAACTGTCTCTATATCAGGACACCAGGGACGGGTCTTTACGCAAACCTTGCGAAGTATGACATCCCTTATCCAGAGGCCATCTTTAACATTGACTTCTTCTCTGACAATCCTCATCCTTTCTTCTCATTGGCTAAAGAGCTGTACCCTGGACACCACCGTCCAAACTACGTTCACTATTTCATCCGTATGCTGCATCAGAAGGGCCTGTTGCTCCGCATGTACACTCAGAACATCGATGGACTTGAAAAACGTGAGATTAAAGTTAAAAATTCAATTCACGTTTATTTGTATAGCGCTTTTCACAATACACATCATTTCAAAGCAGCTTTACAGAAAGTGCATGAGTCCATTATAATTTAGAGTGTTCTGTTATCAGAGGTAACTGTCTAAGTTATGTATTTCAGAAATGTACATAATATACAAAATCTAATGCTAAAAATGGATTAATTTAAACAATGTAATAATTTAATGCAGATACAATGAGCTCATTGAAGCAATGAATACTTGTTTGTTAACAAATTATTGACATTTTAGAGAATCTAGCGTTGGTGCATGTTGATTCAGAGTTTGCGTCATCTGAAGTCTTCGCGTTGGTTGGCACCATCTCTTCATGGGTGTTGGGCATCTGAAGTCTTCATAATAGGCTGGATCCAAACTGGAGCTGACATGCTCTCTAGTTACCTCAGGATGGGCATCCCAATATAAAACCGTAGAAAATAATTAGCGTAGGTGATGTTCATAACATTATTCAAGGATAATCATGTGCATTTGATCTGATATAACTGTATATGGTTATCTTGATTTAAACTTGGAGAGTGAGTCTGAGCCCCGAACATTATCAGGAAGGCTATTCCAGAGTTTAGGAGCTAAATGTGAAAATGTTCTCCCTCCTTTAGTGGACTTAGTTAGTTATTCTAGGTACTATCAAAAGCCTATAGTTTTGTGACCTTAAAGAGCGTGATGGATTGTAAGGCGATTGAAGATTAGTTAAATACACAGGAGCTAAACCATTTAGGGCCTTATAGGTCTGTGGCAATACTTTGTAATTAATGCAGAACTAAATAGGTAACCAGTGTAGAGATAATAAAATTGGTGTGTTATGATCATATTTTCCTAGTAAGAACTCTAATAGCTGTGTTTTGGACTAATTGTAGCTTGTTTATTGAGGATGCGGGACATTGTTCTTCCAAACCTGTATTCATTTCTTTTTTCTGCTGAACACAAAATATTATGTATATGAAATATGGGTTACCAAACAGTTGAGGGGGCCCCCTTTGGCTTCCTTAGCATGGGTAAACAATGCTATGGAAATGAATGGGGCCCATCAACTGTTTGGTAACTGAAAATCTTTAAAATATGATCTTTTTGTTCAGCAGAAGAAAAAAAAAATTCATACAGGTTTGGAACAACTTGAGGGTGAGTCAATAGCCGCTTTCCGACCAAGTAGTTCTAGGAACTTAGTTCTAGGAACTGTCCACTTCTAAACAGTTCTAAGAACTACTCTCCCCCAAACTCGGTTTTGCTGTTTGCGTTCGCACTGGCCAAGTGGCCATAGGAACTGGTAGGACGGGTAAGGGAGTGACGCAGGCACGGTGACTTTTATTTTGACGGCGCGACTGACTTTTATTTTGGCGGCGCTGAGAACGCCAGAGCAAACAATGAATGCTCGCATTCTCTGTGTTTATTAGTTAGCAATCTATCTAACAGTACAGTTTAATATGTTATTAGATAGAACTGTAATAGAAAGTAGACAGTATATGAAAAAAAGGTTATTAGCCTATGTGGTTGATGTCCAGTGTTGCTAGCTGGGCAGATAAACATATTCATGTTTGGCTTGGTCCCCTCAAAGTTGCGTTGGATTTTCTCTTCAGCATAAAGGTTTAGAGACCCATCTATCACTGTTTTCCATGTTTGTATAGTTAGTTTATGGAGTAAATATATAGGCTATAATCTGTGTGTTTACATTCTAGCTGTTTTAAAAATGGCGGGTGCTGGTGTTCCGCGTGCGTTCGGTCAATCAGCGTACACTAACGTCACGGATAGTTCCTATAGTGCTGGTTTAGACCCTACTCTGAAGTAGGACCTAAATTAGTTCCTACAAATGGAGTTCCTAGAACTAAAATCGTTCCTAGTTCCTGCGGTGCGAACACGCCGACATCCGGGTACTTTAGCCAATAGTTCTAGGAACTGTGAAAAGGTTCCTCCGGTCGGAAAGCGGCTATTAGGGAACTCCATTTAGACATGTTGTGTGCTATATTCTCAACCCTGTCTGTAGTGTGCGGAATCCCAGATGACAAACTCGTGGAGGCTCATGGGAGTTTCGCTACTGCTGCCTGTCACCTCTGCTATACACCATATCCTGCAGAGGAAGCCAAGGTAATCAATTTTGTAATTTAGATCACTCATAGACTGCACACCGTTTTAGCACACTACATAATCTTCCATTCTTTTTTTTATTAGCAAGCTATAATGAACGGCAACGTACCCATCTGTACTTTTTGTGCCGGGGCAGTCAAACCTAATGTTGTTTTCTTTGGAGAGGATCTGCCTGAAAAGTACTTTCAACATGCTGAAGATTTCCCAAAAGCTGACCTTCTCATGATCATGGGCACTTCTTTAAAGGTGGGTTTAAAATCTTTATTATTATTATTATTATTATTATTACCGTATTAACTATAATAAACGGATAAAAATCTATTTTGTATGTAAGTATAGTTGACTGTAGTTCTTTTGCAGTGAGAGATTACACTTTATTTTAAACAGTGTTTTGGTGATTTTAATTCATTTATTAACTTCTACATACAGCTTTTATGAGTTCTTTATTTTTGTAATAACTTTTTTTTTTTACATTGCATTAATGGAATGTTTGATTGAGATTAATGGAATATATATATATATATAACAAAACAGTAGTATTTGGAAATATTCTAACAATTGAGGATAATTTTTCTGATTTACTATATTTTTTTAAAATGTGATTTTTATTTCTGTGATGGCAAAGCTGAATTTTCAGCATCATTACTCCCATCTTTCACATGATTCCTCAAATTATTTTAATATGCTGATTTGGTGAAAACTGAAGCGTTTTTGTTTTTCAGGATTCTTTGAATAGAAAGTTCAAACGTCTTTTGAAACATTGTAAAAGTCTTTACTTTTGCTTTATAAATTCAATGCGTTCTTGAGTTATTTCTTTATATGTGTTCTTAATATTATAAAATCTAAAATTATGACATTTAATCTGCTTTGTGACAGATTGAGCCCTTCGCCAGCCTGATTAACACCGTAAAGTCCACAGTGCCTCGTCTGCTGCTGAACCGCGATGCGGTCGGGCCCTTTGAACGGAGGCCCCTGAGGAGGGGCGACTACATGGAGCTGGGGGATCTCTCCGATTCGGTCCGAAAACTTGCAGAGATCCTGGGGTGGCATACTGAGATCCAAGACCTGATGAACAGCCATGAAAATGGTGTTTGTTCCTATACTGACCCCAGCAGTAGCAGCGGTGAGAACAGTGACTCCTCTGAGACCGATAGCATGCATTAATATCATCCTCAGAGATGCTCTGTATGTTTAAAATAACCTTGGCTATGGAATGGAGACCTGGCAAAGGTTCAAGACCTGCATTGATATTTATCTAATTCAACACATCTGTATGTTTTATGTCAGTGTTCTTACCAGTATTTAACAGCCAGTTTTACTGTATTTGTAGCGGTGTCTTTTTCTGACCAGATGAACTCCAGCCATATTTGTTCAGGCAGTGAAACTTGGCCATGTTTAGACTCATTATTTTAAACCCAGCAGAAATCAGTGTCTGCTGCTTATTTTGACTGAAAACCCTTATCAGAATATCTTGGAAAATCTGGCTCTTTTAAAGTCCGTAATGTATACGCAGAGAACTAGCAGATTTAGCTCTACTTAAATGGCTATAATTGTACATTTTTATCAGGCCCTGTTACTGCAGGGGGGAAAAACTACAAACATGGCACTTATTTTTGATTGTTTTAATAATTTAGTATGGCTAATTATCTCTGGGCAAGCCAAGAATGTATTATGTCAAGGTTCCTTTAGCTTTCTACAAACTGTATTTGAGATTTTAGGAGAAGTTGGTGGTATATTTTGGTGCAGAAAGGGGTTTTTGTGTAAAGGATTGGGAATAATGTGTGTTTGTGTGTCTATATATTCATGTTTGCTAGTTGTAGGTTATTTCATAGTCCGCGAGTCCTGGTTTGGCCCCAGTGAGCGAACTGTGCTAAATTAGCATGGGAGGCGTGACCTCCCAAGTGTGCAGTGCCCCCACTGTGTGTTTTCACAGGCACTGCAGCCTCCAAGCGGGAGCTCCAACCCCCCCCCCACAACTCTAATAAATGTCTTTGGTCAGCCACAAAGAACCCCAATATCCTGCTGCTGTGTGTGTGTGTGTGTGTGTGTGTGAGAGAGGTTCTGCGTATAAGCGCAATTCCATTTTGCACAGGATCAGTGAAGTCGCTGGTAATCGCGTTGATCATATGTTCATGTCCCTCAAGGATTTTGATAGGAGTTTGGCATATTTTGGGAAATGTGGACAAAAAGCCTGAATGCCCATTTAAATGTTTAAAGATAAAAAGATTTTTTTTAATTTATTCATATGTGCGGTCTGTCATGTTTGGTTAAAGCCTGTTGACCAGCGGTCTTTGTCAGTGTTTCTGATTCATGCAACGGTTGCATTTAAAACAAAAATGGAACCATGTGCCTCTCCAGTTGAATATGATGGTCAATAGTTTGCGCTTGCATTTGTTAACTTGACATTGCCATTTGTGCTTTGAATATTAAAACGCTTGTTATCTGTTCTTTTTATTACCCTGTTAATAGACATTGCATCTTATAGTATTTAATAAACATTCATATTTGTCTCTTCACCTTCTGATCTTTTTGTACATTGCATCTGGTCAACTAAGGAATATTAAATTGAGTGAATATAAAGAAATCCAACACTGGAATTTGGATACTAAGGATTTTACTTGGTGAAGCAACAGTCATATTCAATATCCTTAAGCAATCGCTTGATAGTGCAGTTTAATAAACTTAATCTTGCATTAGAGCGAGGTTTAGTGTTTTCATTGACCTAGCATTTCTTTGGATTTTTATATTCAAGGGCAATATTATGAAAACCATTAGAAAAGTTTCTGCATGCAATGAGTGAATGAGACTTGTAGGATTTTATTTTATTGCAGCTGACTCTATTACTCAGCTGACTTTTATTATAGTGGTTATAGAAGATGAGTATTTAGAAAATCTGAATTTAATTACATGCTTTTGTCTTGTGTAGAAAACCGAACATTAGAAAAAGAAAAAAAAAATACACCGACAGCATTGAACGAAAAAAAGGAAACGAAGACATAGTATATAGAAAATTGTGTAGCTAAAATATATAACATAAAAGACAGATAATTGTTTGAAACTCAAGGCTTAAGTGGTAGAGACACACAAAAAAAGCGCATTTTGTACAAACATTTGAGTGCAAGACAATGTAAATGATCTAATGGCTTGTCTTGGCATATAACATTTCAAAAGCCATTCAGACATTTTGAAGCGTTATAAAACCGGATTCTTCGATCTGTGAACCAGCAACAGCACAGACCGTAATAATAAATACAGCTTTTAAACATTGAATTGTAAGAGTAAGCGTTATAAAGCCTTTCCACTTCAATATTGAAGACCAAGTGCATTTACTTGTTCACAAAGAGCGTCAAAGACACGTGAATAAGTCGTACTTAACACTTCCATCTGATACATCACATTTGATGTCTGACCACATCCAGATATCTATTTAAACATTTCTGTTTCTTTTCTCTCTGCTCAATATGTACTTCACCATATATATCCCAATTTGAAAGACATGCCCCTCGTGCAACAAAAGTAATTGAAGTATCGCCTTGTGCAAGGAACAGTTTGTGAGACTGACGGTTCGCCGTCAGCATCGGTGCCTGTAGGGTTTGGGTGAACTCCAGTTCAGTCTGAGTCTGAGTCACTGCTGGGTGGTGGGCTGCACTCGTGGATAGCTTGTCCTAGGGGCGCTAGTGTGCCGTCCCTCCTCACTCCCATTGGTCTGATCAGTTCTTTCCTGTTGAAAGAGCAGGACAGAGCTCAGTACTTTTACATGTTGTTGTTGTGCTACTTCAGCTTTGCATGTTCACGTCACATGCAAATAAGCTTGCAGGGAGAGACAACCAGCTTCAGTGGAAACTTTTATTTCATTATCAGGCATGAAAACTCCTCACCTTTCGGCGAAAATCGCCGTTTTAAAACCTAAAAGGGTCACCTACGTGATTTGTGCAGATCCGATGAGAAAATATTTATTGGGGGTGGGGGGGGTCGTGGTCGAGGCCGAGGCCAGCATTTATCCCCTATAAAGTTACCATAAACTTCGCAGCTTTAAAAAACAATCATCATTCCTAATGCCAAAACATGACAGCCAATATGAGTCAGAGTAACGTTAGGGAAGAAATGTTTTCAAAGTCTTTTACACCGTGAGTCTGACAACTGCCGATCAAAGAACCGCACGTCGGAAAGCAAGCCTGAGGTAAGTTAGTTTACAATGTTAACTGTCCTGTCAGATACAGACAGCAATGTTGCCAATGGCATTATTTTTACATTTTGACATAGTGGGCGAGATGATATCGCGAGCGGGCGCGGGCGCCGTGATCGCTGAGCGAGCAGGAACAAGTAACAGTTAAGCAGTGTTATTCATTGCGCGGCTCGCGAGCCTCATGTGGCCAGCCAAGCTTTAATTTGTGGCTCGCATGGCGGTAAATAATACGGTGATGTGATTATGCATTCACTAGAGATATTTCATAAAAACATTAATAACAAGTACATAACCCGTTAAAAACTTAAAGTGTCAGCTCTATTACAAATAATTTCGATCGGATTGAAAGGGGTGGTTTACAGAGAGAACGTGAAAAAACTTGATCGATTGAAAACCGAAACTGAAAGGACGACGTATGACGTGCGGAACGAGCTGTTCTCCTGATGAATAAAGTGTCATATAAATGAGTATCCTTTCATTCTATAATTCTCCTTTCACTCAGCATCTGTGAAGTGAGGCAGGACAACGGCTCACCAGTCCTTGTTTCAGATTATCATACAGACGACTGGTTTGGGGCATTTTTAATGTGATAAATAGTAGTAAATAGTTTTTTTTTTCTCTGACACCCGATGAAACACGTAGATCAGCGGCCCATTGGTTCTTTTCTTGATTTACACTGGGCTAGCCCAATCACATCTTTAATGTGAAGTATAGAAATATACTCTTTCCAGTATAGAAATTAGTACAAAACTAATTATGAAAGTTTCCTCTATTTTTTAATGCATTTGTTTTACAATATATGGCTATTACTATCATGGGATTAATATTATAACTATTATTGTAGCAGTAATGTAGACAGACACTGTAACTAAAAGAGTTTTGAAAATTTCTTTGTTTAATTTGCACCAGATTGATGAATTTAACATTAAAAAGCACAAATTTTTCTTACGGGGGAGCATGCCCCCGAACCCCCCTAGAGTGCCAGAGGTCCACTCATCACAGTGATCCAAAAGTCCTGTGACAAACACTGGTAATACTATGCCAATGCAGCTTACAGGTTTTTGGGGGGCATTTATCACTATGGAGTATAATTCAATTCTATTAATAAGTCAGAATTTCATCTGTTCGAGTTAACTCTTACGCGTTACTCACTCATTACATTTTTGGGGGGTGGGGGGTATATATGCCGCATGCCCGCATCCTTCTCACCTTTTTTACCCCTGACCTGTTTTCATGCCTGCATTATGTCTAGATTTTCTTTGCACAAAAACGGAACTGCGATCTATGCTTGTTGGACACACACATTCTGCAGTCTAACACTACCTTTCAAATTGTTTTAAAACATTAAGCAGCACAACAAGAAATGTTTCTTATGCACCAAATCAACATCATAGAATGAGTTCTGAAGGATCATGTGACACTGAATACTGGAGTAATGATACTGAAAATCCAGCTTTGCCATCACAGGAATAAACTACATTTTAAATTACATTAAAACAGTTCTTTTACATTGTAATAATAAATACAAACTCCAGAATCCAGCAGCCGTCATTTACCCTACATATTTATTGTGCTCACACATCTTGTCGATTTGGTTTTTCGGCCCACTAATTTGTCACTACAATCCACCTGCTCTTTGAAAGAAACCCTTTGTACTGACCATTGTAGCAGCATTCAGTTCTGTCCTCTAAAGAGGCCTGTTGATGTGTAGAACATCTTTCTTTCCCTTTACATCTGGCCAAATAAGAGCCCTTGGAATCACAACCCCAATCCCAGAGCGGTCCTGCACCCCCCACAACCACCACCTCGGCCCTGCAGTTTAATTACAGGATCAGTGCTCATTCTAATCTCTTCAAAGCCTGGCCAGCTCCTCCACGCTAATCCAATTATATCTGCACTGTGTGTCACCAGCACACCCCGAGATGATTCATCAGAGTATTAGCCAATCAAAGCACGGACAAAAATGATTAATAAGAGCATTATCCAATCAAAGCCGCCAAAAAGCTCATTTGCATTAATTTATGTCATTCATATACAGATCAGCTTGTAACACTTTAAAATAAGTTCCCATTAGCTAACATTAACTAAGCATAATAAATGCTTTAGAAGTATTTGCAATTGCTTGTTCATGTTAACATAGTTAATGTTAAACAGAACCTCACTGTAAAGTGTTACAGATAAATTGTGTATAAATGCATAAAGAAGTATTAAATGCTACTAAATGGAATAACATCTTATATGAAAAGTTATCTACAAAAATGCAAGGAAACAAATTACTGGCTGCAAAGGAAAACCTTGACGTCAAACACGAGTCATGATGACTGTAAAACAAGATAAGTCGACTAGAAAGAAAACAGACATTTCCACTGCGTCCCTCGAAAACCAGACACCAAATTGTATCTGTCATCCAATCAACAGAATCTGTGTAGATCAGCAGCCTGAGCAATTGTGTGTTTACGTACGTACGTCTGCTTGTGTGTGTGTGTTTGTGTGGATATGGGGTGGAGAGTCAGTACTAATTGGACAGCAAGTCAAGCAGCAGACACCGGGAGGGACATTCCTCCATGGACATGTTGCGTCTCCCCAGCAGCCGTAGCGGGGAGCACCAGTGCCCTCCCTCTCCCACACAACACCTCCTTCATCTTGATAAAAAAAGAATAGGAGGAAGAGAGAAGGAACGAGGATTCATTCTCAAAGACAGGAATCTGCCTCTCTTGGGCACACGCTGCTCATTACGACTCAAACACCCCGTAGATGGACAATGACTCGTCCTGAGGTTGTGTTTGCAAACTTATTTAACATCGCCCGGCAGCTAACGTACACGCGCACACCCCTAATTGAGCCAGTGTCTCAAACCACTTCACGTCCGTGGACAATGTCTGGCACCCCGGCTGAATAAAACAGGCGGCGTATGAAAGAGAACCACGTATATATGTATTATGAAACCTCAGTGTATTGTACAAAAGAGCCTGAGCCCGCGACCCCACTGTGTGCGCCAATTAGCTGGTAATTAATGCAGCGGGGCTGCGGTGGCCGGTCGGTGTGCATTGACTCCTGTTGAATGTGGAAGGCCAGCTGTAAATGAGGCAGAGGACGATGCTGGAGGATTCTTGCCTTAATGAAGCGGTTGGTAAGGAGCGCGCTGGGAGCAACGGCACTGCACCTCTCACCGGTGTCTCGCTAGTTTACGCCGCCGGTTGTTTAGGAAAAGGTCAACATGAATGCGGCCCTGCACATATCCAGCCTCCAAGGAGGGTGATGAGAAAACAAGCACAATGCTTCTAGCAGATGGAGTCACCTATGAAGGCATTATGAACCGGTTCGTACAAGATGATGAAAAACAGAAAGAGCGATTGACTGATATTAATGAGCAAGAGTAAAACACAAAGGCCAGAATATACATTGCAGCAAATAAAATGGAAAAAGTTTGGTTTCATTTCTGCTTATTAAAACATTTTAAATTCTACTTAAAAGGTTAGTTCACCCAAAAATGAAAATTCTGTCAGTAATTACTCACCCTCATGTTGTTCCAACCCCGTAAGACCTTCGTTCATCTTCGAAACACAAATTAAGATATTTTTGATGAAATCTGAGAGCTGGCTCACTCCTTCATAGACTTCTAGGTGACCGAAACTTGCTGGCCCAGAAAAGTTATTAAAGAGATCGTTAATATAGTCCAAGTGGCTCAATCTTAAGTATATCAAGCGACGAGAATACTTTTTGTGCGCAAAAACAAACAAAAATAACGACTTTATTCCACTATTCATTTCCTTCTATCTGGGCCTCGAGTTGGTTCACATAGTGTATTTGCGCAGCGCATCTGTGTTGTTCGTCACACGCATCACACACACGACCAGCGTCGGCCAATAGTGAGCCTACGTGGTGACGTTCTATCGAGGCCCAGATAGAAGGAAATGAATAGTGGAATAAAGTCGTTATTTTTGTTTGTTTTTGCGCACAAAAAGTATTCTCGTCGCTTGATATACTTAAGATTGAGCCACTGTAGTCACCTGGACTATATTAACGATCTCTTTAATAACTTTTCTGGGCCAGCAAGTTTCGGTCACCTAGAAGTCTATGGAGTGAGCCAGCTCTCAGATTTCATCAAAAATATCTTAATTTGTGTTCCGAAGATGAACGAAGGTCTTACGGGGTTGGAACAACATGAGGGTGAGTAATTACTGACAGAATTTTCATTTTTGGGTGAACTAACCGAAAATGTTCAAGATTGATGGCTTACTTGACTTGACTTGCAACGATTAATCGCATCCAAAATAAAAGTCTGTGTTTACATAATATATGTGTGTGTACTGTGTATAATTATTTTTTATATAAATACACACATGCATGTATATATTTAAGAAAAATGTGTTATGTATATATAAAATATTTATATTTCTATATAATACAATAATCTATAAATATATATACACATTCAAATATTAAAATATTTCTACTAAATTATACACAGTACACACTAGGGGTGGAACGGTACACAGAAGTCACGGTTTGGTTCATACCTCGGTTCAGACATCACGGTTCGGTACGAGTTCGGTAAAACGGAGGGAAAAGCAAAACAAAAATGCAGAAGGCTAGTGCATGTCTCAGGCTGTTCCACCAAAGGAAAATAAATTAAATTTTTTATTAATTTTATTAATAAAGTAAAGGCATAGAACCAGTTTATTTGTAGTGCACTGACAATAGTTTTATATAATTAGTTTATTAATTAAATTAATAAAAGATATGTTTGGTAATTGTACCTGAATGAATTGAAAATTAATTTGCTACATTTCAGATTAATATATTTGTTTTATTTTATTTTAATTAACAGTAACTTAAACACTTTGCAGTTTGAATGATGTCCTGTATAAACAAAATGACGGAGTAGGCTATGTTTTTGTTTCCACTGTTCGATCGCGCCTCACACACACAGGCACACACACACAAATATAAGTAAACACTTTGCGACTTTTCGATCGCGCCAGCGCCTCTTTCTCTCTCTCTCACACACAGATTTGGTGTCCCTAAAGAACCCGCGTATCTAACAGTAGTTCCGCATTACAGTAATTAATTTGCACGCGAGTTTTATGTATTTTTATACAGTGTATTCTCCGTGTAAATTTATGCACCGAACCGTGACGCCCGTACCGTTTCGGTTCAATACGAATACATGAACCGTTCCACCCCTAGTACACACATATATTATGTAAACACAAACTTTTATTTTGGATGCGATTAATTGTTGCACAGCCCTAAAAAAAATGTATAATAAAAAATAATAACAAATACAGCTATAATAATATAATAACACTCTCAACAATAATAGTAATTATAATGTTATAACTACTAATAATACTGATACTAATATTGTTAATTAGAAGTTTCTTATTATTTCAGAATTGTTACTATTTAATCGCATAAATTATTAATTGTAAAAAAAAAAAAACCCACCTTGATAATTCATCAATCATACTGACAAGCTTCTGGGCTTCATATTCCTTCTGCTCCTCTGTCATCTCATCTATGGGGTTTGGCATTGGGTGCTCTATGTGACCTGTAATGGGGTTAATGCTGAAAAACAAGAAAAAAAAAAAAAAACAAGAATGAATCTAAGAATGCAGAAAGAAATGCAGGATTGCTGAGTAAAAATATGATTCAATTTCATAACTTGAACTAAGACCAGCCGTTATGCATACATCAAAATGCACTTACAAAGGTTTGGCTGACTTGTATTCATCAGTGTCAGAGTCTTCATCAGAGGAGTATTGCGTCTCTCCTCTACCTCCGGCCAGCAACCCTCGTGCCATCAACAGCCCCGCAGCATTACCATAACCAGTGTACTTCAACAGATTATCCACTGCATCGCATGACCAACAGGAGACACAATAAGCTCATTCAATATTAATTATTGTATTTTAGATTACAACTACAAACAATCCATTGAAAAACAGACAATTTCAGACATTAAAAAAAGCAGAGCTCTCACCACTCTCTTTGCAGAGCACAAAAAGGAACTCAGCAGCCCCCTGTTTCACCGCCATGTCAATATGAGTCATGAGACGCACCAGTTTGTTTCGAACGGTGCAGCCGATTTCTGGCCTTTCTTTCACGTCTTTCAAGGGAGGCAACACCTGCACAGCAGCAAACAAAGAGAACACATTCAATCAGCAACTAAATCTTTACTTCAGCTGAATATCTGTAGCAGTGAATTACACTGAGCATGGACTCAACCCTGCACCTTGGCCTTGAAGTATCTGCGGATGTCCCTGTGGTATCTCGAGCTCTCTGTCATCAGACTCAGCACAGGCGTCAAGCCTTCTTTATAGTTGGAACCCTGAGTGGATAAATACACATGAAGCAGGAACGAACGCAACAGCTGAGGAAGCTTGCAGGTGTTCATCAGAAGTGCAATACCTTGTCTATCCTCTTTTCCATGAAATCTAGCAGCATCTGCACTGTGTCCATGTTCTTCCCACCATACTTTTCTATCCCACCTTGGACAGGGACGTCTATCAGAACATCCAGGCACTGCACGGGAAGGTTACTCAGGAGATTTATGGCATGACTAGAAGAAATGACAAATGATAAAGGTTAAGCAGTGCACACAATAAGATGAGAACACAGCATGCAACTCTCGGCATAAGAAACTTTTCTTTAAAGCTGGCCTTTGAGAAGAAAGTTTTATAAATAAAATGTCTAAAGTTAGTTTAATAATTACGTTTTTATGGGTTAGGGGTAGGTGTAGGGAGGGCTTTATTGTCACAATAAGGCAGCATCAATTTAGTAATTTTATTAAATATAATTATTTATACTATGTTATCATTGCATACCGTTTAAAGTACAACAACACTGAGGTGCAAATAGTATGTGCCACTATTTATAAGTATAAATAGCATCTAAATACTATTTACACTTAAATAGCTGCTGCCTTATTTTTATTATTAATGTAATTGTTATTTGTTTAATGACACACCCCTATATTGCAATGTTTTTGCAATATAAATGGTTAATTTATTAAAATGATATAATAACAATAATTATTGTTATCACTAATTGTCAAATTTTTCTTTGTTTTGGGCTAATTTCTAATTGTAAAGTTACATATTTCTCAACTGAGAATGATTGACTTATGTAAAAAGTTGAATAATTAAACAATACATTAAATACGTTACATCATCTGGGATTAATCGCACACTTATTGTGAAATTGAGCATGCACCATTTATCTTGTTTAACACATACATTTTTGTCATCATTTGCTATATCCAGCAAAGTAAACCATCAGATTGAGGGTTGATTCTCACAAAACTGTGTTTTCTATTTTTCAAGGTAAATTTAGGTCTTAACTCCAAATGATACAAGGAGTCCATATAATTCTTAAACTCATGCACAAAAAACTTTACAGAAAAAAACTTTTCAGAATTCAGTGTATATATAGTGTATATATACGTAGTATGTGTGCAGTGCAACTGCAAAGAGCTTGATAACATTTTAGACAAGTCAAGTTGTGATACCGAACAGGACAACATGGAAATGCCAAAAAAACTAACTCCCTCTCACATGGAAGTACCTTGTGCAAATAGATATAATAAATATTTGTATGCCACTATCATTAGTTCATTTTATTATCTTCTCTGACGCAAAATAACATTAAACATACTCGTGTCACGTTCTAGGAATGTGATGGCGGCAGACAGACATGAGCAGGCATTCTGAAAACACTGAGGGGTGGGACGGGGACCTTCAGTCCATGGACACAATTTGAATAACAAAGACACATCTACTGACCAGGACTGGTTCAGCACATTCAACGCACTTTGTTAAAGGGGGAGCGTAGAGTTAGTCATTTCAGAGTGCTGTAGAATGCATTTAGAGAGGGTAGCATTCCAGGAGTGTGAAAGGGCTGGTGACGGCACCACCGTGGGCACAATGAGTCAAGCCCAAATAAACGGGTGGGAGTTTCAGAATGCGTTGAGCTGTCTCGATGGGGCAAAGGGGTGTGTCATTAATCACTTGGAGAAGACATCTCATCATTCACATTCACATTCACCGCACTTGCATTTCTTTTTCTTTCTG
Source organism: Rutilus rutilus (assembly GCF_951802725.1). Lineage (NCBI taxonomy): Eukaryota > Metazoa > Chordata > Actinopteri > Cypriniformes > Leuciscidae > Rutilus > Rutilus rutilus. Next base: position 36,804,717 of record NC_140213.1, read on the forward strand.
GTCTATACTGGTTTTGAAGCAATTACAAAATACACAGGCCTAGTATACAGAGAAAACAAACTGGATTTGGCTGTCAATCTTTCAGAATGGAAGTACCTGTGAGCCTCCTCTGTTTTATCTTCAGTGTGTGTCTTCAGCATAAGGAGATGTCTCATGATGCCTGCGATGAGCCGAAGCTGGTGGTCACTGTCCTATCAAAATAAAGGAGAAATTGTGTGAGCGTTAAACCAAAAAAACTGTTTCACAACAATAGCAGACTGATGCCATGTTTGGGCTTCCTTTACAAACTAAACAACCAGAGAGCTAAGAGGCAATGGAGAGATCTAGGGACTGAGAGAACCACTGGCTTGAGAAAAGAAAGTAGGCTACATCTTATGTCAGGGTGATCCTGGCCATACCGAAACCAACAAAAGGTCAGGCAATTGAGACACACTTAGCCTTACTTCAGTAACTATTCAAAGGGCTGAGAACTCTGGAATGTACCAATGTTGTTTCATCTACTTGGTGAACGGGTGGGGGTGGGAGCTTTTAGCATTTAAAACTACAATTTTTACATTTTCTCAAAGAAAATGTGAGTGGTTCTTGCACGTACAAAACTTCCAACCACAATGGTAGAGTGTTGTTGTGGGTGATCACAATGGTAGAGTGTTGTTGTGGGTGATCAAAATAGGTCACTCACAAGTCTGTATTATATCTTGGCCCCTCGTTTAATGTGAATCAGTGGCTCCATATCTGAATATGCTAACTTCCATACTATATAGGTAAGTTATGTCTGAATACGCAGCACTATAAAATAGTTCGTGAAAAATACCCAGATGATCTACTACTTTGGCTGAGATTCTGAATTAGCAATCAGTTTAATTTACTATTCCATGAGGCTATGAGAGAGGAGACGTCATATTCATACTATAAATGGTGGAGTGCAGCAACGTGGACTCCACACTTACAGAACATACTTTATCAATGGTTGAAAAGTTCTCCAACAAATGCAATACATACTCTGAATACATAAAATGAAAAATCCTGCACACTGAATTTGCTTTTTAGAGTATCATCCACCAGGAGAATGCATCTCAGGACACTGACTGTTTCTACTGAAAACCGGAGCTTCGAACAGCAGCTGAAGTGATGCAAGGACTTCATCGATTTGTGATTGGCTTTTATTTAGAATTTGGAACGTATTCTGCCATGTTACGCATTGCACTTTCACCTGTTCATATTAATACGAGTGAGTGAGCCGTCTTGGTGTATACATAGCCTTTGGTATAATCAGGCATCATGGTTTTAGTACAAATTGTTAGGCAGGGTTATTATAGTTTCATCATTAAAACATTTTCATCACTTGAAATAAAACATTATCTGAAATAAAATAGCTGCTAAGGCAACATTTCTCATTTTCATTTAGTTTAACTTGATGTACTAACGTTTTTTAATAAAAAAAAAATATATAGAGACTATAAACTATACTGTAGTAGTCTCTCAACAATAGCAGCATAACACTGCCGCTAGATGACGAAAATAATACATAAAGGTACAATATGTAAGATTTTTGTAATACAATATTCAAAAAACACTTACACAGTGTGATATATTTCATGCAGTTGTGTACTTACATTATCCCAAAAGTTCCCAAGGATTTGTAAATCCAGAGAAATTCCAGTTTTTAATAATGTCTCGTCCCTGGTCATTGTCGCCTATCAAGACCAGGCTTTGGGAAAACCGGAGGAATAAAACAAGGATCAATATCGGCGTGTTGTTTTGAGGATGGGGAGAGCCTCGCAACAAACTTGGACTTGATCTGTCGACAGAGACTCTGCTCTTGCATGTGTTCTAATAGATAGGTAAGCAAATATATATTATTTATTGTACACTACAGTTATATTGCACTTTGTTTGTACTTCAGAAACGCCTTTTATCAAGTCTGGTGACCAAGTCTATGGCAGTGAAATTAAGTAGCCTATGTGTTGCACTAAAATATTTTGCCATTACTTGCAAATACTGTGGGTTTGTTCAAATGTACTTTTAGTACGATTGTTTTAAATGTGTAAAACTGCGCAGTATAGGCTAAACCCACCAAATCATTTGACAAATAGTCACATATTAGTAACAGGCTAATATAGCATTACATTTCATGTTCCTGGCAGCTCATTCATTACTGTACGTTCACACCGCCGCCGGTCGCCCTGCCACCGACGCCGTAGAAAGATTCGGGGACGCTCTGACATAGATTAGAATGCATGATTTTTTTCCTCTCAGGTGGAGGACTTCTACATTCCGATTGGTTGCCACCGAACCGCGCCATAGCTTATTTCCATAAAGTTGACTTGATTTCAACTCCTCTCGCCGTCCAAGACGCGCCGGCCTCGCCGGAGCTCGCTGCCGGCTCTCATCGAAAATGAATGGCTTCCGGCCACTTTGACGCTCTCGCCGCCGGCAGTTACGATGTTATGTTACGATGACATAAAGTGTGATCAAACATACAAGTAATACAAAAACTAATTTATTAGCTGATACCTAATTTATATGATTGTGAATTCTACACATCTCTGTATGGTGAAAACTACATCTCCCATAGTTCCATCCTCCTTCATAGCCTCATCAAGCTTTGTCTTTGTTGTTGTTTTGAAAATGCGACTTCTGGCGGCGAAAAAATTACATAGTGTACCTTTAAGTATGCGTAATAGTAATAGTGATGATATAGTACCACAGATGAAGCCATAACCATCATTTGTGTTCTTTAAAAATTTGCAAAGCACTTTAGAGACATTTCAAACACATTACAAATAGGCTGACACACTGCTGATTATCACAACAGCTTTATCACTTTAAACTAAATCTAGGCTAAACATTGTGGATGTCAAACGACAGTGGTTTAATGATCCAGAGACATGAGTATCTTGCCAAAGCTAATGAAAAGAGGCCAACAGAGCATTGGAATTAGATTTTATAAAGTTTGGTGTTAAAAATATCAAAGCCAATGAACCTACGATCTGATTAAGGAGAAAGAAGCCTGTCTTTCCTCACTCTGCTGGGGGCAAGAGCACCAACTCCACTCAGCAAGCATCAATTATTCAACAGCAGTATAACCGGAAAACTAAGCCCTCCATTCTGTTGTTGGTGTGAGATACACAAGTGATTTAAATCTTACCCATCTTTGTAAATTATTTACAGTACTGCTTTCTTCAGGTTAATTCTGGTGTACTGCACAGTATACAGTATGGATGCAAGGCCTGAACTAACTTTTTGCCACACCTGCCAATGGCCGGTGGGGTGACTGAAGTAAATTTACCGGCCATAAATATTTTTTACCGACCATGAAACGGTAATGACACCAAAGTTTTAGATACCATTGAAAACTCACAATTCTCTATTCCAATTTCGATACCACAGCTAAAAGTTCTAGCCTAACTAATATCAATTTAAAACATTATTAAAGACAAAAAAGCAGTCAGTAACAGCACAAATACAACAGAACAAAGATACAAATTAAGTAAACTGCTTTACAGGGACGTTTTTCAGGTAGGTGTAACAGTATATGAGGGGCCTCAGGTTCAGAAATGTAATAAAATAACGTTGCGTAGTCTTTACTGTATAAATTAAACAGATTAATCCTTGACGAAAGTTTAAAAGTTATTCAGACAAGAGCAGTGAGTGATTTTCTCGTTGTCTTTTGTTGTTTGATTAATATTAACGACACCGTCAGCAACAGGATTATTAGGATGCTGTCACTTTAAAGGGTAACTAAACCCTAAACCAACTTTTTTTAGTTAATGATCTGTAAGAATGGGGCTTTATTAGTGCTGTTCATTGATTCGAGTAACTTTTTTGACATCTGGGTATAAAGGGTTTTAATTTTACAATATATGGTGTAAAAACGTCTGAGTGCTGCCCTCTTCAGGTTGAACGGTGGCTACTGCAGTTGAATTTTCCTTTTGGATGTTTGCGGTGGCAGGTGACGTAAGCAGGTTCCAGCTCACCACGCCCCTGGTATGAGATTTATCTGATCTGTATTTAGTACAGTGGGCAGGAGGCCACTTCTGGACTGCATAGCTTTCCAGCAGACTTGGAAATTAGGCGCCAGTGGTTGCATGCACTTGGCCTGGAAGACTGTGAGTGTGCAACCTGCATTTTACGCGGGTGGAAATGGGATTCTCCACACAGCTCGCACTGAAAAGCGACGCAGTGCCAAACGCTGCTACTCCTGCATGGACTCCACCACCGCAGCGGTGTCTTGATGTGAGTGATCATATATATTTTAATCACAAATTATGGTTAGGCTAAAGTTAATCCTCTGGGCTCTGACCAGGGGTTTTGTTACCCTTTAAGAGCTGCACGGATCCTGTATATTGGATCTGATACTGTACACAAGCGTCGTGACGATGCAACACTGGCCCGTCAAACGTTCCGAGAGTCGTTCATGTTTGTTCACCTTCATGTTCTCACAACATTGCATTGTTAGAATTTATGAAAATTATACCGGCCTACTGGTAATTGACACTGTTTCATATACTCGCTTAGCGAGTGTTAACTTTAGGCTCTGTGTGGATATAAAAATATATAGTGGGTATGTAAAAAGCATCATAAAATATTTATATTTTGCTGTTCTACAAATACTGTTAATCTCACCTCATCGTTCGAATCAGACATAGTGATGTTGAACAGAGCTTTAAGGGCTTCCATGGCACAATCGTTGTTTTCTGGTGAAATAGGAGGGGCTTCTGGATCAGGGGGCGCAACCTCATATGGCCCCACCCAACGCACGTTGAGGGTGCGTTCCAGCACGTTGGTGAGCAGCCTGACTGCACCCATCTCCCTCCGAAGCATGCCACGCACATCTGTCCGCAGGGCGGAAAGCAGAAACAGCAGCCGAAGGGAGAACAGGCTCACCTCATGATGGGACGAGTTGACCGAATGCAAGCAGGCACAAAGGCCCTCCGCCAACTGCAAGTCAGCCCCCACCTCCTGTGCCGGAACACTGTTGAACACCACGTTGCACATGCACTTGAGGGCCTCCACCACAACCCTCTCCTCCTCTGCTGACTGCGCCACCTCTAATGGCTCTCCGTCGTGTCCCGCCACACGGATCCGGGCCAGCCCTGCTAGAGTGAGGATGCCCTCTCTGGTGCCTACGGGACCAAGTACACGCTTGTCTCTGGACAGGATGCGCAGGGTCTCCAGGCAGGTGCTTTGGCAAAGTGGAAGATCTGACCGGCGGAGAACTGTGAGAAGACCCCGACACAACTTCTGAAGAAGGGACCACAAAACACAAGAGGTTAAAAAATGTCATTGATCGTTATAAATAAAACAAGGTACTACATACCGAAACAACATGGAACACACCATACTGAGATTCAAAACATAACAGACCATAAATCTGTTACTCACAATTCGTGCATCCTCCTCTTTGTGGTCAAAGGCGAACGTGTGGCTGTTCTGAAATGAAAACGTGACATGAGACAATATAAATCTGGGATAAACAAGTCCTATGTTTGCATCCTTGTAAAGTCATAGAGTAGCCAGACATGAGTAAAACAGTTCACTAATCCTGCTGTAAAATTCTAGCTGGTCTAAGCTAGGGACACACCAAATTTTGGCCGATGCCGATACCGATAATTCTTTATATTTGAAAGCCGATAACCGATATATTGGCCAATAAATCTAAATCCAAATTTTTTATACAATTTTTGAGAGCCTGATTACAAAAACAAAAGTCTCACCATTAAAATTCATGTCCCAAGCACACAATTATAATGTTCTCATTATAATTTTATGTAGACAACATGACAGACATGTTGCACGTAAAAGTTATTCCGATCATATTTCAAGCAATTCAAAACCATCATGGCAAACAGTGCGCATCTGAAGGAAATAATACATTTATCGGCTTCAATATATCGGCCAAATTTTCTTATCAGGCCGATAACATTAAAAACTAACATATATCGGCCGATACCAATATGGTGGCCGATAGCCTATATCCTGCATCCCTAGTCTAAGCTAGTTGATCATCTATGATATTCCATAAACAAGCTTGACCAAATAAAGGCAAGACACTACAGGCAAAACCATTGTTTTTAAATGCACTGGTCAATTTAGAGATATTATAACTTATATTATATTAAATATGTCAGTGCCATTGCTTTTTTCTCAAGATGTAAAGTTTACCAGTAGGCTAATGTTTTTTCTAAGGCGCGTTTATAAAAGCTAGCTACTTGTCCTAATTTAATTTAAAATTAAAAGTTAACTAAATTAGTTCATCTAATCCTGGCTTAATCTAAGCCCCGTCTGTGAAACCAGCCCATAATCTATTAGCCTCTGTAGATTTCAATTAAAGTAGGCTACATAGTTTAAAGGCAGTTTTTTTTTCCCCTCATGCACAGATTCAGAAATCTCCACTTCAGTAGCACTTACATATGCCAAACTTTATAATTATAATAAATAATTTGTGTCGCTGGTCTAAAATGATGTTCAACCAACTAATGACTATCTTAAACCAGCTAGAAACCAACTAACGTTACCATGGCATGGTCCAAAGTAAAGCAACCAGTTTAAGATGGATTTACCAGCAATACATCTGATTTGATGGATTGAATTAGAATTAGAATAAGTAACAGTATCAGTCTCTTTCTAAAAATTGTTAACTAAATGTGGTTTATTTCAAAGCATGTATCGAGGAATAGGTAAAGAAAAATCCTGGAACGTTAACGTTACCCTGAAAAAAAAAAAATTTGCATTACATTTCGACGTCATTAAAATCATTGTAAACACCGAATATTTGGCTAACACACCAGCATACTTCATACAGGCATGTGTCGTTGATAAACTGGCAGTACAGTAATATTTCCAGCAGTATTTTCTGCTGTTAAGTTACCTGTCTGACAGCTGTCAAGCTAACCTACTTTAGCCTTCCATAACTTGACAACCAATACATAAGTTAATTTCTACTCTATTCGTCAGCAATTACCATTTCCCCCCAAGAATTCACACACTGCTCATACATGGGGGGCAAATATGGCATTTTTGTTTAAAAACAGTCAAGTTGGATGTAGCAAATAGGTTCTATCATGGCTAACAGCTGGAGGATGCTAGTTTACGATCACAAGGCGAACGCCTCTTGGCTTTAATCATCGCTAAATACAAATGAAGTACATGTTTGAATTTCAGAAACAAAGCATTTATTTCGCAGAGATCATAAACCTTTTTGTTGGTTCACACACACTGGGTATATTGAGATTAGCGAGCGGCTAACGTTAACTGGCTAATAACCATTTACATTGCTAGCGCGCATTAAAACAACATAAGATAGTAACGTTAAGCTAACAGCAGCCACTTTTACCTCTGTGTTATACTTCTGCAAAAGCTTTTCAACCGCCTTGTCATCTCCACCGTCGATCTCTGATAGAATAGCACTTAAACTCATCTCTGAATGTTGCTTTTGCCGTTCACTTAGAAACACTGACAGTCCTTCTCACAACAACAACAGACCAGATGAGAGTTACACACCTCCTGTTTCGCTCATCTGTTCAACTTTCACCCGTTGAACGTCACGTTTCTCGCCTGAGGCACATGCCAGTAATGAGGATTTCCTCAAAGCTCCCTGGATAGTGTCCAAATGTACCAGGTCTTATAATAATATTCACTGTACACTGGAAATTTTATAGTGGCAGTCGGAACAGCAAGACTATAAAAATATATAATATAAGTTAAGATGGTAGTTTTACAACATCATTGGGCTGAAAACTGTCAAAAAATAAATAAATAAAAAATAATTAATCAAACTGGTTAGGATGGTTAAACATATTTTATAACGTGATAGCTCGTGATAGTCAACCAAGCTAGATCCAAGAAAACCAGCTACATTGTTCCAAAAAAACACAGATAGTCTTTCCAACAAGAAATAGACGAAATATTACATGATGTTTAGAATGTTTTCTGGGCCAACATTTTCAATAACTTATAATATAAATATCACCTGCAGTAATAAGAGCATACAAGGAATTATCTGAGGGTTTGGCTCCATACTTCATGTCAAATACCAAGCTTCTAAGTTTTTCTGTCTGCAGTATTATTTTTCATTATGCATGATATCATATTAACTATTTCTTCTCCCTCTACATTTCTTTAAAGTGTAATTTTTGAATGAATACTTTGTTATTTTTTATAGTGTAAGATGTAAATGGTCACTGCACAAAATTCATAGATGCAGGCAACAATTTACAGTGATACATGCACAAATAAATAAATACATATCATTACATTTTGAGTTGAATTATCAAGATGTGACCATTGAAAAAAGTGTAATTCAGCAGATTAATCTGATTTTTAGACTCTTCAGTGCTGGTTTAACAAAGTAAACTATTAAAAACTTTAAAAGGTTTAATAGTACCTGATTAGTGTTTGATACTTGTCAGTAATTTATAGCTAAATATGTCAAATGAATTTCTTAATATATATTTAAAACATATAGACATATCAAGTAAAAAAACAAAAAAAAAACAAAGACAATCCAAACTGGGTTTTTAAAAATCTTTATGTGGCAACAAATAATTCCACATATATCATTTAAGTAACAGCTGTCACCACAGAAGTTACTGAGTGCTTTTATTTACAAGAGAAAGTGACTAAAGATAATAAATGTTACATTTTCATATTCTTTCCTTTTTATTCCTACCCATAGGGTAATAGGTCCACAGTACCTTTGAGTGCATTCAAAAACACACAAACCTAGGTTAACACTTTTCGGTTTCCTAAATCATACAAAACTGGATATACAGGTCAAACACAGATAAACAATGCAAAGGGACACAATGTTACAAAGCTACAGAAAAGATCTCTAATATTCTCCCAGGATCACACTGGGGTAATTCTGCATTTGTGTAATATGAGAAATCTTATGTTCACGTTCGCATGCAGCACGAACTCATGCGAGCTGCCCTTATTTGTTTAGACTCCTATGACGTTCGCAACCTGGCAGCTGGCCAATAGGACGTTCTGAGGTGAAATATTAAGGCATTTCTTCCTGGTGCTGAGAATGTGTTATGTTTATGCTAGGAAAGCAGCACACTTTGATGTTGACAGGGGCTGAGAAAAAAAACCCCTGTGGTTTTGTTAACAGATCACTATTTGACGTCAAACACCCAACCTGTGGTGACAGAATGCTGTGAGATGTGCGCATTTTTACACTGAAACGAGGTCAGCGATGAGAGTTGTTGCACAGTAAATGAGAGTATAATGGTCTATAATGTGTATAGAGATAGAGATAAATGAGAAAAAAGGCGAGGAAAGGCACAACTGGGACACTGCCTTTTTGCACTCACACAATGATTGCGATTCGAAAAGAGTTTCATTGGCAGCTTACACTGTAAACACTGACCACACCAATAAAAACATTTCCACTCAATTCCACTCAAATACATTCTCTGTAATTAGGTTAAATATGGGCGGCTGCTGTTTTATCTGTTCAGCTATCCACACGCAGACATCTGTTGTCTTGGACGAAGACTCTCGGAAGTGTACAATCATTTTGCCCACCCAGTTGTGGCCTCCCCATTGATATAGGCAAATCCTGGAAAATGTTGCGCATGCTCATATTCAGAGTTCCTGCGTGGGGCCAGAGGAGAGTACATGTCTCCGGGGGAGTAGCGTGACGTGTGGACTGTGGGGCTGGTGTAACAGCTGTTGGCCGAGGGCATCTCTGGCCAACGGGGGGTCACAGGGCTCGAGTGTAGAAGAGGAGACCCACTCATCAAACAGGACTCCATTCTGGACATCTGGCTGTTGAGTGGATACTACAAATCAGAGAGAGACATGCATGAGGACTATTGCAACAAAACACAAGTTACAACAACAAGTGATGTTGTGCATTCTGTAAACGATTCATTTAATCTTCCTTCATGTTAAAGGGACAGTTCACCCAAAAATGAAAATTTTGACATCATTTGCTCCAAACCTGTATACGTTTCTTTCTTCTGTGTAACACAAAAAAGAAATGTTAAAGAATGTTGGTAACCAGACAGTTGACGGTAGCCATTTGTGTTCAACAGAAGAAAGAAACTCATACAGGACTGGATTAGTATAAAACTTGGACCAACTGTCTAAACAGGACATATATCCGTCCCCATAATGCATTCAATCAATCTTTTTGGCTTTTTTTTTGTTATTGTTAAAATTATGATGCAAGACTATCTAATAATCAACTAAAAGTGCATCAGTTCACCATCATTTGTACTGGTAAAATAAAATAAGAAAGATAAGTTAACATAGCACTTAAAAAAAGTATTTTTGTTGCTGTGGGTAACAGTCTAAAAACAAAACTGAGCATGTCAGCTCAAGATATGTGTCTATATAAAACAATCTGTTCTCTCTGGGGAAGTCAACAAAATCTTCATTTGTCTCCTCTCCATTGCCTCCTTCAGAGTAGCTCTCTTGAACAAAGTGTGGACATTGTCTCCATTTTAAGTTGACGGAAAATAAGTGGAAGTAAAAATCTATAAGTGCTCTCTAAATAGAAACCGTCCACAGTCAGAGCTTTTATGAACGGCTGCTGCACGGAAAAAGAAAGTCAGGCGGGGTCAGAGACCTAGATGTGTTGCTTGGTGACCTCTTGTTCATGCAGATAAAAGAGACCATTGAATAACAATATTTTAATAAACACGCTTTTCCATCTGGATTTCCGGCCGCTAGTTGAGTTGTCTGAGACGGTCATTGAGTGGATGGTAGGAGACATTGGGTGTGTGTGGGTGTGTGTGTGTGTGTGTGTGTGTGTGTGTGTGGCTCTCTTGGCTCTAGCCGGTCCACTTTTCAGAGGCTGCATCCGCTGTGTGGAGGAGAACTCTGAGGACCAGCTGATCCCCCATTACAAATGCAGGCTGGACCACCATCACACCCGCTTTGACTTTCAATATATGTGACCAGACCCACTCCTCTCCATCCACAACTAAACAATTTAATTCAACTATTCACACTCTCTCAATCTCAAGCACAATAAAGACTACTTAACATTCAACTATTCCCTCAGTTTCGGAACTAGTAACATAGTAAATTTTGTATACACTTAGTATATTTGTATGCAACAATGCAATGCTTGTCCACAATTCAGTATATCTACTAAATTTGGCACAGACCTGCACAGGCTTCTTAGTGTGCTATATCCAGAGGTGGACAGTAACAAAGTACATTTACTTGAGTACTGTACTTAAGTACACTTTTTGAGTATCTGTACTTTTTTGAGTATTATTTTTTCTGGAAACTTTTTACTTTAACTTCACTACATTTGAAAGACAAATATCGTACTTTTTGCTCCACTACAATTCTGTCAAGGTCCTTGAGTAGAAAGTAGTAATGTCAGTCAGGGGATGATTTTGGCTGGAAATGAAAGTCGGATTGACGTCAGAAACCGACTGATGTTGGTTTCTGACGTCAACCCGATTTTCGTTTTCAACCACAATACAACGTCTGTCCAACGTTGGAGATTAACGTAAGTCCGGCGTTGGATTCTGACATCAACCTGATTTTCATTTTCAACGATGAGTTCTAAATGCAAATTTTGTCATTGTTTTGGTGCACACTCGCTTATAGATAACAGTAAGGTTAACATATTCATACTAAAAGCCAAAAAACTTTAAATAGCGCACTATTTGAGGGAACATCCATTTGGGTGTCCGAAACCATTGTGGACGTTATTGAGTGCACTTATTCAATCTCACATTCAATCCCACTACTGGAACTGTGTTCTAGAAATAAATGTGATATTGATATGAGGGTAGGCAGGCATAGATTCAGAAGCATAAGGTACTGTAAGTATTACACACAACAATGCAACAATAATAAAACAATGCATTGACATTTACTTTTGATACTTAAGTACTTTTAAAAACAAGTACTTCTGTGCTTTTACTTAAGTAAAAATCGGTCTTTACAACTTTTACTTGTAACGGAGTAATATTTGACCATAGTATCTGTACTTTCACTCAAGTAAGGAAGTTGTGTACTTTGTCCACCTCTGGCTATATCTTTTCAAACTGATCGGACGAATGGTTTTCGTGTATCTGATAATCAAAAAGCTCATAGATATCTGTCTTTTTCTTTCTTTCTTTCTTTCTTTCTTTCTTTTTAAGGTTTTAACTAGCACCCAGAACAAACTACTCCATTATTCAGATTGCACATCCTTCAAACTTAAAATATATAGGCTAATACTACTTTAAAATTCAAATATTCAAACATTCCAGCTATATAAGCCTCAAACATCAAGGGAATTTTAACATTTAAACAAGACTTTTCCAGGCCAGTATTCAAAGTTGACCTTTTCTAAATATTTGGATGGAAAATGTTGCTTTGGCTGATTCACGCTAAAGTGACGGCAGCATTTTGAGATTTAGTGAGTGTTGTTTTCATCAAACTTTAACCCAGCAGTTGTCTAGAGGTTTAACAAAGACAATTAACTGAGCTTTTCCACCTTTGTTCTCTTTCAGAAGTCAATACACTTTAAATACATATGCTAAATGACCAGTATTTCTGATCAGGAGGAGTTCAGCCTATTACCCCAGTGTGTGCTGAGGCAAGCATGCATTCTCTATCCATAAAACTCTGTGGATAACAGTTAAAAGAACATTTCAGATGCTAATGACTGTAATACATCAACCACCATTCACATTCACAGTATGTACATAGTATTCTTCTCTCAGTTACAAACCCAGTAAAAGAGACTAGAATACACTAAATACTAAAAGAGGATAGAATACACTTCCACACCAAATACTGGGGAATACACACCCATTTCCATCTGTTATTATGTTTACTTTCTTAATACTCATTCCTAGTCTTATTGTTCATGATTCATCTGCAAAAAAATTATTTGCTTTTGTAGGTTTTAATCAAGAGATTTTACTCTGAAACTTCCTTGTCCCATCTAATATGTTTTCTCATTGAAAATTGTTTGAAAATGCAATTAATGCACGTGTAAGCCTTTTCTGACACATGATTTACCAAAGATTTTTTTCCCAATAATTATGACATAAAAAGTCATCATTTTGACATAAGAAGTCAAAATAATAAAATACTAAGTCAAAATTGAAATAATAAGTTTTATACAGAATTAGGTCATAACTATGAGAAAAAAGTCTTAATTATGACATACTACTATAGGTCATAATTATGAGATAAAAAGACAAAAATATAACTTAGTTTATCAAACTTTAAACATTTTATCTTCAAATTATAGCTTAGTATGTCAATTTTGACTACTATTAAATCATAATTATGAGATAAAAAGTTTAAATTGTGACATAAAAATACTTTTTATGTTATAATTGACGGTTTCTCAATTTTGACTTTTTATCAGTTAATATGGCCTAATTTTGACTTTTTATGTCATACTTATGATCTATCATTTAATTTGATTGAATATTTTCCCCCTTATGTATAGTGGAAATGGGCGTAAACTGAACTAATGTGACTTTAATTGACATAACTGACGAACTTGTGAAATTGAAGGCGTAGCCTGTGAAAATCATGTTTTAAGATATTTTATAAATAGTTCAGAAATTCCCCTAAGCTTATAAATAAATAGCATCATATTAATATAATACTGTAGTGTATGATTTTAGGATTTTGGGTGGGAGGAGCCTGACCTGTGCGGAGGTCCGGTGGTATGAGGAATAGTGCAGAGGGGTTGGCAGCCCTGGTTCATGGGTTAAACTGGAGTACTGACTCTGGATGGCATGATGGTGCTGGTTTGCGTAGCTATAATTATAGCTGCCAGTATACCTGGAGAAAATGGAGTACAAATCTCTTAAAACATTTCACAATCCACACTGTAATGTTGTTTTCAACATCATTTAATGTCTTGTCATTGATTTTGGGGGCTCACCCATGCTCATCCCGATGTGGGTAAACTGGCATCCTGTGGGTGGAGGAGGAGCTGTGTAGAGGTGGTCCGCCTCTCATGCAGGAAAGCTGGGATCCAGTATCGGGTGGGCTGCCACCTGAGGTTGTCACTGTGTATGTAAGGGACCAGGTATATGACTGAACAGCTCCTGGCACATACAGACATACATATACAAAGAAACGTGTTTGGCGTGTTAATTAAATGAGCTTACTGTGAGATACAGTTTTAATGAATGCATGGAATGGGCCTGTGCTAGTTGTACTGTTGAATGTGATACTGTGATGTAAGATTTGAGTGTTATAATCAGTTCGGAGTCACCATTTACCTGTGGTAGCTGATATGCTGGTGTACTCCGGAGACTGGGCTGAATTGGGGGAACCTACTGCTGGTACGCCCACCGAGTGAACAGACTTGGCAGGAGAGTAGGGTCCAGGTGACGAAGATGTGGGGGTGGAGCCTATGATCATCTGCTCTTCCCCAGTATCTGCTGTAGTAGCCCAAAACAAAAGCCTAAAATGTTCAGAAATCTTTGCGATTTTGAAAACTATCACAATATTTTAGATTTTCTCTGCTGCAATAACCACAATGCATGTTTTGGGTGATGCTGATGTAAGATGCCCCAGCAGACATCTTAACAACCTTAACCAGATGTGAATGGGACGCTATTTTGCCATTGAGATGAATGGAGAAAAGTGTCCCAATTAACCTGAATTCCCAGCTATGGTCAACCAGCTTAGCTAGAAAGACAATGCTGGACAACCTCTTTTACCAGATAGATCATCACCAAACCAGCTCTATCTAGCATTAAACATGCTGGTCTAAGCTGATTTACAGCATCTAGAATATAAAGAGCGAACAAGTAGCTAACAAGGACTACAACTACCACAAGGATGTGGGTTTGAATTGGACAACAATTGTTTTCATTATATTGCAACCTTTAATCCTGTAAAGCTGGACATGAAATATTAGTCAGATTTATTTTTTTATGGAACAGTTTATTGAATCTATAATAGAGAATATATATATATATATTTGTTAAAGTTTGCATGTGTTTTTTTTTTGTTAAGAATCATATTTTATACTTTTATGGCCATGATATATGATAATATGTAGCTCATACTTAAGGAGGGAAGGTCCAAGCTGTGCAAAAATGTGCAATTTGGTGCTGTTGCTTATTAACAGGTGGACAAAGTACACAACTTCTTTACTTGAGTGAAAGTACAGATACTACTGGGAAAATATTACTCTGTTACAAGTAAAAGTTGTAAAAACCGATTTTTACTTACCGTAAGTAAAAGTACAGAAGTACTCGTTTTTAAAAGTACTTAAGTATTATAAGTAAAAAGTAAAGGTCAATGCATTGTTTTTATTATTGTTGCATTGTTGTGTATACTTACAGTACCTTATGCTTCTGAATCTATACCTGCCTACCTACCCCTCATATCAATTTAAAATGTATTTCTAGAACACAGTTCCAGTAGTGGGATTGAATGTGAATGTGATTGAATAAGTGCACTCAATAACGTCCACAATGGTTTTGGACACCCAAATGGCTGTTCCCTCAAATAGTGCCCTATTTAAAGTTTTTTGGCTTTTAGTATGAATATGTTAGTCTTACTGTTATCTATAAGCTAGTGTGCTCCAAAACAATGACAAAATTCACATTTAGAAGACCAAACCCAACGTTGAAAATGAAAATCAGGTTGATGTCAGAATCCAACTTCAGATTGACGTTAATCTCCAACGTTGGACAGACGTTGTATTGTGGTTGAAAATGAAAATCGGGTTGACGTCAGAAACCAACATCAGTCGGGTTCTGACGTCAACACGATTTCATTTCCAACCAAAATCCAACGTCAAACCGACGTCGGGTTCTGACGTCATTACTCATAACCCGACGTAGGGTTCTGACGTCAACCCGACTTTCATTTCCAACCAAAATGCAACCCCTGCAACCAAAATCATACCCTGACTGATGTTACTTTCTACTGAAGGACCTTGACAGAAATGTAGTGGAGTAAAAAGTAAGATATTTGTCTTTTAAATGTTGTGAATTTAAAGTAAAAGTTTCCAGAAAACATAATACTCAAATAAAGTACAGATACTCAAAAGTGTACTTAAGTACAGTACTCAAGTAAATGTACTTTGTTCCTGTCCACCTCTGCTTATTAATATGGCCAAAAAGCAATATGAAATTTTAATGGCTTGTAATGTAAATCAATGAGATCTTAATAACAATATAGCAGACTACTTACTGTACATAAAATGCATATAAATATCGGTTGTTACTCTACTTGTTCAGTAGAATTGGTTGTCTATCTCCTAATTATATGTCTTTGTAAGATGATTTTTAAAGGCTTAGTTTTATGATCATAGCTCAAAGCTCAAAGCTCTTTCATATAATGAAATCCAATACAATGATGATTGAGAGACATGTAAAAAAACATTCCTCAAAAGCCTGATGAATCATATTTGAACATGATATTTCTAAAAAATTATATGGATAATGAAGTAAACCTAAGTTGGTACAGTCCAGCAAGTGATCATACTGAAATATGATTATCAATATAAAAGTTATTCTTATATCTACTTAAAAGAAATCAGTAGAGACTTCACAGCAAAAAGACGATGACAGAATATGTAGTAGATTGTGTACAACAGGTTTTTCAGCAATGTTTTGTTCATGTTGATAATTTAGAGGCCTTGGAAATTTGATACAGCAGGCTTTATAAACTTGAAAAATTGCAACTTCAAAATTCCTATTTGAGGTTTGACTGTGTGTCATTTATGTTGCAGAACAAAACTTGAAACTCTCTTCAAGTAAAGTCAACTACATACTAATGAAAATGACTGTTTTAATGACAAATCAGCTTTCTGTGTTAGTCTACAAATTTGATGTCATGACAGATCAGCTCTATTGCTTGTAACAAATCGATCTTACCTGGTGAGCCCTCTCCTTTCATAGCCCTCATCAGTTCATTGGCTCTCTCTTGGCAATGCAGAGACTCAAGCAGGTATAGTACATAGTCATCAAACATGAGGTGGATCAGATGGAATGAGCCTAGAAATATAAAGAATCCAATTTACCATAAAAAGTTCCTACCAATTCAAGTCTCCTGTCTGAAACAAGTAATAAATGAAGGCTTCGTGGACAACTACCATAAAGCATTCTGAATTTGAATCTCTGAGAGCTTTGAGAGATCAAAATGATTTGATGTTGTCATCTGGGCAATACTATTGCACAATTTAAACGGTAAGAGCTCAAATCAAGTCAGAACCAAACTAGCGGTCCAACCATAAACTCTACAGAGTTACTGAAGCATATGATGCTTTGAGTCCATTTTCTGAATGAGATGGGGGAAAGAATTCATAAGGAGCATGGCACAATCCTCACATTGTGTTAGCAACTCCAGCCACTATGTGCATAATAAACATCGCTGCTATTCAGCGGACTGGGCGCAATACTGCCCGGTCATAAAATGGGAAGAAGGGGGAAAGACTTGGTGGGGGTTTGCCTTTGTTAATTAGCTGTTTTGTACAGAGAGCTGCATTATCAAAACACTGCAACCAACTGTGCCTTTGATATTCACAGACAGAGCTGACAGGGAGGGGGCTTTTACCTCTTTTATGGCCCTTCTTTCAGTAACTTTGCCATAGACGGCTAGATGGTGTAAGCCAAGAGTTAACAAAGCTGCCATCTTAGTTAAAAGTTGACACTTGGTGTTGTGGATTGAGAAACTTTTAGTTAACCTGAAAAACTCAAGCTTCCAAACAAATAAAATCAGTAAGAAGTTTTGACTGTTTCTAACAGGATGATCGTGACAAAACGGTGCAGCTTGACTCACCGAAGCTGGGTGCACTATGCAGCGTCATATCCCGGATAACTCTGGTCCCGAAACATGACCACATGAGCAGGAACTGCTGAGCTACCCTCTTCAGGCATCCGGGTCTCTTCCCCGCCACCTAAAGGGAGTATTACCATTAGAAAAGCCTGGGGGAAGGCACAGGGGCCTTAACCTTTGGGTCCATACTGGGGCCTAACCCCTAAGTACGAAAAACACGTCAACAAGTCAACTATTTGATTTGCCCCTAAGGAAACACCCTCCCATTGAACTATTGTCTGGTAGGTAGTATAAGTTCCCATGGCAACCAGATTTACAAGCCCATATCTGGACTATAATTGAGGCCCCGCTAAAGGGGGCCATGAAGACATCATTAAGTTGGGGAATTGCATCACGATAGGTCTTAAGTATGTTGTGACGGCATTTAGAGAGTTGCGTGGGTTGGACACCTGTAAACTTAGTTTGGATTGGAAGAACATAAAAACAGTGTAATGACAATTCTTGATTATTTTTCTGTTGAAATATCTAAATTATACATCCATACATATGTATATATATATACTCTTTTCAACATTGATAATAATAACAAATTTGTCTTAAGCACCATATCAGCATATTAGAATGATTTCTGAAGGATCATGTGACACTGAAAACTGGAGTAATGATGCTGAAAACGATGCTAAAATGATAATTTAAAATATAAATATAAAGCAAATATTTTGAATAGTAATAATATTTCACAATATTACTGTTTTACTGTATCTTTGATTAAACAAATGGAGCCTAGAGAAAGACTTACCGACCCCAAACTTTTGAAAGGTATAGGTTTTTTTATTATTCATATTTACATATTTGTATAGGCCTATATTTTAGCTATACAATCAGATATCTAATTATAGGATCATCATACTGTAGTAGAGTATAAATCAAGCCTGATTTTGCTGGGTCAACATATTTTGTTGATCTTGGAACAACATTCCTGTCTGAAAATTTAGTCCCAACCATATCCCTACACCTAACCTAACCCTACCCATAAGTTATCCCTAAAATCAGAGGGAAATGATAGGTGAATAACACTGATGTAGAAGCACCTAACCCTGGTTGTAAACCTAAAGTTGACATAAACTGAAAACTTGTCCCTCAAATCTGATTGGTTGTTCCAGGATCAACAAAGATGATGATCCAGGAACATGTTGTACTTGGGGAAATCATGTTCTGCGTACACGTACCCTCACGACACATCTCTCCACCATAGAGTCCAGCCACTCGATGTAGGCTTCAATAGGGGACTGGTCCTCCAGCAGTCTGTCAAATTCTTGATACACTTTGAAAAACAGCAGAAAAGAAATTTCTATTTTGAAGCATGCATTTCTCAAATTGGTCAAATTCCATTTTAATTGCTTGTAAAGGTTGCTAATCCACAATTACAAAAATACTATTGGCACAGATTTGAGATCTCCGTATGAAATTGTAGAAAGAGGAGCTCAGAATCCTCTTTTGAGGATGACATGACAGAATCTTTGAACTTTGACCTGATCAGTCATGTGAGAGGTTGACGCTGAAATGAATTTGAAATGCTCCTCGGGGTGTCAAACTGTGAGGGTTAACCTCTCAGTGTCTGTGGTTAAAGCTCGACGCTCATGGTCGTGGGAATGATTCAGCTCTGGTTGACAGCTACTGTGTGAAATCCGAAACGTAAACCAGTGGGGCTTTTAACCCAGCGCTGCATGTGATTCTGCAGCAATAACACTGCATGTGGTGGAGTACAGAAACACTAATTAATAAATCTGAATCAGTCCGGCTATGTCTTATCTGATACTTTTTCATTAAAATCCGATCGTGAAATGCACCACTATTCCTTACAATGGATGATAAGTCTCCTCTCGTCCTCTCTGGAGTCTTCCATTGTATAAAGAGTCTGTTTAGTGATGCTGTTGAGGTCTACGTTCCTCCAGTCTTCAAGCATTTGAAAGGTGATGTCTGCACTGTGGATCACCGTCCGAGAGGCCTGCAAGAGCAAGATTTTAATTAAAATTTCTCCATGCGCTATGACTGATCATAGACATTTGCAAAAACATGATATTAAAAAGTTAAATATTAAACATGAATCTGCTGTATACCTGACAGAGATGGTTTAATGATGTTTGTCGTTTAAGTATCTGGGAAAATCTTCTTGACACTGAGAATTTAAAACAAAATGTGTTCAAAATTAGCCTTAGAATACTAGGAAAGTTCATTTTGATGTTTTTGAGAGTATTGAATATATTTGGCACCTACATTCAAACTTTATGTTGCGCAAGTTCTCAGGTAGGTCATGTAATGCCACCTTCAGCCACTCATCCAGCTGCTTGGCAAACTTCCTGATCACCTGAGTGAGGCTGAGTAAACAAGGACATAAATGTATAAAAACATGCAATGTGTTACACAAAGAATGCTCTGACGCAATGAAATTGTTTACCTCTTGTTTGGAGCAATATAAATCAAAGAGTCATGCGTCATTGACAGGTAATCTGGTAAGTTAATTACCCTGACGCAAAAGTTTGATATGCAATGCTAGCATGATCTCTGTGGCAATAGTATTAAAGGTATTTATTTAGCTTGAAGACAAAAGTCCATTTGACTAAAGAAAAAAGTCTCAAGGCTTGGAGTTCAATCAGCACTGAGGCTATTCTGATGATGTTGAATGTGAAATATAGTATCAGATATAATATGCAAGTAAACATCTTCACAATCTTAACAAATCTTTGTTATCCTAATAAAATGTGATTTTACTTGACTTTTGGCTGATTTTTATTTATCAGTTATATTGAAGAGACCTTTTTGAAGGATATTAGTTTACTTAAGCCCTTTTTGAGCTTAAAATGAGACTTGAGACGTTGTGTCAACCTTGATTTACAGCAATTTTGAGGTTTCTTAGAAAATAAACGTGATTGCTCTCCTCACAAATCAACTATTTCTTGTTTTTCATTGGCATGTCTCTTAGGTGTTGAGGACTAGTGCACCTTTGAGCCTATACATTCAGTATGAGTAAAATACTCAAGTACTGTTAAAATCAGATACTAAGACTTTTACTCAAGTCGTATTGGAATTGGTGACTGGAAGTATGGTTTTCAGGTACTCTTTACACCTCTGCCCCTTTCACCCAGAATTATGCCAGGAAATGCAGCACTTTCAAGGGATGGGACTCACCTGTCAGGTAGAGCCTGTAGGACGGTGGGCATGAGGACTCCTGAGATGGCCTTGTACAATATAGAGTCACAAACACCCACTATATTCACCACTGTAGAAGAGCCCAGGACAGGGAGCATGTGGGGCGGCATGCCCTGCCAAAAGTGCAACAGGAAGCTCTGGACCTATATATACACAAACAAATAAACATTGTGAAAAAATATGAAGGAAGCCTTTTCTTGTGTAAACCATTAATGCCACTGGATGAAAAAGCTTGAAGAAAACATAATTCAAAGCATTTTAATGCATGCATGCAACCAAAAAGAAAAAAAAAGAAATGTCAAACCTCATCGAAGTTGGCTCGTATGACTGTATCCAATATCCTCTGGCAGTGAGTTCTGTACATCATGATAAAGGTTGAGACCTTGTAGAGAGAAAAAAGCCCATTTAAACGACTTTTATAATACTTTCCCACAGAGACTAATTCAACGAAACTCTTGGTTAATGATGTCATACCAAATTCATTCCTGACTCATGGTCATGCATTAATAAGACACTAAAAGACTCTAACACTAAAGAAAGAGGATACAAATACCAAACAACAAAAAAGCTGCTTTCACGAACAATGCCTATTTACAAGGTCTTGCCAAACCAGTGTATGAAAAGAGGCTTTAAAGATCAGAAACTCACAAACCATTTAAAATTACAGGCACCTTTTTAAAGCGAGACAGCTAGTGCCCGTCCTTTGTCCAATGCGAGATCTTATTATCTACTCGAAAGATTAAGAGTTCGCTAGGAACCAACACATAAATCCTCCAGGTCCTCATCTAAATCCAGGCCCAGGGAAGGTCCGCCTGACACATGAAAGCAGGATCTAGAGGGGTGGGTAGCGGGCAGGAGGAGGGAGAGGGGGGTTGGAGTTGGAGGTTAGCAGTTAGAGGTTTTAGTGATGTGTTTACCTTCTCTTCTGGCAGACTGGCAGGCAGATTTAGGTCTTTGACATTTGGAAAGTCTGGCAGGAGAGTGCCCAGCTTGGAGCGCGGTGAATACGCCACTGTCTGTTTGGTGACCTCTTTCTTGCCCGTCTCGTTCACCCACGCAGCGCCCTTTTTAGAGTACATCACATCGTAGTACTGGGAGCTCTCCTTCACAGCGATTCCATAGTAGTGATACCTAAAAGGGACAAGTGAGTGGCAGGATGAAGATTATATATGAGTTTTAATGTGCTTGCTGAAAATTTTGCTGTACTAAAGCAGTCATGATTAGAAAGTGTTCAAAGTATAAAGTAGATTTGCAGTGGTCATTTCTTTTTATACATGAATAAAAAAAATTGTGGCGGTGTAAATGGTAATATATCTCTCAATTTATAACAGGCCCAAGTAACACTATATATATATATGCTCACCTTGGCTGCATTTATACATTGATTTCTATATAAATATATAAAAATACAGTAAAAACAGTACTATTGTGAAATATGATTTAAAATAACTATTTTCTATTGTAACATGTTTTAAAATGTCATTTATATATAATATATTTAGATCAGAATGATTCTGAAGGATCATGTGACTGAAGACTGAAGCAATGGCTGCTGAAAATTCAGCTTCGCCATTACAGGAATAAATTGGATCTTAAAATATATTAAAATGGAAAACATTAACTTTTAAATAGTAATAATATTACACAATATTACTGTTATTACTGTATTTTTAAATTAAATGAATGCAGCCTTGGCGAACATAAGAGACTTCTTTCAAAAAATTAAAAAATCTTAATCATTCCAAACTTTTGACTAGTGATTAAAATATTTTTTAAAATAAATTATGAATACATTTTTAAAAACTCCTACTTCACAGGGAAAACATTTTTTTTTGGAGTTTGGAGCAACATGAGGGTGGATAGATAAGGGAGAAAAGTATAACTTTGCAAATTAATTATCATAATTATTAGTTTTTGGAAGTAATATTGGCTCAGTTTCAGATTGTCAACAACTTGACAAAACATATTTAGTGATATGATGAATGTGAAAAGTTAGAAAAGTTCTATAATATCGGAGAAGGAACTTACTTCGATTGGCCTCTCGTTCCTAGTCTCCGTGTGGTTAACTGAGGAAACTGTTGTCTTATTATCTGTAAAACACACAGACACACACACATTCAACTTTTCTGGCCAGACCTTTTTTGTGACATCAGTGTGTTATCTGTAACAACAACGACAAAAAATATCTTCTCAATCATCTTGTTCGATTCATACATGTCCACTGACATTTCTTTTCTGGCCAATCTCTCTTTTTCTCTCTGCTTTTTGTCCATGAGCTCCTTGGTCCAGCTCCTGGTGCAGAAAACTTTGCAAACAGTGAAGCTCTCTATTGTGCGGGATGAAAAAAGAGGCCAAGCTGTGAAGTTTCTGTCAGGCTTGGCTTGATAAATGAGCAGACAGGGAGGCAGGTCCAGCTCTCTCTCTCTTTTTTGTCCTGAATCAATGAAGCCTTCCTAAAGGACACCCCACGCTGCTCCAGCCACTGATCTAACATTCCGCAACATCTCACCCTTCCAAATTTCCTTTAATTACACATTAATCCAGGCCCCCTCTCTTTTTCAATATCCTCCGACAGGACCCGGGGGAGCGGGACAAGGGTGTCGGGGGGTGGCTATATGAGTAGGTGGGTTGAGGGGTTGTGGGAACAAGGGTGAACATGTTCATTGTTTTTATTGTCCAGCTATGAGTTTGCAGAAGAGGTGTAAGAAAAGACCACTGGCTGTGGCTCTTCATAATACCCAGTATTATGTAATGCTTTTCTTTCTTTCTTTCTTTTTTTTTTGTAACAGATGTTTTCCTTCCTCTTTCATGTGAACATGCATTTTTATAGGAAACTAAGCGTTTTTACATTTGATTACCTCATCAAAACAGTTATTAAATGCAGGCTTCTATACCTTCCCGAAGCTTGCAGCGTTGACCGGCTGTGAATCGAGTTTCTCGCAGAAGTCCAAGTAATGCATGTACAGTGCACTGCGAGGAATACAAACACCCTCTGCGATCTCATAGTTCTCCTCCAACCTAATGAGAACACAAGTTAGGTCAGCGCACATAGAAAACTAGGGTCTACGCATCAGAAGTCAATATTAAATAAACTCTGCAGTGGAGGGAGGCAGTTCTGGGGCTCTAAAACAAATATTACTGTGTCTACTGGAGGGATCTTCAAGCAATGGTCAACATAACATTTTGCAAATTGTTTTTCTTTCTTAAAGAAATTTCGAATTGTGCAGTTCAAGTATAACAGTATCAATATGAGTGAAAATGGCCTGAAAAAATTCGAGTTTAGTTTTGTTTGCCATAGACGAGCAAGATTTTGTATTATTGACTGAACTTTCAATAAGCAATTTGAAATGTAAAGTTTCTCTGTGAGGTTATAAGTCTTTGTCTCTTTCTGATACTTGATAACTGACAACTTACAAACAACAGGACTGCAAACATGACATTTGGAAATTCAACTGCTTATTTATGATCTAGAATTCCGAGAAAAGTGAATGATTTGTTTGAAAATTATAAAGCAAGAAACTGTATTTGTCATATTTTACAAAATGGCGTATATATCTCAAACCTAAGGAGGAGTTTTCCCACAGACTGAAGCCGTTTTGCTCCTATCAGATGTCATTAAAAATATAAAAGTTAATTACTATATTTATCATTTTACTTTAAAACCTTTCAAAAGTTCAACTTTGTGTGAGGCGGTGGTATGAAAATAAGTGATGTACATTTCTGGTGTACATTAGACTCACCATTGTAATGTGGCAGGTGTTGAATGTGGCTTAGATGCTCGGTTATTTTCCTTCTCTTCGTCTTTTATCAAAAGAAAAACAACAATCAGAGTCAGTAATAAAATAAATAAATTATACATAATGAAATATATGTAAACAATATCTTATCAAATTTTATATACAGTAGCCTATAAATTAAAGTTTTTTTTTTTTAAAGATTCAGTCACTGATAACATTCAAATTATGTTCTCTTTGAGCAAAATTATTAATGTTTCATGCAGTCTATTTTGATTTCATTTATTCATGACGATACATTACTACTTACTTTCGTCGTTGGACATGTTTCCAATAGAAGAGTGGCTGGAGAAGCGCTTGCTCTCGCTTTCGTTCAGACATCTTTCAATCCAGCTCTCTGCAAAAAGAGGGGAATTATATTATTACATTATGCATTTTTATCGTAGGCACACGGCTGTCTCCTCGTAGGCCCTATTTGGCACGTCCTCTAGGTTTTTTATTTATTTATTAGATGAAACAAACTTTGTTTTAAACAGTAGGCGAAACGAAATTACAAACGTTTTATGTAGCAATCTAATTTGGCCTTTTTCTATTCAATTCCATTTTTATTTACTTATTTAACATAGCCTATATTTCAACAGCATATGATTTATCCATTTAGGCTATTCCCATCGGCAGAGGCAACAGGTGCAACCGCGCCGTTCCTAAACATAACTAACGTTAGGCCTATTCGTCTTTTTTCCCCTCAGAACTTGAAATATTTTGTGAACGTGTTGAACTTTTGTAATTTAAAATTCCATAGCATATGCTATAATAAATAGTCTCTGGCTATAGTTACATTACCTGTCAGTTTGTGGACGAGTGCAATAAACATTAGAAAACGTGGTTGCGTTGCAGCCACTGCCTAAAGAGTTGAGGGGCATAATAATGACGGGGCAATTCAATTATAATCGATTGTGCGGATCTTTGGGCAGCTGGGATTCTATTTGAAATGTTTTCAGCAAGAACTGCAGGAATCCTTCATTGTTCCCGAGGCGAATTACAGGCGCGCGCACGCTCAATTGATTCTGCGCGCTCGCCGCTCCTCCATTGCTGTGTCGTCATAATAGAACCTTTTTAGCGCCATTCTCATTTATGCTTATGTTAGAAAGCCGACTGGTGTCCTTACATCACAAGACTGAAACACTTATAATTCGATTCGAACTTAAGTCAATCATGTTTTCCTGCACGGGCCATGACAACAGTTACTATAGCATCGGCTGAGTCACTGGGCAACCAATAGCCTACTGATGCTTCATATCGCGGCTGAAGTTATGGAGAAAGTTATGATACTTAACACTTGTTTGGATACGTTATTTGACAGGCTTCAGACAAAAAAAGTGATATGTATTTTTGACTTGATTAAAATATACATTCAGTGAGGCAAATTTGCATTTGATGAAATTACTAATACGCTAAAATCTACATTCTTAACTGAATGGATTATGGAGGTCATATTTGGTAGCAAATTAAAAGCTGAAAATATGCTAACATTACTGTGAATCAGGCCCAGCTTTGATTTGCTCATTTCCTATCATAATAAACAAATCCTCATCCTTTCAAAAAGCAAGAAACAATCAAGCTACGTTTCAAAAATAGCCTATTACATATTACACAATGCTAAGGAGCTTATCAGTAAGCTAATATATTTGTTAAAGTTCTGGACAAAGTTTTTACTAACTAGAAAACTAAATTTCCCTCAAGTATTAATTTTTGTGACAATTATTGAGAGGCTTTGGATTTTATGAGAAGTTCACACAATTTAGGCAAAATAAACCTGCAATGAGATGGAGAAAAATAATTTAAACAAGTTAAATTTAATTAATGTGAAATATTCCTTGCGTTATACATTTTATAAGGTTATTTTTAAAAGGCTACAATCAGTGATAACAGGCTGAAATAAACTATTTCAAGTGTTAACATGCATTTGAAATGCCAAATGATCATTTTTAATTTTGCTGACATTTTATTTAATTTAAATTAAAAAGTATTGTTATTATACTGCAGCTGTTATTTTGAAGCTCAACAAATCTTTTTTTTGTTTTTTTTCTCCCTCAGAATCTAATTCATCTCTGTCAGTGTTGGCTCATAGTCAGTTGAGATCAGATTTTCAGTCTGTAATTGAATCATTTGCTCTGTGAACAGTTTAAGTAGTTCTCTAAATAATTGGATTAAATCCAATCTAAAGGCGAGACTGATCTGAGATCATTAATAATCCTGCGCTGAATATCAGCGTGGAAAAGTCCCCCAAATATCTAATAATTCACTTTTTTTTTTTTTTTCACAAAACAACTGCATTGAACAGAATTGAGCGATGGGTAACACTGCTTTTTGAAGCCACGCGGAGTGTTACATTTTAGAATTGAAATGAGTAAACAAGTAACATTTTGTGGAATGAAAATTCCACATTATATGAAATAATGTTGTCTTTACAATTTATTATACCTTCAGGAGAAGCAATTATATTGAGCAATAGTACCAAGTGCAATTTTGACTCAAGTCAAAACTTAGCTTGAGCAGGTGCATGCATCATAAAAAAAAAAGTACAATTTTTTTTTTTAAACTGGACAACAAACTCAGACCTGTGACCTTGCATGAGTTTAGTCTCAATTTAAGGTCATATTGCTACTCCGTAAAAACGCCGTCCAACTTTACATAGTCCCAAAACTGTGTAAAACCATATTCTCAGAAGCAGCACACCCATCCGGAGCAATTAAAAACGAGGCCAAAAAACACGCCGACTTATCTCTTGCCGTACTAGATTTCAAGAGCTTCCCGGACGAAAGGTTAAATAACTTTTTCTGAAGCCAATCTCAGGTCTCAAAATCCCAAGGCCCGTTTCGCGTTCCAAAAGAGCCCAGATCCCAGGCGTCCCAATGTCACGGCGGTGCAGCAGGAACCAACCTGTGGAATCCATGTCAGGCTCTTCTAGCAGCCCACAATGCATCCTCTTCCCATGCACGTTCCAGGGGCTCCTCTGAGAAAATGGCTCCGTGCTGGACTCCCCCTCCTCAGCTCCCTCCGTCTCTCCGAGAGAACTGCCCGTCGTAGAGATGCATAAGATGTGAGGTCCGTGGAGAGGGTGGCGATGGTGATGGAGGTGGGGGTGTGGGTTGTAGGAGCGGGTGGGGTGGGGGGGTGGGGGGGGTCACAGACTCCAGAGATCCAGCGGGGGAAAAGCCAGAGCCGTCAAAATGTTTGCTGATGTTTCATGGGAAAGGGGCTGATTTTATAGGAGCCCTGATGGGGGACATGTCATTGATAGGCTCGGCAGGCTGATGAATGGCTTCGAGTCAGATGGGGATGTGGCAAGGCTCACTGGAAGTCTTTTGTGGGGCTGTTTTGAATAAGAAAAGCTCCCTTCCCAGAAAAAAAAAAAGAGGCTTAGATCTACGCAATCCCAGCACTGTGGCCTCCCCGTCTCCCATTATAGCATTTAATACGTTTTCGTACCCTCTCCTCACACGCAAATACACACTCTGCCCCTGCTGCTTTAGTTTTAAAGTTCTCCATCCAAGGGCCACTTTTTGGCCCATTGCAGAACTTTTTTGATGTCTGCGATGCCGTTAATAGGTCTGGAAACGGGAGCGTGAAAGTTGAGTTAATTCAAATCAGTGCAAAAAAAACAAAACAAAATCAAAGTCTCACGCAAACATATTCATCGTCATCTTTTGAAGCCAAAAGTCCAGAAACTTCATAGGCCATTGGCAAAACTGGATAGAGAAAGTTTGGTGGACCCCCCCCTCCCTCCCCTTCTCTCTCTCTCCTTGAAGCAACCTTATTTTAGTGTGCTGGGAGGAGAGCGCAGCCACAAAAGAGGGAAGTAAAAGTGTAGAGCCCGAGGCAGGGAGGGCTCTGATGGAGTGCCTACAAACTGCAGAAGGGAAAGCTGTGATTAGAATATGAATGGAACCACGGGGGAAAGAGAGAGCGAGTAGGAGAAAGGGGGATTATGGTGGAACTGCTCCCCACTTGGTGGACGGCAAAGGAACGCTCGCTACACCTATAGACTGCGCTGGCGACGGCCTTCTCGCTGCGAGGAGGTCGGACTTCACCTGGAGATATTTTTTTGGGTATTTGAGGTTTAGATGGAACAACCTGCTGTACAGTAGCCATCGGACACTTAGATAAAAGAATCCAAAAAATCAAACCAACATCCATTCATTTAAAAGAATGAATGTCACGAGCAACAGATATACTGATTAAAACGTATTTGGACACTTTCTGGTTGTCAAACATTAGTGGAAAATTTCCATAGATGATGGGTAATGTGATTAATTACTGCACTAAGACATGTGTGAACTTGAAGAGAACTGATTTACTTGCTGTTGTAGAAGTTTAAACTTTTATTTAAAGTTCATTTGTTTGCAGATGCCATTGATTATCATCTTAAAAAAAATATTTTTGGGGGGCTATAAGCAAACAAACACTAGATCACAAGTGGAAGGTTACATTATATTTGAAATTAATACTTTTATTCAGCAAGGATGCATTAAATTGATTAAAAGTGACAGTCAAGACATGTTTTAAAAATGTTGAACCTTCTATTCAAAGAATCCTGAATAAAATATTAAAATAATTTGACAAATATTAAGCAGCACAGCTGTTTTCATCATTGATAATACTAATAAATATGTATTGAGCACCAAATCAGCATATTAGAATGATTTCTGAAGAGTCATGTGACACTGAAAATGCACATTCACACCAAAGACGATAACTATAACGTTAAAGATAGTTCTAAATAAAATCAGAGTCCACACCACAACTATAATGATAACGGCACAGAGAAAAGATATCGTTGGAATCACTTTCGGAACTTTTTTTTGTTCGTTTTTCAGCAGGTGAACGATAAAAACCATTGATAGCCAATCAGAATCAATCTTGCTTTAAAGAGCTCGAGCATTTAAGCGACAGGCGACAAAACGATATCGTTCTTGGTGTGAACGGAACTTAATGGCTGCTGAAAACTTTGCCACCACAGGAATAAACTACATTTTAAAATATGTTAAAATAGAAAAGTTATAATATTTCACAATATTGTTTCTAATCCATTTTTGATCAAATAAATGCAGCCTTTGGTGAGCATATGAGAACTCTTTTAAAAACTTAAAAGAATCTTAAGAACCCCAATCTTTGGAACAGTAATGTGCCTCTCATCTTGACAATGAGTACGGAATCAACAACAAAACATAAATTAGAACTAATACTACGATGCATCAAAGAAACAGAAAAAAAACAAAAAAAACGAATGGAAAGCTTCATCAAAAGGCCAATATCCCAGCAGTCATTTGAAAGTGTATGGATTAACCAGCACCTCTAACAAGCTGGGAAGTGTATGGCAAGAGAGAGCAAAACATCAATGAAAATTTCCTTAATTACAGTTTTAAAGATGGAGGCTGTGAAGGAAAGGAGGGAGGAGGAAGGGAATCTTTGCATCCTCTCCTCAGAGGACTTCCTTTTTCTGTTCGTCTACTCTCAGTCTCATTAGCCCCTCATTAGCTAGGACAGGTGCAGCCGGCAAAAAGAGACACCCTCAGACCCCTATACCCCCCCCACCAGTGAGCGAGCCACACTGTCAGAGCCCATTCTACCGATGTGAGATGCATTCTTCCAATCAAAGCCTTCCACGGCTGCTTAGTGGGTGGGAGCAATCTCTGAATAGTGGATGATTTAATGTAAAAAAAAAAAAAAAAAAAAGTAGCAGCAAAGTGGGAAGGTGGTCAATGTTGCAACAAGCTCCTTTCTGCTGTCAGTGTTGTCACATTAACACTTCAAGATTGCTCAATACTTCCACCCCCAAAACTTCCTAATGATCGCACTAAAGAAAAAAAAGAACTGTCATGACATGCAACATAAAAACAAATGTACACATTATACATCATTTACATTCACAATTTATTAGTTTATTGTAAAGAACAAACAAACAAAAAAACTTATCCAGAATAAATCTTATTCTGAAGGTAAACAAATCTACATATTTAGGACAGCAAACATCCATAAACTAAAGGAAATGCCAATTATCAATCAATTCATTTAAAAAAAAATAATATTCAAGCAGCCACTTCTTTTTATACATAAACAGAACTAATATAAGATATAAGATATTTTTCAAAAATGAAAAGATCTTTCAAAGCCTCACTTGAGGCTTAAACAATGTCTTATGCAGATGTTAATACTGTATGACACCTAATCACTCCCCTTCACTCGTTGTAGCGAGCCAGTTTGAGGCGAGGGATGATGTTCATGGACTGCAATTCTTGGAAGAGCAGTTTGCAGGCATATGGAATTCGTAGAGACGACACATGACACGAAGACTTGCAGTAATGACACCTGCCATAAATAGACAGAAAATTCTCACTAATTAATCCATGTGATGCATTTGACTATTATACACCATTATATGATTATTGTTGAAAAGTAGTTATTGCCGATTTTTTTTTGGGGTACAATTTTACTGACCATCCTGAATATCCCAGCAAGCCACACTGCCCGCACACGTCCACCTCAAAAGCATCACTGGAGATCATCAGCCGCTCGAGCAGCAGCATGCTGGCTCCGTAGCCAATGAGACAGTCTCTTTCCATCTCTCCCAGACGGAGACCACCATCCCTGGAACGACCCTCAGTGGGCTGCCTGCATTACATTACATAGAATCCTGAATAATACAATTACCTTATTGAGCAGACATTACAATTCAAATTTTAGAGAACACACATTTTCGACTTTCTTACCTAGTGAGTACCGCTCTCGGCCCACGTGCTCTGGCATGCATTTTATCCAGCACCATGTGCTTCAGTTTCTGATAGTAGACTGGACCGAAGTAGATGTAGGCTTCCAGAGGTTCCCTAAGAGCAAATTGATTAATTAATTAAGGTAAAGTG
Source organism: Rutilus rutilus (assembly GCF_951802725.1). Taxonomy (NCBI): domain Eukaryota; kingdom Metazoa; phylum Chordata; class Actinopteri; order Cypriniformes; family Leuciscidae; genus Rutilus; species Rutilus rutilus. The sequence goes on from NC_140213.1 coordinate 36,836,311, forward strand.
CCATAGGGAAAACACCCTCTGGTGGCTCTTTTTATTTTTGCAATATACAAATATGCAAATATAACTAACGTACATGCATTTACACATGGCAGACACTTTTAACCAAAGCGACTTCAAGGTACATATTATCAGTGAAATGAACAGTAACTGATCAATCAATATTAAATGAAGCTTTAATAACTAACTTGTACTAGTGAAATATAAACGATTATGTAAATTTACAATTTTTACCCTGTGATGCCTGAGGTGACGTAATCCTTGCCCTGGTAATTGTATCCATAGCGGATCAGATCCTCACAAACGTCCTTCACTTTACTGCCCCCGAAAGCAGTGCCATAGTGAAAACGGCCATCCAGCACCCCGGCTTTACCCGCCAACAGCTCAATCAGCTTCCCAACCTGACACAGAACAAACCAGGCAACTAATAATCATGGGACCCTAACACATTTCTTTAATGCAGCGGTGTAGATTCTCTGTAGGACAGTTTTCCTGACGCTGCAGCTGGTGAATGCGAGTGTGACATCATGTTGAGGTCACGCACCGCTGCACGACAGTAGCCTTTACTGAGGTCACGCACAGAAAGAGCCGGAAGATCTTTGACCCCTCTCTGTCACTGAGAGGAATCTTTTTACTTGGCTCAAACTATTTCCTATATGACGCCTGCTGTGTGCACCCAAACACAGAGTTCAAAATTAGAAACTTATGTCCCTGAAAACTGCATTGTATATGAAAACAAGACAAAAAACTTTGACAATCTTAGGAAAAGAGGAACATGCATTCCAGAAATCCACTAAAGTTTACAGTCAGTAATATTTCTTTAATTAAAATCAATGAATTCTTTTATTCAGCAAAGGAGCATCATAAGTGGCAGGAAAGATATTTATTATGTTAAAAAAATATGTCTATTGAAATAAATGCTGTTCTTTTGAACTTTCTATTCATCAAGAAAAGAGTTTTCATAAAATTATTAAGCATTTTTAACATTGATAATAAGAAATGTTTTTTGAGCAGCAAATCAGCATATTTGAATGATTTCTGAAGGATCATGTGACACTGAAGACTGAAGTAATGATGCTAAAAATTCAGCTTTGCCATCACAGGAATATTTTAAAATGTATATTGTAATAATATTTCACAATATTGCTGTTTTTCTCCTGCACTTTTATAAAATAATTCAGCTTAGTTGAGCATAAGAGACTCAATATTATCAAATATATATATATATATATATATATATAGCCAGCTGATATGCTTTATCCTGCTTATTACATGGCTTATTACCACATAAATGGACTTAAAATATTGCCTGGGACATCACTCAGTATTCCAGTGAGCTGTGTTATAAAGCATCCTAATAAAATATTTAAATATTCAAAATATATTTTAAAATCTGAAGATCAATAATAATTATGCATAAAATGTCTTGCATAACTGCTTTTTAAAATGTTCTATAAAAAAATAATTTAGAATAAAAAGTTTGGTTACACTTTTGATGGTCCACTTTAGACATTCTACTGACTATTACTGACTTTGCAACTATGTCAACTAACTCTCAAAGTATTAGTAGACTGTCTGCTTAATATCTGCGAACACTTTATTTGATGGTCCCACAACAGACATTCTAACTTTGTAACTACATGTCAACTTACTCTAGTAACCTGAACCCTAATACCTAACCCAAACCCAACAGTTTACTAATACTCTACTAATAGTCTATTGAGAGTTAGTTGACATGTAGTTGCAAAGTTACTTATAGTTAGTAGAATGTCTAAAGCAGACTATCCAAAAGTGTTACCAAAACTCATTAAAGATAAACGTAAAATAATCTGATGATGGGAAAGGACGTACAGTCATTCTGGAGGGATAACCATGAGGGTTCATGATGATGTCAGGACAGATTCCGGAGTCACAGAAGGGCATGTCCTCTTGAGGAACGATCAGTCCACACACACCTGTTACAGAGAGAGTGGCCCATGTTATTTACAGATACATAAAATGCATTTAATTATTAAAGTTAGAATCAAAGACATCCCTATATTCAAACTGGCTGCAAATATGCAAAATGTTAACTTCACCCTGTTAGAGCAGCCCTTTCCCATAAAGCTTAATTGAGTTTTGAGTGATTTCAATCACATACAAATGCTAGATGAAAAAGTGTGAGGTTTGCGTAACTCATCTAGTCTAACGGCCAATAAAGCAGACGTATTCATGTCTGCTGAAGTGGAACCGTTGGAAACTCAGGCTGCAGGACGGAGTGAAAGTGGTCCAAAGCAGTCAGTGAGAGTGTAAATGTTTGCAGAAGAGCTCCTCACTCTTCCTGCAGCCAGAGCAAACACATTATTTGGCCATTTGCAAGTGATAAAAGAGAGAAGAACAGGGGCAGGAAGTGAGGAGAGGTGCTTAGCTGGACAGTGAGAAGGGGATTATACACCCATAGTTTCCCCTTGACCATAGAGCGCACAAAGACAGGTTCAGCTGAGGAGAGCGATACATCCATATGCATAAAAAATAATAAAATAATCTGGCCTCTCGAGAACTTGGGCAGTCAAAAAATATATTTTTTAGATATATATATCCTATTCATATATCAGTTTTTCATACTGGAAATAGTTTAAACACATTAATATAATTTTGCACAGATTACTCAATATTTTGATAATATTTGTAAGACCAAAATAAGAGCCTAAAGCACTGCAACAATGAATCAACAACAAAAAAAATTGATAATGAAAATAAACAACGAATTTCATAGTAGATAATCAGGGAACATCTGGCAGTGATGTCACTTTATGGTAGTCCCCTGATCTTTATGATCCCTTTCTCCAATTATTTAAAGGAAATAAAAGTTTCACTACTGCTCAAAAGTTTGGACTTGTATTTAATTTAAAATGTATTTGTGCCCTAGAAAGCCTTTATTTATTGGTCAAAAAAATACAGTAAAAACAGTAATATAGTGAAATATTATTACAACTTAAAATATCGGTTTTCTATATGAATGCATTTTAAAACGTAATTTATTCCTGATGGCAAAGTTGAATTTTTAGCAGCCATTACTCCAGTCTTCAGTCACATGATCCTTCTATGCTGATTTGGTGCTCAACAAACATATATTTTCGCATCAAGGTTGAAAAGAGTTGTGCTGCTTAATATTTTAATGGAAACTGTGATACCTTTTTAAAGGATTCTTTGATGAATAGAAAGTTCAAACGAACAGCATTTATTTGAATTATAAAGCTTTTGCAACATTATGAATGTCTTTACTGTCACTTTTGATCAATTTAATGCATCCTTGATTAAAAAAATCTTCCCAACCCCAAATTGTGCAAAAATAAGCTTTTTAACAGACACTACTGTTCAAAAGTAGTGTCTGTTAAAAAACAGATTTTTGCACAATTTGCATATTTTTTTAGTAATCAAATAACATTAAGTACAGGAAATAATTGTTTGCTGAAAAAATCATAGAAACAAATCAATGGCCAAAATGTCGTTAGTAGCAGCCCTATTAGGTAGAAGGATTTCTTAGGGGAAGATGAGAGAAAGTGAGCAAGAGCAAGAGAGATAAGCTAGAGCGGTTCCCATAGCACACATCCTCTGTGTTGTTTGTTTTGTGTGAGAGTGAATGATAAAAGAGGCATGAAATCAGCAAAGAAAAGCAGGACAGCAGTAAGAGTCCATGGCCCTCCATCATTGGCTATACAGCCCCTCTGTGGCGGCTCGCACAATGAACCCTGCCAAGACAGCTGTGTGAGTATCAGAGTGTGTGTGTCCGTTTATATGTGTGTGTGCGCGAGCGCTTCGGTGTGTGTTTGGGTCACCGGTAAATAATTAACCTATCGTTCTCCGGTGACCGGATCTTATGAGGGTGGTAGAGGCTGGTCAGAATGGGGGCGCAGGACGAAGGAGGGGTTTAAAATGAGTAAGACAAAACTCCTGTGAATCTTTCTAAAAGCCAATGGCTCCAAACCACAGTGGGACGTCTTTAATGGGCTTTCTTTCGACCCAAAAGGTAGCCAAATCTCTTTCTTTGAAGTACAGCATTCTCATGAACAAATTTTTGGACAAAAAGCACCTAAAGTGCCCGTTTAGTGCGCGAATAGCGACACATTAATTAAAGCACCACAAACGCTGCGAAGCAATATAGAAAAGTAAATGAATTCCTGTTGAACATTATTGGCAGCGCAGTCACACACCTCTGGAAAACACAGCTCAACTTCTCCAAGTGGGACCGTTCAATAAAAGCCCACCTCTAAACACACAAAAGACATTCAAGAGAACGGCACTATCCTTCACAACAACAATTAGCTGCCCTGTGTTAGCCTGGTCCACCGACACTTGCCTGCTCCTTTAAATACCAAAAGCTCCTTTAAAAAGAGCAGTAAATAGCATCTCGGGCGGTTTGCGGCTAACCCCTCCCTGACCCCTCCTCACTGTCACGTCCCGTGATGAGTGCCAGTGGACGACCTCCGCTAATGAAATGAGTGAATTATGCATGGCGCCAGTTAACGCTCTGATTAAAACATCATACTGACCAGCTCTCTCAGCGGAGGTGCTCAAAAACAATGGGGGCTGTAAACACTTTCCCAGGACTGCGCCGCTGCTGTTATAAATTTGCATAGTCTGGCATGGGACAACAAGCTAATTAATTGAAAAACAGGCAGAAAAAAAAAAAAAAAAAAGTTGAAGAGGATGGGAGAGCCAGCTGAGACGATAAAGCTTGGACACTGAAAATAAAACTGACATCAAAAAACAAGTTTAGTAACATCTCTTCCCACTTGTTATTAAGACGGGTCCATTGTCTTAATTTCGGAACAATGCTGAAATTGTGTTTTATCCGCTAGTATCTACTAAAGCAGAGGCGAATATGCCGGTCTGGATCCTTGCAGTACCTTTCTGCCCATGTCGACTGCTGAACTTGTCTCCGATCTCTGGTCTACGTGTCTGCCTGAGCAGGATCTTGACCAAGAAGGCGTCCTCGGCGTTGGAGGAGATCATCACCTTCTCAATGTAGGAGTCTGTCGTTCCTTTGTACCTATAGAATGAAGAAAGTAAGTATTTTGGTTGGTGTGGGAGAGAGAAAAAAAAAACTTTTGCGAGGCTTTTAGAAAATGAATTAGTTTCTTACGAGACTGGCACATCTCTGTATTGGGGTTGGCCTGGCTGGGCGCTGCCCTCCAGTGGAGTTTGGGTGACAGTGGGCATGGACTTATTCACCAGCACCTGCTTGTTCTCGACCTTCTCACCTGGCAGAGATGTGACATACATATCCTTAGATTACTATATTAAAGATTATTTGGCTGAAATACAGTTTAACTAACTATAACTTTCTAAGAGTCTCACCAGGTGAGCATATGCCGTCAGCGTCCAGGATGCTGTGTCTCCAAATGGGCTTGCGTGTTTCGGCGTCCAGCATCGGACCCATCACCTTGTCAAAGGTCTGGTTGGTGTACCGCCTCAAGGTGCACTTAGCATTCTTGTACACCAAACATCTACCAAAGCCTAATAACAAGACAGAAGAACAACAGATGACAACGAACCATGAACAAAATAGAAGTAAAAGCCTTTTTTCCACTAACGTCTCAGATTTGTGTTTCAATTTTATATGGAAATGTAATATAGTCACTTCAGAAAGCTAATAACAGTTCTGACTGTTTAAAGAAAACTGAGTGTGTTTAAATTAAGCAAGCAGCATTAAATGTTCAGTTCTGACCTCTGTCAAGAGATGCCTTATTAAGCACCAGGGCATCTTCTATATCATACCCACTGTAGCTCATCACAGCCACAGTGGCGTTCTGGCCTGCGGGAAGCTTCTCGAAATCAATCAGCTCGATGGTCTTCGTCTTCACCATGGGCTTCTGTGGGTACCCCAGCAGATACATCAGGGTGTCTATACGGTTCCTCTGGTTATAACCAATAGTTCCTGATCGGAAACAGAGAAGAAATGATGTTGAGCAAAAACTCAAAAGCAAGATGTAAATGAGGAACAATAATCACTTAATGCTGCCTCAGTATATAAATGAGATAATATTGTAATATATTTTACATAACATAATTAATATAATTTATTTTGGGATTTTTTTTACACTTTTATTGGCTGATAAATGTCATATATGATACACTATATTATGTTGTATTTTTAACATTGCTCTATTCGACATACAGTAGCAAGATTTTAGAACAAGAAAAACTCATTTTAATAAATGACAAAACATTAAAAAAAGGAAAACAAATCAGCAATGGGTTGCAACAAACCTCTGAAGTTAATAAAGGTGGTGACACTTAAGGTTAAATTTGAATAGATCAATTGATCCACTCAAAAATGAAAATTCTGTCAATATTTACTCGCCCTCATGTTTGTCTGACTTTCTTTCTTGAGTGGAACATATTTTGAAGAATGTTGGAAATTTAAACAAAATAAGACCCTGCCGACTTTCATTGAATGGAAAAACAAAAAACTGCGTCATTCCTCAAAATCTCTTATTTTATGTTTCACAAAAGAAAGAAAATCATACAGGTTTAGAACAAGGGTGAATTAATAATAAATAATGTTTCACATTTTGGTTAACTATCCCTTTAACACTTAATGCATTACCATGAACTAACAAAGAACAATACTTTAACATTTTTAAGTCTAGGTTCATGTTAATTAATAATATACTATTGTTAATAGTTAATTTATGATAGATCATAATGCATTAACTAATGTCAATTTGTACTATACTAATACATTTTTAACATCATGACCTATCATGAAAATATTTTTGCAGTATTTATTAGTCCTGGATACTGCATTAACAAATGTTAATGTATAGAAACTTACTGTAAAATATTACCAGAAAAGCCTTTACAATTACTACTAAGGGTTTTCTTAACTTAAAGGGTTTGGCGCTCCATTAAAATATCAAATTTAAACAATATGAAACAACTATTGCATATCTAATCACATTTAACTGACTGTCTGAGGGGTGTTGGTGTGAAGGCTGGTGTCGGCAGTGTTAAAATCTCTGGAGGGGGGGGTTAGGTTATAGTATAATAGCCGGCGTCCCTTGAGGCCTTGACATTTGTCAGATGCTATTACTCCACAATCAGGGTACAAGCACACAGTGTGTGATAATAGGGCTGGGGCCACACAACTGGATTTGCACATGTATGGGGCTGTCCGTCCAGAAAAAAGAAGACAAGGCTGAGGATATTGGGCCAAATATAGTAGCAGTCTCAGTGGTTTTGTAATGGGGGTGGTGGCCAGGAGAGGTTTAAGTAGTTTTGGTAACCAGGGCAGCGGAGTGTGTGTGCTCTCTCCCTCTTGCGCAGCTGAGCACACTAACCCTGCTCCGCACACTGAGCTCAGGACACAATGAATGCCTAATGACACTCAGAGACACTGGCAGGGAAAGGCCTCTACACACACACACACACACACTCACAAAAGCATGGCTACGCAAGCAGGCGATGTTTGATGTCCACATACATACAGAATGTGGTGTGTGCGTCAAAGGTTTTGAATGTCAGTGTGAAAGTGAGTGTGTCTGTGACTGAATAGGAGTGTGTGTGGATGTCTGCGTTTGTAAGTGCGACTAGTCCTCCAGGATGCTTGGACATGGAGACTGTAGTAGTCTTACCCATAGCCTGCTTGCCCATGGCACATTGGTAGGTGTTTCTGGGGGACTGGTTATGATGAGGATAAGGAATCAAACCAGCGCAGACCCCCAGCAGCGTGAATGGCTCGATCTCCAAATGGGTCGTTTCCCTGAATAAAACATATAGTATATGTTTTATAGTATAGTATAGTAACAGCCATCTGTATATATATTCATAGTACATATCTATCTGTAAAATTCTGTTTATAGTAACAGCCATCTGTATATTATATTCAGTACATATCTATCTGTAAACATTCTGTTTATAGTAATAGCCATCTGTATATTATTATATTCAGTACATATCTAGCTGTAACTCTGTTCACAGTAATAGTTATCTGTATATTATATTCATAGGACAATCTATCTGTAAATTTTTGTTTATAATAGTATTCAACTCTATATTTATTCAGTACATATCCATGTTCTGCACTTATGAACCACTGTATATCCTGCACTTGCTGCTATTGCACTTCTGGTTAGACCTAAACTGCATTTCGTTGCCTTGTACCTGTACTTGTGTAATGACAATAAAGTTGAATCTAATCTAATCTAATCTAATATAGCATAGCTGGAATATTCAGAAGATTGAACCTGAATTAATGTTTGTTTTTTTTAACGATATGATGAATGATATATTGGCCACCAAATCGGTATCATCCGATATATGTAAAATTTTTATGTTATCATTACCCCCCCAAAAAATTTGCCAGACATATTAAAGCCGATAAATGATGGATTATTTCCTTCAGGTTTTGAATTGCTTGAAAAATTATTGGAATCACTTCAAAAAAGGAAAATACAGTTAAATATTTATGATGGCTGATAATAAATTTTTTTAACATTTTTTGTTTATGAAGTGAATTCAAAATAAAACCCTAAAATCTAAAAATATCATAGAATTTGTGAACAGCAAGTAATTTATGTGCAATTAAATACCCAGTAGCTACTATTATTACAATTTATTTAAAAAATTATATTTATATATATATATACACACAATTTGAAATAAAATTCTCTAATATTATCAGATAATGAATATGGTACAGATATATCATTCTTCCACACAGCTATATTATATCAGATAACAAAATAAGACATCAGGTAACATTTATTTTAAAGAATGTCACATTTTCAAGCTAAACACTAAACAGGTTTTCTATTGCAATGACATTTATACATTTTGAGGTGTGGTTCAAGTGTCCAAATACTTTTAAGGCCTGAATTATTGGGCTTATGAGTACTCACTTGCTGATCATGTGCTCATATAAAGCAATGTTACAGTCATTCTCCTCATTTACATCCAGATACTCCACCAGACTCTCATGAAGAAAGTCCTCAAATGTTCTACAGGGAAAAATGGGTGGTAGGAACACAATGAAAAGGCATGCATAAATCTGCATACTGGACTCCCCATTCAAATGCAACTTTCAAATATTGATCGGCTTCAAACGCACCTGTAGCCCTGAGACAATTCCTCAATGTGTTTGTTCTTCACAGCTGGCTGTCCATTCTTCACAATGATGTAGGGTCTGCCAGAGCACACAGAATGCAACACAACATGTCTTTGAGCAATATAAGGAAACTAACATCTGGCACTGGTTTTAAAACACTTATTTGCATAATTTCAGGATATATATATATATATATATATATAAAAAAACACTTTTTCTGGTACCTGCACAAACGGCCCCCATCAGAAGAAATATACACACAGCGGTCAGTCAAGTTAGTTGAGATAGACACAAACTCGTTTATAAAACCAGCTCTTCGCATTAGCCTGAAGGTGTAGACCAACTTCTGATGGTCTCTGATCACTCCAAGAATGTTACCTAGAAAAAGGACCCAATTTTTTTATTTACTTAGTATAAAACTATAGTTTCATGCCTGATAAGGAGCCTGGGTGCATTCACACACTAAAAAATAAGCATAAAATATGGCTTACCGTGAGCTAATTAAGATTTACATGTGTGACAGCAGTATTAATGCACGTTCAAAGGAAAAGTTTTGGATTGTTCGAGCAATATGAGAGACCCACTATGGTGCCACCCAGATGCATACACAGCCTCAATGTTGTGAGTCAATTTGTGGGCAAGTATGTTTGTGGATTAACTTGGGAGGGATTGTATTTATTTATGCATTGACACCTGCTGTGTTTGCTAATTAATTAGCCACAGCGGAGGCCTCTATAATTTGTAACTTATCAGCGCTGTGAAAAACATATACATGAATGAATTAATGGGGTGAGCTTTCTGTGACATGACATTAAAAGGTAATCAATGGCACACTCTTTTGTAGTCGTGGAATGGCAGAGGTTCATTTGAATATTATTCAAATGCCTGTAGTCTGTCTGTGTGCTTAAAAAAAAAAAAGGGGAGAAGAACATGGTGTTTTGCTTTTGTTCTGCCTGTGTACAGCAGATACCATTGAGGAAGACGAGGAAGACCGTGGGGTAGGACAACTCCTCTCCACACAGAAGGTTGACGTCCTCCACTCCTAGGTTAAATGCCAGCTTGACGATGGGGCCGTCCTCCATGTCAGTGGTGATGTGGGTCATCAGAGCCAGATTCTTCACCAGACCACAAGCCTAGACAACAATTATACAGCCGTGAGAATAGAAATTACTTTTATAAAGACAATAAATTAGTGGTCAACCGATACAATTGATGTGATTGCATAAATGAATTGAAAAAAATTAAGCAAAAATGTATGCAGTTTCACTTCATGGAAAAAGAGCAGTGTGAAAATTCTTCAAAATTTGGTGGTGTTTTGTAAATGAGAAACACTGACCTCTCCTTCAGGTGTGTCTGAAGGGCACAGCATGCCCCACTGGGAGGGCTGAAGGGAGCGGGGACCGCTAACCTTCCTGGTTTTCTCAAACTGAGAGGAGATCCTGGTCATCATGCCCAAGGCTGAGATGTAGGAGAGGCGGGAGAGAACCTGAGTCACACCCTGTCTGTCCATCTTAAACCTCTTTAGAGACCAGTTCCCCTGGAAGACACATTACACACAATTAAAGAAAAAAATTAAAGCTATACAGAAATATGTTTTTAAAAAGCAAAATCTAATGAAAAGCACATATAATGACAACCTAACGAACTAAAAAAAAAAAACCACTATAACAGTATATAAATAACACTTAAGTAACATTGTGCTGACTTTGAATTAAATACACAACCAGTCAAAAGTTTAGACATACCTGACTGAATCTGCATCTCATTCTCTTAAAAATCTTCTAAAGACTCTTGATTAAATATTTGAAATTGATTGAAATGTTTTACAGACAATTCTTTTTAAATCAAAACATGGTATGGATAGTGAAACAAACATAGAAACTCTTGCAATGCTGTTTAAGTTCCTGATGTGTCTTGCCCTGTGCATTGGTGACTGATGATTGTCTGGACTCACAGTAGAGATAGCGTTAACCATGCCGTTGGTGATCTGGTCCTGTCTCATGTGCTTCACCACGTCAAACTGAGCTGCTCTCTGCTTGGGGATGATCTGGTCGGCGATCTTCTTCAGCTCTGAGTTAAACTTCTTAAACAGATCTTCAAACAGCAGGGACAGGAGCTTAAGGAACGCAGAAACATAAAGCGTTACAAATTGATTCCCCGAAATGAGGAAAAACCTGCACCGGTGTGTTATCTTGCAACACAACACTACATTATATCTGTATTCCAGTCATTAACAGCCTTTGAAATTACCACATAATTTTTTTTTTTTAATTTCTCTATCTAGCTCTAAACCTCCCTCTCTCCGTCGTCTTATCCCAGATTTAATAAACAGGTGTTTATATGCTCTGATAAATTTGACCCGGCCTTTCAGGCTTTTTTGTGCACCATATTTGCATACGTGAAAATAAACATCCTCATCGAAAATTAATAAAGAAATTAAGCTTCCATGGCCCAGCCAGGCCAATTAGTTGAATGTCAGGGAATCGTAAATGAGCAGAAAAGAGATTGGAGGTGTTGGAAAGTGGGCATGTGCGTGTAAAGCCTTGCTGAAAGGGTTCCTGTCACTCACTAACTCCGAATTGCTCACACACTAATGTAAGCAAGCACGTACACACATAAACACACCCCACCTCGGAGCTGGTGGGGGGAAATTAAAGGACTTAAGACAGCGGTAATTACATTATCACAGTCGGGCTGGTGGATTAGCTCAATCGCTCCAGTCAAGGCGGCTATTCTTTTGTCATAGCCGGGCTAAATTATAATAAAGAGGAGAAATCCCTGAGTTTGGCTGGGCTGCAGTCGGGCGTTGCTGCCACATATCTCACCCACAACAAAAGCGGGACGGCTGGGAATGGAGAGAAAGGCAGAAGAATGGGGGCGCAGATGAAACAAAGCATTGGGAAAATAATGACGGTATTATAATGACAAGCAGAGAAGAAACAAAAGGGAAGGTGAGGGATTGGGCGCTAGCCAAGCCTGTATCTGCTGGTTTTGGCTTCTGATCAGTTTCATGAGAGGCCAACAGTGCGTCTAATGAGAGTAAAGACTGAGAAAGAGAGATCAGTTATGTTAGACAAGAGTCCAGAAAATGTTTGCTCGCAGAAGCGAGACGGCGCCCATATGCAGGTTGTAATATGAAATCATCCGTACAGGAGCGCCAATCTCAAAAGAGATACTGAACAAACGTTATGCGCTCTAATCTTTAGTTCAGCTTCCAAATACTGTCTGTGCCACGCAGGATAAAAACAGATAAATAAACAAGCATTATCATAATTAACGGCCTGAGCTTGGAGGGGCTGTCAGTCATTCTTAATAGAATTATAGGGGGTGTGAATGGAAAAGGCAGACAGAGATGGAATAAAGGAGAGCGATGGATGGATGGATGGATGGATAAAAAGTGGCGCTGCACGTCATCGTATTTTCTTCATTTTAAAGTGAATATTTCATGAGCCTTGCGTTCATCTGCGTAAATACCAAGCGGTTGGAAACATCAGTCAGCTGAAGTTTGAGCAGTACCGTAAAAATTTTTTTAAAGGGGTGGTATAATGCCCTTTTCACAAGATGTAAAATAAGTCTTTGATGTCCCCAGAGTGTGTATGTGAAGTTTTAGCTCAAAATACTCAACAGATATTTTTATATAGCATGTTAAAATTGACACTTTTTGAGGGTTAGCAAAAACGCACCGTTTTTGTGTCTGTCCCTTTAAATGCAAATGAGCTGCTGCTCCCAGCACAGGGGGCGGAGCTTCAACAGCTTGTGTCCTTTTACCTGACACAACATGCACTGGAAATTTCAAAAACTTTTAGCCTTTTTTGTTCAAACCGGAGTCAGACAATGATGGAGAGACTCAAGAAGAAGTGACAACATGTAGACATTTCTGAATGGTTAGTTGATGATTTTAGATAGTTTATGTGTAGTTATCTTCTAGTCATTGATTTGCATATTCTGTCATGATAATCTATAAATTGTATTCCCGGGGGCGGGGTTTATGCAAATTTTAGGTTTGGTGATGTCACTAACCCGGGAGGAAGCTCGTGTAGTCCCTACCAGCCGTTTGTTGTAGTCCTTAAAAAGCAGTTTCTTTAAAAGAAAATACCTTTGCTTTGAACTTTGGCTTTGTAACTTTGCAGATGTTGTTTATGCTCAAACAGCAACATTACACACTAACTGAAGTTAGAAAAGTGAAATCATAATCTTTAACGGAATCAGGACATGACACGAAACTATTTCTCCCATATGAACAGCAGAGCTCAATCAATGGACCAACCAAATGCCATTTCTGAACCCTTTGAACACAAAAACATTTCGAAGATCAGAGAATTGAATCACCATACACTAAGTCTACTGTTCTAAATTTTTCAGTTTTTGAAAGAAGTCTCTTATGCTCAACAAGGCAGATTTTTTTAAAATTAAAAATACAGTAACAACAGTAATATTGTGAAATATTATTACGATTTAGAATAACTGTTTTCTATTTTAATATAAATTAAAATGTAATTTATTCCTGTGATGCCAAAGCTGAATTTTCATCATCATTACTCCAGTCTTCAGTGTCACGTGATCATTCAGAAATCATTTTAATATGCTGATTTGGTGGTCAAAAAACTTTTTTTAATATTATCTAATGAAAACAGTTGTGCTGCTTCGGGAGTTTTTGATTAATAGTTCAAAAGAACAGCATTTATTTTAAATATAATTTTTTTTCACAACAATGCCAAAGGAACAAAGTCTTTACTATCACTTTATCAATGTAATGTATCTTTTCTGAAGAAAAGTACACATTTCTTTTAACAAAAACAAACAAAGGCTGCTTTACAATTAAGGACATTTTGCATGTGTTGCTGAATGGTTATATACAGAAGTTATAGAAGACCTGTTATTAAAGAAGCAGATACCTGGCCAGCCAACTCCAGACGTTTGTTTCCATAGTAATCTCGATCGTCCACCTTGTTGTCCCCTTGAGCGAGAATCACTCTACGTACCATCACAGCGAGGTAGATACACTTAGCTCGAAAGTTAAACTCCTTTACCTGCGAGACACAAACACATGACAGGTCCAAAAAACAGCTAACAAACTATTTATACTCTGATTTCAACTGCATATTCCATAATGAAGACAGTTAAAAGAAGAATGAAGGCATGGGGAAGATTATCAGAAGCCTGTTTGGAAGTGGGGAGACCAAGAAATTTATGTTTAAAAGAATTACGTATTACGTATGTTTAAAAATGACGTACAGGTACATGGGTAAGGATGGTAGAAGCTAACAGCTCTCTGGCCTCCTCCATCTTGGTTTTCTTAGGGCCGCCCCACATGCGCTGACGCCTCACTTTATTACCAATGTATCTTAGTGCCTGAAAGGACATGCAAAAAGACAAGTAATTAAGATGCAACATTTACAATTTTCTTTAAAAAATATTTTCAATAGGATTACCATTCTCTTGTATTAGACTTGATGGCATTGCAGATTTGCATTTCAAAGTATGTTATGATGAATGAAGTCATAAAGAACGAAAAGCATAATGTTTTAGAGCCTCAATTAATAAGATTAAATGCATCAAATCAGACCGTTTAATCTGGAGTGACCGAGCCGGTGCAAGGTTCACTGGCTCTCTAAAGAGGTATCAGAGAACTGGAACTCTCCATTCTCTGCAGATACTTGCATACACACACACACACACCTGAGCCAGCAACTCGTTCTGCTCCAGAGGTCAAAGGTCACACAGATTAGCCTTCTCCATTAGACCACCCACTTTGAAGCATGGAATGATGTGCAATTGAAGTATTGTTCCTTAAAGCTAAGCTAAAACTACTTAATGTTTCCAGTTTATTTTGTGAGAAATGCATTAGCTGCTACAAATGTCAAAACTCTCTGAATAACTCAAACCATAATTTTTTTTTTTTTTTTAAGTATTTTGTTCTTATATACTGTAGAGTAGACTAACTTTTGTCATATAGGCTGTTTTTGAAAGAAGCCTCTTATGCTTAGATTTTATTAAAATACATAAAAAAAAAGTAATAGTGTGAAATTGTTACTATTGTTATAAATAAATAATAAATGTTTTCTATTTAAACTTTTTTTTTAAAGTAACTTATTCCTGTGATGACAAAGCTGAATCTTTAGCAGCTATTACTCTAGTCTTCAGTGACACATGACCCTGTGCTGCTTAATATTTTGTGAACATTTTTAGTATATATATATATATATATACACATACACATGTATGCACTCTGGTCCAATATCACGTTAAGATGATCCAATTCATGTCTAAATGTAATAAGACTGCCCCTAGTGGTCATAAAACTAGCAAAAACTCTTGACTGATTCTCAGTCCTACTGACACATCTAATCTAATTGAGGTCTGTACACATGTAGGCTTATTAGTGGACCTTTGATGAGGCCCACACATTGTCACAACCACATAAACAGGCATTCACATCCGCTCAGACACAGGTTGCTAGGAAGCAGATATGGTCCTTGCTGACCCATTGTTGGGTGTTCTGATGAATAATACATCTCAGATTCAGCAAACTCTGCCTCAGCATTTGATTATACACCTCCAAAAAATGACTCACTAAAGTTGGACACTTGGTTGTTGAAAACTTTCAGGTTATAAACAATATTCAGTGATCTAATCTTTAATGAAATTCATTCAGTAGTAATTCTAGTAACATTTATGTTAGCACTGTTGTTTATGTATTATGCGATGCAAACCATTCTTTTAAATGATGGCAAAGATCTTGTCGGAGGTACCTGAGTTTGGGTGAATATTTGGGCCTTCTGACACTCCTCCAAACTGGGAGCAAATGCAGCCATAACATGTTCCTCTGTGCCAATCATCTGAACTATCTCCTGATCACTCTCCACTCCCATGGCCTTGTGGACGACAAAAAGATTAATAGAGAATAAGGTACTTATTCAAGGTCATAGAAGACACACACAGTATACACTTGTATATTTAAAGCAAAGAGATGAACTTTGTATTAAAACATTTGAGCATGTAGGACTCTGCTCTGCTGTAAAGGTGAATATGGTGCCATAGGCCTCGATGACATTTATTTATGCTAATAGGGGACTGTGGGAACAGGACTGGGTGGATCACAGTACTTAAAGGTCTTCACCGTTTGGCACGGCTGCTGTGTTGCAAGGAAATCCTGGTGGAATGTGCTGTGGACAGACAAGTGCAAAGCAAACAAGCTCTACAGCCCATTTACTCCGCGCCCTGTCCCTAACCAATCAGACCCATATGTTTAGAGAGAGCCTGGGGTGAGGGAATTGGGTGGAACAGCCGTCATGGTACGAGACGGTTCTCTGATTTGAGCTGTAATTAAATATCGGTTTCAATTGTCAGGTGACAAGCAGTGTCAGTGAACAGAAGAAATGTCATTGAAATGCATAGAGAGGAAGACTAAAAAGTTAAAATAGCAAATGTTTCAGGAAAGACTTATCAATTACACATTTTGAATAGTTGAGAAATACTTATTAATGCTTATGGCAAGTAACAAAGTATATCTACAGTGAGTTATCTCCAACATCTTAAAAAGACATTATAAAAACGGATTTCTGCAGTCCTGGAGGCTGACCGGTCAATATATAATTATAATATTGTGTTTAATTTATATATTAAATTGATTGCACCTGATGAAGACCTGATGGTCGAAACGTTGTGCTTTTAATAAATTTATCTTGAGCAGCATGCGGTGTGCGGACTTCACTTTTCTTTTTTTGTTTATGTTATTTTGATGTCCTGCACCTGAGCCCAATATGGGTGGTTTGGATGTGCACACCAGTTTTTTAATTCATATATTGCCTTTCCTGAGCTCAAGGACGCTTCACAAAGAGGTTCATCTTTGCTAAAAGCAAGCGATAAGATGCAAGACACCATTCTATTTTAAGAAAACAGTCACAGATTAAGCTATCTGAAGCAAATTCATTAAGTGACATCCTTTCAAGAGGAAATATTACCTTTCAAAAGTTTGGTTTTCAGAAACCATTCTAGAGAACCACTGTTCTAGATTGTCCTCACTGTCTGAAAAAACATCAGAATATCTGAGTGAATTGTTCAGGAGCTGATTTGGTCCTCAAGAAAGAAACAAAGAAAGAAAGTTGTGCTGCTTAATATTTTTGAGATAACCATGATACATTTTTATAGGATTGTTTGATGAATAAAAAAAGTTTAAAAATGAAAAATGTTGTAACATTATAAAAGTCTTTACTGTCACTTTTAGTCAATTTAATGCATTCTTGCTGAAAGAAAGGATTCATTTGTTTAAAAAAAAAAAAAAACACCACAAATATTTGAACCGTACTGATATAAAATATTTTAGCAATGCGTTTAAATGTGTATTCTTTGTCAAAGCGCACCATCTGCTGGTTGGACACAGAATGCGGCCTCACGGCTAAGTAATGGACTGTGCAGTGTGCAATGAGCTAAACCATGAGAACTGCAAAAAGTATACAGTTAATTCAACTTAGCAGACAAAGATACAAAAACCATCATGCTCTAGTCTAAATCAAAGTCTTGAACCGATTTCTCACCTTAAAGATGATAGCTATAGGTGCGTCTTCAGAGAGGGTGTTGTGCTTTAGGTAAAAGCGTCCCTGTTTCACAATCATGTTGGTTCTGCTCTTTTTCTCGTGCGTAGAGCTACAAACCAGAGAGAAAAAGAGAAAGATATATGAGCACACAACTGGAGCTTTAGAGATGAAATGAAAAATAACATTTGAACGTAAAACACTTTGAGCAAATATATCAATTAAAATTGCTCTTTAAATCAAGATTATTATTATAACTTATACAGGAGAGCAAATTCCAGCACCTGGTGACAGAGGCTCCCACAGCACCTTTGCGATCCTGCTCCACAATGATGCGGTTCTTGGACAACTGTTCCTGAATGAGAATGACCTTTTCTTGCCCTTTCACAATAAAATAACCACCTGCACACAGACAAATCCTACTTATGCGCCACGACCTGATCCCACACATATGAGCTTCAGATAGGATTATCTGCATTATACTGTGGCATGCAAACAATGAAATATCATTGAGATTTAATGATAATCAACCTGGATCCAGGGGACATTCATTGAGCTTAGAGAACTCCAATTGGGTCTTTCCTGTCAAAACACAGTTGGAGCTTCGCAGCATTATTGGCATCCTATAAAAAAAAAAACAAAAAAAAAAAAGAGAAGGTCATTTGAAATAAAAAAGGAAACGCATATTAAGAGGTGTATGCAAATCTTTCAATAAGTGTATTTGTATTTATGTACCTTCCGATTGGGAGAGCATTGCGGATGATTCTCTGGCTGCCTCGGGTGTACTCTATATCCACAGTGATGGGGGCTGAGTATGTCATATCTCTCAGACGACACTAGTGGTCAAAAAGCAAAATCATCATGAGCAAATATTGCCGTCTAGAGCTCGTTCTCTTTTTTACTTTCTTCAACAAACTTTTAAGTTCGCTTTGAATAAGAATAGTCATTAGGTCACAGGAAAACAAAGATGTTACCTCATGTGGTGCCACTGGTCTGGTTACATTAAAACTTTCTTCTACGTCAGGCATGCCAACGTAAATATTGAGATATCTAGGGACAGATGAGATGTAACAGGCAGTGTTGTTATTGTTAATAAAACTGTTAAAAATCATTTTCGGTAATTCTATTCACATTTCGGTCGTTTATTTCAAAAGCTGGTATTAAAATAAAACATATTAGGTGAATAAGATACAAAAAATTTGGCAAGTAAAAAATAAGTTAAAGAACTAACATTTTTAAAACTGAAATCATTTATTAGAGCTATATTAGGCCGGTCACGTTCATGAATTGTGTGCTGAAGTTTTACTGTCATACAAATAATTGCAATTAACGATTTAATTATGTTTTGTTCATGTCACCTACAGTGTAAGCATAATATAATATAATATGCAGGCTGATCAAACCCACAAACATTCATTTCATATATATTTCATATATACTATATTTGTGTACTTTACAAGTGTTTTTTTTATATTCTTTGGCAAAATATGATTGAAATTTAAACTGCACAATTATTGCAGTTCTCAAATAATTGCAATTTCATTGAATAACAACAATTAGGCAATTAATCAATAATCAAGACAGGATTTATAAGAAATATAGAAAAAAACACATATATATATATATAAACAATTTTCTAATAAAAGTTAATAAATACTGTAGTAAAAGTATAAAGATAACACTAAAATAACGTGTTAAAAATGCAAAAAAAAAAGTCAAATGTGCAAAAAAGTCTAATTAAACAATATCCTCACTTTAGATACCACATTGGGTCGGCATCACTCGTGATCTTCTCGTTCGCCTTCATGATCTTTTTTATCTGGAGAGATAAGTAGACATTTGTTTATGCTACTTAAGCTTTTTGTCGATATCAAATTATTTTGGTACAAAAAGTAACCAACAAACAACCTGATGCAATGGAAACCAAGTGAAAAGGAAACGGATAATAAACTGATAATACATTTATTGCATTTACAAAATATGTGCAGAACACTGGTACATCCTTAAATAAATCAACAAACCTCCACATTGATGAAGTAATTGAAGGAATCAATGTGCTGCTTTACTAAGCCTTTAACCTAAAAAAATAAAATAAAAAGAAATATTACATACATATGACCTTGGCTTAGAGGCTGTAAACATAATATCATCATTCAACATAAATCTTGCTGGATGTATGATATGTATAAGAATGCGCATATATAGATATTTGGCAAAGATCATTTTTTTAAATCAGCTATTTTACAATCAAACAAGTTATTATTTTTTTGCAATTCACTTAAATATGCCTGTGGTGTGAGTGTGACAGATTAAATCCAAATATGTAGTCTCAATTAACGTGGTAATTAAAATGTCTTGAATAATAATGATCAAAGTAGATGTAGTAAATGAAGTGTAATATAGTTTTAAACTATTTATTATTTAAAATATCACAGCATGTCTCAGCTGTCATTGCTTGACACGCGCCTTATGTTTAATTTGTAATGTTAGTTGTTATATATATAATATTATAGTTTCGCTGACAACATGATTTTACCTTCAAAAAGGCTGGAAGCAGCTTCCACTTTTCCTGCAGTATAGAATAGAAGGGGACAGATGAATTGCCTTGCAATGCCTCTCATTCATATCTAACAAATGTACTAACGTTTGCTCTTTTTGAAATAGCACTCACCTCCACAGTGTGTACGGGAGCAGCGAGCTGCTGGGGAGTCATCTCCCCAAACTCCTCCTGCAGCATTTCTGCTATTAGCTGAGATAGCAATGAACTTGAGAAATATAATACAAGTTAGGAAACCATCATACACGCCGCAGTCACTCTGCAAAGTGCAAAAACACTCTGAACGGAAGTTTGCGCTACACGTGAAAGTGTGAGGTGTAACATGAAAATCAGACCGGGGAGGAACGCAATGCGCACATATGTATTCCGACTCATGTCCACGGTTTATTTTTTATTTTTTATAACGTACATGTGACAATATGTATAAAATAATACACAAATACAAAAGGATAGTTGTCAAATAACATGCACAACATTTTTCAAAATTAAGATTTTAAGTCTGATACCAAACTTATCAGTATGCTGTATGTAACTTTTTTTATAAAATGAATCCTTTTTTTATTGCCCGTCTGTGAAGGGGTTGTTATCACACATTACAATGATCCACTTTTCGCGTTTTGCTATTACCTCTGAAGGCCAGTATTCCTATTTTTATGTGAAGTCTCCGGGTCGGATTTTCTGCGAAATCCACCGGATGTGACGTGCATGCGCGCTCCCGAGCCTCTCTTATAGAGAATAATAATAAACTTTATTGCTTTTCACGAGCACGAGCGCTGTTGTGTACAACACAACCAAACTCCAAAAAAAAAAAAAGCTCGTCAGGCGTCAATCAATCGTCAATCGGATCGACTCAGGACGAAAACACGGATCAACATTGGCAGAGCGTTTGAATTATGGAGAGACCTCCGCTTTGTTTTAGGTATAAAAACAGACCCTGAGTTGGCTTTCATCCTTTTGGACAGGTAAGCTAACAATACTTCAAAGCATGTAAAATATATTGTGATTTTGTGCTTTAGTTGGCTCAAGTTAGACATCATTAGTTCGCCAGCTAACGCCGACCATTTGCTAACGTTATCTGATGTGAAAGACTACAGTTGTAACTTTATTGCTTTTCACGAGCACGAGCGCTGTTGTTGCAATCTGAAACATCACCGCTAGAGGCCGCTGGATCCTACATACAGCACCTTTAAAAGCCAGGATTCAAATTTTTTATTAAACGATTATTAAACCATAATCTACTAAAGCACAAAATGCTCTTCTGGAGCACGTTCATCTGGTTTTCGAAAAACGTTTTAAATTCATTCAAATTCAGGTGCTGATGTTATTAAAGCAAAATATGGACATATCTAATACATTTTTTTTTTTTTTTTTGAATGGAAAAATGCTAAATAGAAGCCTTTTCACTAGTGGTTTTAAACCTTTGGACCCATTGTGAATATTTGGTGTATACAGATGGATTAACTGGTCACCATATTTTTAATAATATATTTTGAATCACATTGTTTATTTTGATTTATTTTTGTATGAGGCCATGAATCTGTATGTGTAACAATTATACAATAATTCTAAGTTGTTTATAGCATTTTTTTAAGGTTGGCATGATACAGAAGTTGCGATTATCTTTAATTCACCATTGTGACGTATATCGTAGAGATAGTCGAATAAATAAATGGAATGAGTTCTGCAAATAAACAAACACAAGTGGATCAAGAAATTCTTTTTAATGTGAAAGCTCTATTTTCCGTAACCAACTATGTATATAACAGCAGTCGTGGTCAAAATAGGCAAACAGAAAAACTCTCTAAATGAGAATACTGTTGTTTGTTAAAGGAACACGCCGACTTTTTGGGACTTTAGCTTATTCACCGTATCCCCCAGAGTTAGATAAGGCCACACATACCCTTTTCATCTCCGTGCGTGCCGTAACTCTGTCTGACGCACACACCACTAGCCTAGCTTAGCACAAAGACTGGAGGTAAACGGCTCCAGCTAGCATACTGCTCTCAATAAGTCTCATGTGACCTTGTTATTTGTATACGCTTTGACTATACAAATCACAACATGTAAATAGGAAAATGTCAGTTATTTTGTCACTTATTGGGAGCAGTATGCTAGCTGGAGCCGTTTACCTCCAGTCTTTGTGCTAAGCTAGGCTAGCGCTGGGTGCATCAGAAAGAGTTACGGCACACACAGAGATGAAAAGGGTATGTGTGTACTTATCTAACTCGGGGGGATACAGTGAATAAGCTAAAGTCCCAAAAAGTCAGCGTGTTCCTTTAACATATTAGTAAACAAGCATCTAAATTGAAGACTTATTGAATACAAAACAAATATCTACACATTTAAAATTACAATGTGCCTTTAAAAACTAACTTTTTAAAAATGTGAAAAATCTGAAAAGCTATTGTCAGCACACAGTATGTGGGATTTATACGTGTCTGTTGTTGCTGCTAAGCAGCTTGGGATAAGCGGTCCCGATAGAGCGGCCATGTCTGTGCACCACCATCTCCAGCTGGTACTCATCCAGATTGACCACAGCTGTGGTGGTCTTCTCAGTGGACGTGAGGAACAGGATGGTAAAGATTGCCATCTCGAACTCAGGACTCACACCAACAAAGGCGCTGGCCACTGGCTTGACCAAACCATGCCAGCTGAACTGCACGTTCAAGACATGATCATCGGCTTCAGGCTGCGTGGATGAGAAACAAACACACATTCAGCAAAGTCTACACACAGAACAATCAATTATTATCTATTGTTGTGTTATCTTCGTATTTATTGATGAAAGAAGTACCGCATTATTGTCCCTGGCTTTGTAGCCCTTGTAATCAAGAAGATTCTGCTTCTCTTGCAGGTAAAACTGGACCCAGTTGTGAAGACCCATGATTTCTCTGCCAAATTTGGTTTCCCCAACAAACACATGCTCAAATCCACTGGAATCCTCCCTTTTTGGAAGAAAGAGAGTGATGCATTTTATAAACAGAGCAGATAGGGAATAAAAGATAGACATTTTTCATGTTACGCTGGTGTATGTTGCTTACCCTCCATTTCTGTCTCTATGATAAAGGCGGAACCACATGTAGTACAACTGACTCTTAAACTGTCTCAGATTTGAGCGTGATTTCCCCTTGCCGATCAGGTACCGGTGGGCACGCTGAGGGAGTAAAACACCATTCATATAAAACTGAACTAATGACCCCAGAATCATAATACGCCCTTCCACACTCATAATAAGCAGCTGTCAAAGGGTGTGGCAGGCAACAACCACAATATTTTGGTTAGCAACGAGAAAAAAAGTTAACTTGTCTTTACATGTAGTACTTTACATACTTTTCTTTTTTTTTGGTATTGCCTTGAGAAACAAGAGAAGGAGATTTCTTATTTGGTTAAGGGTATAATTTGAGTCATACTGTACCTTCATGACTGCGGTATCTAAGATAGCATCCAGAAAGGAGTTATTTTCGGTCACCTCATCAGCGGTCACCTTCTCTGCCACACCAGTGGACCTCTCATAGTTGTCCAAAAGCTTCATGAAACCTGTTGAGAGATGAGAAAAATCACAGAAGACCAGTTTTGGTTGGTGAAAACAATTTCATTTCTGGTCATTTTGGTGGTTAGATATCATATTCATACACATGTAAATGGAAGAAATGTAAACCTTCTTTTACTTTATTTCTTTGTGATTTTGTGAGAATTTTTAAAGGGTTAAGTTCATCCAAAAATGAAAATGTATTAACCCCCTGGAGCCGGCGTATGGATTACTTTTATGATGCTTCAAAATCTAGGGTCAAACTCACTCCATTATAAAGCTTGGAAGAGCCAGGATATTTTTTTATATAACTCTGATTGTGTTTGGCTGATTGTGAAGTCATATACACCTAGGATGGCTTGAGGGTGAGTACATTTTTGGGTGAACTAACCCTTAAAGTCTCAAGTTCTTCAAAATTAAAGCAAAAAGACAGAAAATGTATGATCCTCAAGGTCGAAATGTTTACTTTTTTGTATGTTAATAATTGTGCCTTATGAAACTGGTATGTTCCCTGTCTTGTGTTGTAAATGTGAAAATGTGTAATAATAAAAATTGCATCATGTATATTTTGCTATCCTATTCAACCTCATAAATCCCAAATATGTGAAGTGATTTAAGTTTATATGCATGAGGGTTTTAAAATAACATTTCAGATTCAAATTTTTCTGGTAAAGTTAAAGTGTTGCATCAATCAACCAATATATTAGTGGTTTCCCAGGGAAAATATGTCCTAACCCTAACTCCACCAAAAGAAGGGACTGAAAGCAACATAGAACATTCCACCAATCAACTTTAAGATGAACTGCCTGCCTAAACATGCAGCTCTTGGTGTGTCTCTGTTAAATGTTTTAGCACAGCTGCATGGAAAAATCCTTCTTCTTTTTTTTGCAAACTGACAAAATGATTAAAGGGGGTTAAGAATCTTTTTTCTTTAGGTGTTGGGTTTTTACAAAAGAAACATACGTGCATAAGTGGTAATGCCGTCCAATTTGGCCTCATCGACACTGGAAAACAGTGGGGATGAGGCATGGTCTACCGCACTTGTGCTTCCCTGTGCTATGTAACCAGCTTTGCCCTAAAAGAAATGTTAGATGTTTTAATGTAATACATGATTGGTCACTATACTTAATATTGTGGGACATTTAAAAAATACTGATACCTGTAGTGTGATGCTGTAATCAGTTCCAGGCTTCAGGCGATTCACATCCAGCTTCCAGAGCTCATTGAAAATATTCGAAAGCTCCTGGTTGACAGTTTGACTGAGAGTGTAGAGAAAAAAAAAGTGAATCGTCTAAAACTTGTGCATTGCATTCATGTATACAGGTCAAATTGGAAAATAGTTTACCTTGCTGCATCACTGAAATTAAACAGTGCCAACAGCACAAGGATCCATCCACAATCATACCTGCAACATACAAACATAAGAATGTAGTGTGTGTGATTATATGTGTATACATATGTATGTATGTATATTTGTGTATAGTATATTTCATGCCTGCTACCTACTTAAATGGACATAAATTATGCAATGATATCATTTAAGTTTATACAACTTAACCTGCTGCTCTACAGTAAAGAGAAATGCAATATCAAATCGCAAAAGTTAAAACCAAAGAGGATATTCTAATAAATGACCGTTTACTGTAAATAACAATAAACACATGAACTTACAAACATAAATGCGACTTAAGAGGTCCACAAAACAAGGTATTAAAAATCACAACGTTACACTGAATGACCTTTTGTAAAACTATTCTGCTTATTAAAATGCTCTTTAAAGACGTACAAGTGTATATGAAAAACATAGTGTTCAACATACCCTCTGCGCATGGTTGTTGCTTTGATGCGCGTGCACAGTTGAACGCGAACTTGTGTAGTTTTCCTCTTTTGTTGGTCTTATATAAGTGACCACTGACGATTATCTCATGACTGAATACACCCCAATACGTTGACTGACTGAGTCAAACCATTTGCATCGAAAAAGAATAAAGGAGTAACGTTAGATTGAAAATGTACACCAAAACAACAAATGGGCGGGGCTTAGGATAAGTTGTCTGTGATTGGCCAAGAAGGGTAGACAGAGACACCGTGTTTTTTACAATATACTAATTTATTTTCTCTGCGCTGGTCGGGACGGATTTTGATTTAATCATTTTCACGGAGACAACAAAGAACGATTCCCATTTGTATATCAGATAATTCAGAAAACGATACATTTCAGTGCAAAACATATATTCAATAGGACAAAGGGTAGGAAGCACACAGGAAAAAGTCAACATTGTTGACATTAAGTACAAGGACTGATTCAGTTCATTTCATCAGATTATTTCTAAAAACTGAAAGCAAAAACAGGATACTATACAACCTGATTCAAAACCTGACATTGAAAGCATGGTGGAAGCAAGTTATGTCAATTTTGATTTATGATCAAAGGGAAAGAACACGGAATCATTATAAAATGCTAGCAAGCAACTATCTACAGACTGTCCAACAGATGGCGCTGTTTATCAACTTATATACAGTTCCTTACACAAAATAGTAATAGTTTAAACTTTATACTTTAACTTTATATTATATTTACATGCTTTAAACTTTAAAGCATGTAATAAAAAAGCCGCTAAAATATTGCAAATGGCTATGTAATTTAAAATTTCAAAGCAAAAAAAAAAAAAAAAAAAAGCCTCATTTGTATTTTAGAAAAAATCGCTATGAACTATAGTATTTATTTTGGCAGCAATGTAACTCTTAGTAAAATAGTTAGCTTGTAAATTTATGCAGGAATGCATTCAAAGTGCATCATACATACTTCATTCTTTTAAGAAATTTTGCTCTGCCAAGTCATATACCATTGGTTATAGAATTTACAAATTGACACGCGAATAACAAACAAAGCCTGCATGTTTTCAGTGTTTTATTCACCTTTGAAAACGAGCAAAAGTCAACGAAGTACAAACATGTAACTTTGAAATTGTTATGAGTGGCACTATATTTTAAATATATTTTTCAGCTGCTTATAATTTTGTGCACATGCCAGTATTGCATTAAAGATTCATTCATGCTACATGATAGCATTTTCATAAATGAGAACATTATTGCTATCCTTAAAGTACTGCAGCAGTGTAAAAATAATTCACAATGAACTTTCATTAAAGTAACAAATATTTTATCCAAATGAGACTTAAATAACATGCAAACCTTTACAAACTGGATGTAAAATATATTGTACAGTTTTGCATGCAAATGTGTGAAACATATGCAATAATGATGCATGTACTGGCTTTATAAATTGTACAGGTAAAAAAAAAAAAAAACACTTCCAACATTTATGTTTAAGACTGGACCTAGAACTTGAAATATTGATGATACATGCTAGTTTCATTATTGGCAATGTACAACTTCAATCTATCAACAATTTAATAAAATATATCTTTGATTTTGACTGAAAGTGTCATTGTGCTCTTCTGCCACCATAACTGGCACAAACCTGTCACAGATTTTATTTCAGACCAGCAAACTACAGTAGGACTGCTTTTCATATCATATCGATCCACAAAAATGACCACTAACAATCTGATTAAAAAACAGGGCAGACATTCTTCCATCTACCTTCGGGAGACATATTAATTCAACAAAATGTTCTTGAAAGGCAACTGAAATACTTTAAAATGGTGTTTTGATGAGTTGACGTGGCTGTGATTGATATATTTGGCATTCAGATGGAGGTGTGTGTGTGTGTGTGGAGGTGTTGGCAGAGGAATTGGCACAGTCACTTCCGATTAAAGCAGCAGCACTAGGGGTGAGACGGTCCCTGCAGTGCCCTCACACGTTGGAGTCATCATCCTTTAAGCTGGCATTGGGAAATGGCGTGGAGATCTCCTTGAAGAATTCATCCTCCTTCAGCATACTCTGAGTACAAAACACATGACACACAGTTTAGGCTCAAGAAACATACATATACATATGTGTGTGTATATGTATATATGTATATGTATATATATGCACATGTAAAGCAGCAAGTGAGATCAGATGTGCAGCTGCTTGTTACCGTTAAGTTGTTGATGCCCTCAGAGAAAGCGCCGATCTGCCTTACTGTCCCCTCAGAGTCATCCATCTGGATCAAAAACAATGCAAAGAAGAACAAAGCCATAAAGGTGTTAGTGATTAAATTAATGACTGATTCAATGTCTTTAATTATTCGATTAAGGTTCTTGATTATCGATTTATCAACTCAGCATACAATACCGGTCAAAAGTTTGGAATAATTAAAGATTTAAGTTTTTTTCTTAAAGGGGTCATATAATGGTACATGCACTTTTACAAGTTGATTGTACTGAAATGTGTGTTGGCAGTGCCTGTACACAACCATCATAAAAATGATAAAAATCCATCCAGTGTTTTTTTTTTAATCTTCTTATATGTTTTCCCCCATCTCAAATCAAGCCGTTCGACCGTGTGACGTCACAGAGGGTCAGTATAAAGCTGGTTTTGCTAAGAAGCTGCTCCTGAAAAAAGGATCGGTACCAACTATTCGTGTTCCTGCTGCACCTCCAGAAGAAGAAGTGAGTGTAACGTTTTATTAACCTTTATATTAATATTTATATTAATCTTTGCAAATCGCTAGCACGCTTCACGATGAATGCGGCTGTTTACACTCAGGGTACATTACGCATGTTTTCTATGTACGACGTTCTCAATGTAATTCATAATCCCACGTTTATAACGAACAACGCGTTATGGTTATTGTGTTATTATTAAAAACGGTGTACGCACAGAACAGAGGGGCGGGGTGAGCAAAGCTCATTATCATTTAAAGACACATGCACTTAAATGGCGTGCTGAAAACAGAGCTGTTTTTGACCAGGTAAAATGAGTGTTTTCTTACAATACTAATGAGAATTTTTAATTAAAGTATATTACAAACTTTTAATTTAGACCCTAAAGAATCATATTAGCTTGTACAAAAATGGCATTATATGACCCCTTTAAGTCTCTTATGTTCACCAAGGCTGCATTTATTTGATCAAAAATACAGTAAAACAGTAATATTGTGAAATATTGTAAATAACGTAATAATGTAATTTGAAATAACTGTTTTCTATTGTAATATATTTTAAAATATATAATGTATTCCTGTGATGGCAAAGCTGGATTTTCAGTCTTCAGTGTCACATGATCCTTCAGAAATCATTCTAATATGCTCAATAATTATTATTGATGCTCAATTATTATCAGTGTTACATATCTCTGTTTTTGCAGAGATGCATTTTTTTCAGGATTCTTTAATGAGTAGTTAAAAAAAAAAAATAGCATTCATTTGAAATAGAAATCTTCAGTATTATTTTAAATGTTTTTACTGTCACTTTTGATCAAATTAATGCGTCCTTGCTGAATAAAAGTATTAATTTCTTTTTTCCGTAAAAAAAAAAACCCATCATCATCATGGTTTTCACAAATACATAAAGCGGCATGACAGTTTTCAACATTGATTATAAGAAATGTTTCTTGAGCAGCAAATCAGAATATTAGAATGATTTCTGAAGGATCATGTGACACTGAAGACTGGAGTAATGATGCTGAAAATTCAGCTTTGCATTACAGGAATAAATTCTTAAATTTATTTAATTAATCTTAAAATGCATTAAAACAGGAAATTTGATTTTAAATTGTAATAATATTTAAAATATGACTGTTTTTACTGTATTTTTGATCAAATAAATGTTGTTTTGGAGAGCATAAGAGGCTTCCTTCAAAGACATTGAAAGAAGCACTTTATTATTTATATTTTTATATTAAATAATTAAAATATTGTAGTTAAAATGAAACATTATTCAGTGAGTCTTCCATGTGTTTTGCAGTATTTAATGTTAACAATGATAAATTCCTGATTTATTATTATTTTTTTTTATGTTCATCCTGACCACATCATGCACCAACAAGCTTCTATCACTACCTGGTCGAATCGATCTAGGTCATCATCATAGATCTGGAGCTCCATGCCTCTGTAGCCCTTCTGGAAGCTGCGTCCTTTGGGCATCTCCACATCCATGGGACAGACATACTCTTCATTGTCCTCTTGCTTCTTCTTCCTACCAAACCCCCCAAACGCCAGCTTGTGCGGCTAAAATTGACACAGACACAAACGTATGTCTATACTCCAAATTGAATGAATCAATCACATTCCAGTTCTGCAGTAAATGGCCTGGATATGTTCTGCATCATACCTTGACTTTAGCCGTGGCAGTGAGTAAGATGTAGTCTGGGTTCTCTAGACACTCCTGTTTGTGTTGCTGGGCCTCAGAACCCACCAGCAGGTTAAAGTGAGTGGCCAGATGCCTCCGCAGCAGTGTCTTATTGGGGGGAATATTTAGCAGCAGAGCCATCGTCTCCACATTAAAGCGAGGTTCCAGCACCTGAAACAAAGAAAAAAAAAAAAGACACCCATTTCTTAGGAACAAACTTGCACTTTCTATTACTCAAAGAGGCTGGGTTGAGAGCAACAAAGCAAAAGTTTTCTCTAAATGTGGTTTGATCAGCACAGTTCGTCATTTTGCGGACGCTTTCATCTAAACTTCATTTCCACTTGAGCAACCTGGAGCCCGATATACTTACAGCGAAATCTAAGAATGATCTGTTGCGACGTCATTTTGAACAAAATAATGCCGTTCATTTGGAGTTTGTTTGGGGAGTTCGAAACGCTGGTAAACACCTTCAAACTACCATTGGTCCGTGGCGATTACGTAATAGGTAGATGTGATATGTGGCTTCGCATTATTTGACAAGGAAATATCTAGTTCATTAACCATAAACAAGTCCAATGAGGTCAGACTCGAATAAAACCATGAACACACTAGAGAGAGCTGTTGCATAATAGAAATGTAAGTTGTATTTCTAATTGTGACACTGTCTGACACTGATTCTTTTTTTTATCAACACTTGAATATGGTTAAGTTTCATAAAAAAAAGCTACATTTTGAGCAATTTGAGACTACATTTGGATCAGATTCAGAATGATGATCAAAACACAGATGGAGTAGATCGAGTCCATCAACACCTCTAAAGCTTCACAGTCCTATAACTCATCTTGGGTCGACAATTCATTCAGTAAGATTAGGCAGTTTTGATTTAATGTTGGTGATTGCGCTATTTTACATACGGTATGCATATGATTACATAAGATATTGTTCGTTTCTGCATCTTCTTCGCATGTGTTTTGATCAGGAGATGCGTAATAGCACCCCTTTACAGTATAACAGTGAAAACAAGGATTTCCAGAAAATTCTGTCAATGGCGGGGAACGGTTGTTTCACGAATGATGGAAATTTCCATCAATGGCGGGGAAAGAGTTAATCGCTGTTTTCTCACTGCAGTCATTTTTGTTGTTTATTTTGTTATTGAAAAGAAAGCACAGCACATATTTACATATTCACCTAAACGGGTTGCGATGTTCGCTAAAAGTATACCGGTGCAAAAGGAATTTCGAATTTCTTATTGCCCCTAAGCAAAGAATGAAAAAGAACTTTGCTGGGAATATATATTGGGGCATTAAGGGATAGTTCACCGAAAAATTACAAATTCTGTCATCATTGAATCACCCTTATGCTGTTTCAAACCTGTATGAGTTTCTTTCTTCTGTTGAACACAAAAGAAGATTTTTTGAAGAATGTTAATCAAACTGTTGACGGTAGCCATTGACTTCCATAGTAGGAAAACAATACTATGGATGTCAATGGCTACCATCAACCAAAATTCTTCAAAATATCTTCTTTTGTGATCAGCAGAAGAAAGAAACTCATTCAGGTTTAGAACAACTTGAGGGTAATTAGTTTCATTTTTGGGTGAACTATCCCTTTAAGGGGTACAGTGTTCATATAGATCAACTCTTGCAGGCTTTTAACTTACAAATTTTCTCTTATGAGTACAGCTTTAACCATTTCAATCAATAATCTAAACTAGTACATAGACTTTTCTCACCATCAGTCCTCCATGTACTCCACTGCCCCTCAGATTGGGCGCATATTCAGCCAGGTCAACGGACCGCAGCCACTCCATCACACGGTGGTTGGTCCATTGAGAGACCTCAGCAGGACTTATGTTGTTCTGAAATGATGGTGAGCATAAGGAATGCTAGTACAAGTGCAAAAATAACAGGATAGCACAAATTAGAGTTTAGTCTCTCTTCCTACCTCATCTGAAGGTCGTCGCCGTAGACAGTTGGGGTCATAGTTGTTGAGCCGGAGCACCTGGATGGCTCTCTTAA
The DNA here is from genome assembly GCF_951802725.1 of Rutilus rutilus. Taxonomy (NCBI): domain Eukaryota; kingdom Metazoa; phylum Chordata; class Actinopteri; order Cypriniformes; family Leuciscidae; genus Rutilus; species Rutilus rutilus. The sequence continues at coordinate 36,868,276 of NC_140213.1, forward strand.
TACTGAGGTGATGTAAAACACTGCCCACTTTCAGAGATAACAGGTCATCCTGTTTAGCGGGAGAAGAAAAACATTACTAAAATGTTACCAACACCTTTCTATGAAAGCTGATGCTACTCAACAAACCGAACAACTTCGTTTCTTATTACAATACCATTCAAAGGTTTAGGGGTAGTAAAGTTAATACATTTATTCAGTTAGGATGCATTATAATGTTATAAAAAAAAATCCATTTCAATTAAAATTGCGGTTCTCTTGAACTTTATATTCCTCAAAGAAAAGAAAAACAAAATCACATTTTCCACAAAAATATTAACCAGCAAAACTGTTTTCAACCTTGATGATAATAGGAAACATCTTATTGAGCACCAAATCAGCATATTTGAATGATTTCTGAAGGATGATGTGACACTGAAGACTGGAGTAATGCCATCACAGGAATAAATTACATTTTAAAATATATTAAAATAGAAAACGGTCATTTTAAAATGTGTAAAAATATTTCATTACATTACAGTTTTTGCTGAGCATAAGAGACCTCTATCAAAAACATTTTAAAAATCGTACCGACCCCAAACTTTTGAATGGTGGCGTACCTGTATATTAAAAGCTAGTTTAACCTTTCATTTAATGATTAAAACCTTATGAAATGATTGAGAAAAAGACTAACCACAGTCATATAGTGAAGCATCCGCCCATCCACACGTCCCTCGTCAAACTGAGTCTTGTACTGCGGGAGGCCGATATCGTCAAGCCACCCTAGAGCAGAAGGAAAGAGGTAGCAACTCAAAAACAGTTCAATCAGTTATGAATCAATCAAGAAAATGATTCAATCTAAGTGTTGACCTTAATTTAACCATCATTTAACCAACCAATCTATGATACTGTGGATAAATAAACATCAATTCCTTACTTGTCACCCAGTGGTAGTCTAGTTTGCCCTTGTTGTCATCTTCCTCTGAGCCCAGTGCCTGCAGGGCCAGCTGGAGTTTCTTCCTGTGGAGAGGGTGTTTTATTCCCATCTCCTGCATAGAGAGGGCAGAACAGTCCTTAAACATGAACTTCAGAAGGAAAACTGATTATTACCAGCCAGGTTTAAACGTGGTCTCAGAAGTTTGGACTCCACTATATGCTCTCATCCTGATTCAGAGTAATAAGAACTCACTCTTTCCAGATCCTGCTGGGATGCCTGAAGGAGCGTCTGGCCAGAGGAGACCCACTGCCTTGCCAAGCACACGTACAACCCCAGTCCCTGCTCCTGCATCCAATCACACACCTGCTCCCGGGACCAGCGTGCAAACGGAGCATCCAACTCGCTGGAAAACACAAACAAGCACATCTCACACAGCATGTACTACTAAAATGTCACTTAGACAACAAAAAAAAGAAGAGTTTTTAATGAGGAACTGAACCAATAAATCAACAACTATGCATATGAACCTGTCAACAAGGTGTCTGTACAAACAGCAGATCTTTCCAATTTGAGGAGGTGCACTATCCTGTGTCGCTGTGAATACTGACCTGTTGGTGTTCTGCAGGTCACGTGACCAGCCCAGTCTGGGCCCAGCTGTGGCTCTGACTCCACCCCGTTTAAACTCACTCTCTGATAGGTTATCATCCAGGTTGAATGTGGTTGATTGACTTCTTTTGAGTCTTCAAAGAAGAGGAGAAAGTCATTTTTATCATGTTCATCTCAAACTGAGGTGGGTTAACTAAGCAGATTACAAATTTATTGATACTACATGCTTTAAATCGGCCATTCCCAAACTGTGGTCCGCGGACCACTAGTGGTCCGTGAGGGTACTGCAGGTGGTCCGTGGAGAGGCAAAATAAAATATAAAATAATATTTTTTTTTACCTTCATTTTACCAGGAAATTCCCATTAAAAAAAAGTAAAAAAGGAATATTTAGGCCTATATATTGATATACAATTTAAATTAAATTGTCAAGTTATTGTGTGATTACTAAAATTGGCCGTGACGTTCAAGTTCAGTGCCGTTAGAACCACAACGTGGATCGGTGGATAGCAACAGGTTCTCTGAAGAGAAAAGGGCAGAGGCAAATGTGTTCTCATCATCACATCACACGCATAGCCTTTAGTTTATAGGCAGTTTATATGAAACGAAATGTTTATAAATGGAATGAATAAGGCCTGTTATTATTTTAATTTCCAGTTAGTTTCTTGATCTCGCGTTTCTGTAATGTTTTGTGGATGTGCTGTTAAGTGGACAAACTCAAGCCTACTTTTTTGAGGACTTGTAAAACTCTGAAGATGAATAATCCCTTAAAATCGCCAAAGGTTTTGAAATGTTGACTATATCCAAGTGTTCTTACTGTATAGATTTCATACTCCATTGCTATGGAAATAAGCCTGTTGTTCAAATGAACCTGATTATGCCCTCGGGCGCTTGAGTAAATAAATAAATAAAATATGTAAACAGCCGTTGTGTGCAGTAAACTTTCTTTTAACAAGCCGTATGTACTGATGTGATGACCAGAATAGTTTTAGCGCTAGTAAGCCTATTTAGAGGTGCGGATTAATTCAGGTAGGAATTAATCCGTGTGTAGAGTAGACATATTTTATTATGTGTATTATGAGGTGGTCCGCGAAAATTCTTGATTACAAATAGTGGTCCACACACACAAAAAGTTTGAAAACCCCTGCTTTAAATGACAGTTTGACAAGTTTTTCCACATTTATCTAAAATAATATAAATAAATAAAACACACACACACATATATACTGTATGTTTATATTATATATCTATATCTATCTATCTATCTATCTATCTATCTATCTATCTATATATATATATAAAAATAAAACACACACACACACACACGTATATTAAAATATACATTTATATTGCTACATTTAGGGTGTTGTTTGTAAAAAAGGTTACTTGGACGTTTAAAGAAAATCAGAACAATTTCTTTTTATAATATAATATTCAAATATTAATATTCAATTTAAGTAATAATGAAAATTGCTTTAAATAAAACAGATTAATATTTGTCTACTATTATAGTATTTATTTATATTTTGAGTTAGTTTTTCTTTTTAATTTAATTTTAGATTTTATTAATTTTGTTATGTGCATGTCTTTTTTTTTTATATATAGATATTTATATTTAGCTTAAACTTATTTTCATTTAGTTACCAAGGCAACATCTCATTTTTGTTTACGTTTTTTTTCTTTTTTTCTAATATTAATACTTTATTTTATTTCAGTGCTTTTTTATTGCTTTTCCACAAATGAACAAAAACTATTTTTAACAGTTTTAGTTAACGACACTTCTAGGATATGAAATATGCTGGATGTCCAAAACATCCAATACCGCACCTCCGTTTCAGACTCACTTTCCAAAGAGTGCTTTGATTCCTTTAGACTTTTTCTTGCCCTCCGGGGAAATGGGGAGAGTGTGTGTGCTGTCACTGTCAGCTGACCTCTGCGGCATGCCTGCCAGATCCAGATGGTCAGTGCCGTCCCTCTCCGTCTCAGCTGTGCAAACAAACACACACACAAGACCTGTTGTCACCACAGCACAACAACATTACCCACAATGCCATGGTTAGTCGAGCATCAAATAAACTGAGGATTATGGGAAGGAAGAAAAAAACAAGGCAGTTGTTCAGTTGGAGACCAGAGCAGTAAAAATGTCATGAATAACAGGAAGTTCAAAAGAAATAAAGCCCAAAAATTACAGCGTATTCGTTGGAACTACTGGAATCAGCATCACGGGGCAAGATTGCAGATGACTTCTCGTCTGGACTGAAGAACAACTGGATTGGGTTTATTTTAGGAGTGGAACGATGGAACAAATTCACATGCTGACATGCAAGTTAACACAATGGAAGTAATAACATCTCTGTAGTTGAATGGCACTAAATGCAGGCTGAACTTACATTCGTACAGTAGTCTAGATGTGAAGGGCACATATAGAGCTGTGAGAATGTGGTCTGAATATTTGAATGCTGGGTAATGTGGTCAACAAAATAACATGCGATGAGGACAGAACCTCCATATTCTTCATCTTGAAGGGCTCACGCTGGTTACCACAAGAGCTCAATGTTTAAACACGTCTATTTAGACTATTATTTTGACAAGGAGCACTTAAAAAAACATAATTATCATCTCCTGCTATGAAGTAAAAAAATGAAAATAAACCAACTTTGGCCCTAAATTGCTTATTTTCAGAAAGAGACTTTTTCAAATCAAGCTAAAATAAACTATGTGGTCCCTTTTACAATATGCTAGAGATCACAATCATTTTCAAAATCATTAAAATACTTGTTGGATCTCTATATTCATATAGCAACTTATTTTTATTATTAGTTTATTTGTCAGGGACAATGCAGTGCACATTATTACATACATAATTATCACGTCAAAGCCATAACAATATGTGTAGATGTGTTGCATAAAAGGTTTCTAGCCAATAGGCTAATTTGCAACCCCTATTGAACTGAACAATGTAATTCCTCAAGCACCCTTGAGTCTCAAGTATGACTTGAAATTTGCTTAAAAAGGGACCTAACCTATTATGCTTTTTTTGTGTAATTTGAGCATGAAAAAGGTCTGCAAAGTTACAAAGTAAAAAGTCCACTCCAAAGAGTTATTCTCTATATCAGTAAGAACTGTTTCTGAACTACTTCTGAACTGTTTCTTCTGGGAAGTGCACGTCACAATATTTCTAATTTACATAATTCCCGCCCAACGTATACACAATAAAGGGGCAACAATATAAAATGTGAGAAATAATGTGTTTTTTTTTAACATTCAAGCATGAACAACTAGTAGACCCCAAAAGCAAAATCAAGACTTTATAAAAGCACTTCACATGACCTCTTTAATAGCAGAAGGAGTGATTATGTTTGATATGGTACAAAATGGTCAGAGAGCCAATAGATTATTATGTTTGGGAAAAAAAAATGCATTGCGTTGAAGGATTTTTCCTTGAAGGGAAAGAAAGAAAGAAAAACACACCCAAGTTCTGCTTTGTCTTTCTCCGGAGAGGCCATACAGCAGGTCTAGCCAATAAAAGAGTGTCCTTACTACTACTAAAACAGATGCATACCTACAGTACCAGGCATATGTTTGACTCGTGAACTTTTTAGTCTAAAAGTCAAAAGTCTGTATGTCCAAACGATTGTCTGCTACTGTACATACAAACAGAGCACAGTTTTTCCAAAGTTATTGGAGCTTTTTTGATCACAGTGAAACTTTAGCAGACCAAGGGCATATTTATCTAGAAGTAAGATAGTCTCACCTAAATTAGGGGCACTAGCAGTCCTCTTCCCTCCCTTGATCTTGAAGAATCCCCGTCCAAAGGAAGATCTCATTTTCCTGCTGCCGAAGCTGTCATCCTCAGCAGTTTGAGAAGAGCATGGGGATTTGGGTGGTAGAGTTGTAATCTTGTTGAACTCATCAAAAGATTTGCTCTAAAAGAACAGGAAGAAAACATTTCAGAAACCTCAAATACCTTCATGTATGTCATTTAAAAAATGGGTTCTGTTAATAATAGAATAGAATAACCTCTGCTGGCCTATGATCTACTGCTAAAGGCCTCTAGAATTAAAAATGGCAAAATAGAAATAGTTTATCTCACAATTACATTGCAAGTATTCAATATATTTCCTATCCCTAATGAAAACTAATAAGGCTTTTTCATTTAAGCTGAAATTCACCTTTTCACTGGCTTTTCCATCGAGGTTGTCCTGGCTTCCTGATTTAGTGACCTCTGATGTTCTAAAACATGAAAAGACATTGTTACCATCACTATTTCCAACATACAGATGTTCATAAGTGGCATCTTCTAGGTATCAAACCACCATGTTAAGGTGTCAGACACACAATTTGTTTCACAATAATAGTGGCATTTCAGGTTACCCCAAATCTGGCATTTCAAAATGTGCCATTGTTGTAACCGAACTCCACCAGACACGCATACTCACTCGGGACTCTCATGTAATGGGGTCTCCTGTGATTGTGTTGGCTCCTGACACTCTTTATCACTACAAAGGACAAACACACAAGCATTGGGATGCAGAGGTGGTGGCAAAGCATGATGGGTAAGCAGTGAGGTGAGGTGATAGACAGACATACGCTGATGTGCTAAAAGTGAGAAAGTGACACTATAAAACGCCATAGAATGATGAGATAGCTTGAAGAAGGTGATCATCATGAACTCTGATATAGATAATAGACAAAAGGCATTTCAAAGGACGGAAGGAGGATGCTATCATAAAAACACAAGAAAGGAAAAGGTGCAACATGGAGAATGGGATGCTTAGCTAGTAGGCTGTAACATAGATGGGATGCTTCGGGATGTAAACCTACAGCCACAGCTATGATATGAACGAATGTTTGCTTGTCCAGAGTTTGTCAGATGATGAGCCTGCATGAAAAAACAACCTCAGCAGACACAATGTGTGTTTTAATGTACTGATCTGAGATTATACCTTGATGACTGCATGTGTTCCAGTACTGAATCGCTGTCTGCTTTGTCTGGGGATGATACTGTGAACGATGGCACTTGGAATGTACTGACAAATGTAGCCGCCTACATATGAAGAGAATATGCAAAGGAAAATTCACAACAGTAAATTCTCTACAACAGTATATCTCCAAAATGCAGACCCACGGAGGTCCACCTCAAACAATCTTTCAAGCATAAAAATACAATATTTTATATAATTTAATTAAGTTAAATCATTTTGATTGAGCCTTTTTATTAAGGATTTTTTTGTTGTGCATTTTGACTATTTTTATGACAAAGTACATTTTACCCTATTACATATTCTGATTCTGAGTCTCCATAGTGTTTCTCATTACTGAAATGCAGTAAAAACATCACTATATTTTTTCTATTTTTACTACAGTATGTACACCTTTCATAATTTATAAATAATTTACTATTTAAATAATGCATATCTTTTTGTATTAAAGGGAGTGGTTATTGTTCAATAAAACTATTAAAATAATTTTCATGAATTGAAAAAAAATCTGAAATAAAATAAAATATAAATATGAGATAAAAAATGTAATGAAAGTTAGAACTGTTGACTTAGCAACTAACTGAAATAAAATTAATTAAGGCTAAATATAAATGTCTAAAAACAAACTAATAAAAATGACTAAAGCACATAAAATTACTAAAACATTTAAATTTAAATTAAACTCAAAATATAAAAATAAAAGCTAATTCAATATTAATAAATACTATAATAGTATATAAATAACACTGATTACAGGAATGTCAAATTTCATTAACATCAGTTTTGGGAGTCCTTGGTTCAAAAAGTTTGACAAATCCTACTGCATGCATCTCATTCCAACGATCCATCACTTCTGAACAGTAATATCTGAAGACATCGTCACTCTATGATAAGTGACTATCTGATACTCAGATCGTCAGTGACAGTATGAGCCAGCTACATGTATTACAAGTGTTCAGTTGTGCTTTAAGCCTAAAAAAACACCAACAACACAACTTTGCTGAACTGTCAATCAGCCTGTGTTGCTCTAAATTAAGAACATTATAGGTTGCAGGAACTTGCAGTGCAGTGATTTCATATTAGGCACGGCAAAACAAAATATTATATGCAGATTAACCACCAAAAGTGAATGGTATAACCTCTAGGGAAATTATATATGAAACTTTGTACCTCATTTTGACCCCTCACAGCGACTTCCTCTGTGTAAGCGAGCAGAGACTTCTCCGTGTCCATGGAAACGGAGAGGGCGGTGGACATGGAGAGGGAGCTGTCGCTATTGCTCTCATCACTGTCTCCGTCTTTGACCTTATCTGATGAAAAAGACAGGAGAAGAGGGAGATCAGATCATTAGCTAGGGAACACGCCACTCAGCACCATGAGAGCAAATACAGCCTGTCACTTAACAACAGCATGTTAAGGGATTTAACTAATTGGGTGAATCTCTAGAAAACATATCAAGGTCACATTCATCATACAGTATTATATAATAAAATGTAATGTAATATAGCATAGTATAGTACTATATAATAATATAATATAATAAATATACTTATACTATATTATAATTAATATAAAATAGGCCCTATTTTAACGATATAAGCGCATGGTCTAAAGCGCACAGGCGTGTCCGAATCCACTTTTACTAGTTTAACGATGGGAAAAATGGTCGGGTTGTCCCTATATTCTCTTAATGAGTAATGGGTGTGTTAAACCAATCAGAGTCTCATCTCCCATTCCCTTTAAATGCCAGTTGCGCCATGGCAGATTCGCTATTTACATGACGGAATTTGATAGTGGAAAGACCGATCGCGTCTCCAACTGCTTGTGCGCGAGGTAAAAGTACGCAAGCAGACCATCTACGGGACAAGCCGGATTCCACCATATCTTTATGTACACAATACTAATATTTTACATTGTAATGATTTTATTTAAAATATTTGGCATGTTTGTGTGCTGCTGTGAGTCCCTGTGTGTTTAATCAGCAGAGTGCACGCGCGTTGTGGACCCGCCTATAGGCGCACATTACTAACGTGCTCTTTAAATAACAAAAAAAGAATACTGCGCCATTGACTTTAGACCAGGTTTCAGTTGGTCAATGGTGCAGTCTATTTCTGTTGCCTCAAAATAGCAACGTGCCAACAATGCACCAGAACACACCTCGTTTTCAGACCAGCAGCCCATGGGCGCACATGCATTTGCTATTTAAACAACGTAGCGCAGGACGTGAAAATGATAACTGCGTCGGACTGAAACTAGCAAAAAAAGCTGGGTTGGTAAAAAACTAGCTGGGTGTAAGATAGGGCCCAATGTAGTATAATCTAGAAAACATGTCAAGGTCACATTCATAATACAGTATTAAATAATAAAGTATAATATAATGTCATATAATATAATTTCCCCCTCATATTATGATTTTTTTCCCCTGTAAAGGAAAGTCCCCATGGTGTTTCTCTTTACTGTAATAGAGTAATATAAAAACGTCAACTTGAAAAAAAACAGACAAACATTTTAAATTGTACTACACTGTAATACATTAGTACTAAATTACTCGCACTAAAACTATATTAAAAATAAAAGCTAATGTTTAAAACCAAAACCTAATAAAATAACAGAAGTACACGACAAAATTCCTAAACTTAAACTAAATTTAAAATTCAAATAAAAACTCAATATACAAAAAGCTATTTCAAACCATTAATAAATAGTATATAAATAATACTAATAAATGCACTTTATTCACATCCCTTTGGAATTGTTTTTATTAAAAGTGAGTAAAATAAATCACCTTTTCTCCCCTGAGCTGACATGACCATCTCTTGCACTTTCTTGTAACGCATGAGTGACTGTCGCAACTCTTCAATCTTGCGATCCTACACAAAGCATCATTATCAGCATTAAATGTTAAGATTTTCAAAAGCAATGGGAAACTTCTGACCCAAAACTACCTTCTCCTCATTTGCCGCCATCAACGACTCCATTGCTTTCTTCATCCTCTGTACTTCCATATCTGCAAAGCACAGGCTTAGTTAACTAAAGACCATTTCATAACGCCAAAGGGCAAAGAAACATTAGGCCTCAGGCCTGACATTTAGCATCACATAAACTGTAGACAGACACATTGAGCTGAAACACAACAGTGACCTTCTGTGATAAATATGAGAAATGTACATAACAGAAGCGAGGAGGAGCTTGTTGGGATTAAACGTGAGAGTATACAGCCACAGATAAGGGTGGACGTCCAGCCTGTGAGGTCATGAGGAGTGTGAACAAGGGTTACGGTCAACTGCTGATAATGGAGGGAAGAGAGGAAGTGAGGTGAAGAAACTAGCTTTGGGGAACAGGAGGTGTTACAGTAGGAGGTGACAGGCAAGAAACAAACAGACAATCATGTAAATGTGACATGCCAGATGGCGACCACAATCTGACTCTTGTCAGAGCTACAAAATAAGAAAGGATTGTTATTTATTACTCGTTTCCTGGATCTAAAACATACATTTTTGCCACACCTGCCAATGACCGGTGACTTTTTGTACCTATTTTTGGCAGTAATGACACCAAAATTTTAGATACCAGTGATAATTCACAATTTTCAGGTATAGAAATGTAATCAAAATGTAAAATAACACTACATAGTCTTCACCGTATAAATTAAACTATAAATTAGATTAATGCTTATTAAAGTTAAAAAAGTTATTCAGACATGAGCAGTGAGTGATTTTCTCTTTGTGTTTTGTTGTTTGATTAACATTAACGACACAGACAGCAGCAGGATTATTAGGATGCTGTCACTTTAAGGCCTGCACGGATCCTGTATAGTGATACTGTACACATGCATTTTCTTTCTCAATTATTTACATTCACTTAAGACACAACCGACTATGTTAACTAGGATACATTGTGTGAATGTGTTCTTTCAAGCGCAAGAAGCCGTGAAAAAGAGCTCAATTCAGTATTTGTGCACTGTCAGAGACGTAGACTTCTGGGGACGTGCTTCAAATGTTGAGGCACAGAAAACTTCCCACAGTGTGCGAGTAATGAATTGAGATCCCTTTCGCATCTTCTTGCACTTGAATATTTAAATTGTAAAAGGATTAAACTTTTGCGGTGATGCAACACTGACCCGCCAACTGTTCTGAGTGTCGTTGATGTTTGTTCATGTTCTTACAACATTGCATTGTTAGAATTCATAAAAATGTTACCGGCCATTAACACCGTTTCATATACTCGCCAATTCCAATTTTTACTCGCATTTGGCGCTTGGTGAGTGTTAATTGCAGGCACTTTCCTATACCTAATAACTGCTATTTTTAAATCCATTAACTTCCTGTAAGTCTGTAATTTGCACTGCTTTGTGTCATAGAAAAGCAAGCTTCATGAGTACCATGCCCAAACATGCAGGCACAGGAAGTAGAGGACTAAGAGGACAAAAATAGTACAAAGATTAAAAAATGAAAAAGGGTGAATGTGTAGAAGGTAGACATGTGCCCCCTTACGTTTCTCTTTGAGCCTCTTTTTTAATGTTTCCTCAGTATGGAAAACTGTTTAAGACAGAGTAATGATATTAAATGTATTCTGTTATTGGACCAATAAAGTGCTATGCATAACAAGTTACATAGAAAAAAACAGAACACTAAATAGTCTAAATAGACCAATAAAAGCAAATGTCAAGCAAAATAAAAAGTAAAAATCTAAACAAAAACAACCCGAAATAAAACAATAAAATAGCAACAACAACAAAAAAAAAAGTAAAGAAAGTAATTTAAAAAAATGAATGAATGTAATAAAAACAGATTAAGTTTATCTACTCCAGTTTTTGTTTTAAATGAGACAGTACAGCATCACAGATCCAGCATAATGACAAGACAAAACTGAAGGGCATGCTGGGACAGGCAACGCTGTGATTATGTTACATGACCCACCTCTCTCTGTGCCGTCTAGGCCTGCAGGCGTTGGGGATCTGGACCCCGTCTCATCCTGCAGTCTTCTCAGATCACTATCTCTCCCATCAAGCTGCCTTCTCAATGTAACCAGCTCCTCCTGAACATTAAAACACACAGACCTCACAACACTGAATCCGACCACCAACAAAGTTACCAGGTTAAAAGCCCAGTAACACCAAACCATGCAGTTACTAATTACTATAAGAGATTTCAGCACACGGCTCATGCAAAATAAAAGTTCTGTGTGATGTATAATTTTTTGGGGATCAGAGACAGATATAATAATACTTGTAATATAAACAAATATTATTATCATTATTAATATTTAAGGTCCCATGACATGAAAATTTCACTTTATGAGTTTTTTTTTAACATTGATATGAGTTCCCCTAGCCTGCCTATGGTCCCCCAGTGGCTAGACATTTTGATAGGTATAAACCAAGCCCTGGGTATTTTTGAGAAAATGAAAGCTCAGACGGGCGAATCTAGCGAATCTAGGGAAAGGTTACCTCCCCTTTCTCTTCTTTGCCCGCAAAGAGAATTTGGCCCGCCCATGAGAAAATGAGCTGTGCGAGCGCGATATTGGTTTTTCCTCGAGAGACATCATGGCTTGCAAACGAGCGAAGCATGGCAGTTGCTCAGTGTTTGGATGTACAAAAAAGTATTTTTTTAGTTCCTTCATCCGGGCCTCTGAAGAACCAGTGGGTTATGTCAATTTCTGATGTGTAATTGTTCAAGTTCAGACAGATAATCTTTCTCTCAAAATCGTTCAATACTGTTTATGCATCAGTCAATCGTTTCTCTTGGTAGGATGAAAATATTTAAACTGTGATTAAAATATATACAGAAAGCAATCAAAGAACAATCCCTTTCCAATCGCCCAAGCTGTCAATCACACAGCGCGAGTTTATCTGGACACTTGCCAATACTCGTTATGAAATCGATGACGCTGTTACGCTGCACAACGAAGCTCTTACTGCAACCTTTTATGTGATGGGAATAGATCTAAATACTTGAACTTCTCACGATTCGTTAATCTCGATAGCTGTAATAGTAAAAACGTATAATAGCTGTAATAGTAAAAGTATTCGAGAGAGTTCCACATGTAATGCTAGCTATTTCATATGCAAGCATGTCAGCCAATCACAGCAGTGGGCGTTTACACTGAAGTCTCACAGCAGCCAATCACAGCAGTGGGCGTTTACACTGAAGTCTTACAGCCAATCACAGCAGTGGGCGTTTACACTGAAGTCTCACAGCAGACACGCCCCTTCAAACAGAGTGTTCAAATCAGAGGCTAAAATCAGGCTAGGAAAAATGCCTTTTATTTCTAAATTATAAAAAAAAATTCTCTTAAAAACATACTAACATTATAAGGGCACCCCAGGAAACATTATAAAATAATCCATGTCAAGGGACTTCAATACTGATATTTATATTAATAATATTTATTATTATAAATAATAATAATATTTTTCATAAAATATGACATATTACTGACATAAAACCAAACAAAATTTCTGAAATTAAAACACTTTATACAAAATGTACTCTTTTACTCATTCATTTTACTGTTAAAATGTGTTAATTGGCCAAGCATGCAAGGTTATTGAATTATCTTGCATCACAAAATAGCAAAGTGTCGACTCAAATCAGTCTACAACTAATCAGGATCACATTCAAGAACTTCATTCAAGAGTTCAAAGCATTGCCAAGGTGGGAGAGCTGTTTATAACACACACACACAAAAAATAAAATAGAGTAGCACATTTATGCAAACCTCACACTGAGCTTTTTGAAGCGTGTGGCTTAACAGTATAATACAGTAGGAAGTAGCGACAGAAATAGCTTCTCCTGCATTATAAAGCAGTCTGAAATTTAGCCCTCTCAGCTTAAACATCACGTAGAGCCTCACACTAAAGCATACTTGTGGTTAATTAAACATGCTGAGATCTTATACTGGTGCCACTGCTTGGAGAAGAGGGCAGATTTAAAGAGCAGCTTTCAAACCATGATGAGAACTTTGTCTGTACCCTTTAAACGGTGTATAATGGAGGGCTATGGAGCTACTATAGAGCTCTCAAGACGATTAAAAGTTTAATTCTGTAATGATATGAGAGAATACACTCAACAGTGGCCCTGGAATGTATTTGGACTCTAAAGAAACACCGAATGTCATTGTGTTGTTGATAAAATATTAAGAATGGCCACTGTATATGAGTAAATGCTTAAACTTTAAACTGAAGGCTTCAATAAAAGTGCCTGAAAGCAAAGTTACAGTGCAACAATAAGTAAATAAAAGGTCTTTGGGTCACAACCACAAGCAGTAACCACCCTGAGGTATGCCGACCTTAAGTTCCTGGATTTTTTGTTCCTTCATCTGTTTCTCATACTGCATCTGGCCCATTTTGAGTTTCAGGCTAGAGAGTTTAGCCATTAGCGACTAGCGGCAGAGAGGTTAGCCAAGGAGGAAAAGGAAAATAGACACTTAAAGATAACAAGAATAGTGACAGGTTATGCAAGAGAGACAAGAGCAGTAGAGAAAACCCTACGCAAGCTTAAAAATGAAAACATCAAGTACTGTTTTAACTAGTATTGAAACTCACCTTAGTGGATTTCAATTTCTTTTCATTCTGTAACCGTTCACTTTCCATCTCAGAAATGCGATATCTCAGTTCATTAATCTCCAAAATCAAACCCTAAAAAGAAAGAAGTCTTTAAAATGCAAACAATCTCCATTATTAATATGAATTTAATAATGTGAAATTAACTAATAAATGAATAAATAATAGGTTTAAGTTAAACTCTATTGACTGCATATGTATGCTGTTGATTACCATCAAAATAAAATACCTATTTACACAATTTCAGTTTCAATAACAGAGGGAAGCTAATGCATGGAACCTAATAATAATAATAATAATATTAATAACGCCCTTCTTAATGCATACGGATTATCAAAGCCATATTCCCATTCATGAAGCTTCAAAGATGAGCCTTCTCTCCTGTTTGAAATGGTTTGTTAAGCAAACAGACTAAGTATTCAATCTTTAGAAATGCTTTACGAGCAAAAAACAAGAATCTAGTGACAAGCTTCCATTCAACACTCAGGCCTTTTCAAGCTCTTTGTCAGGATGTCTAGCATTCAGCCATGGATTTATGATTCAATAAACAACAGAACAGCCTCCAGTTGTAAACACTCAGTGAATGCTCCAAACAAAAAAAAAAAAAAAAAAGATACATTCACCTTGAGCAGTGATCCGGAAAACTCAGAATACATTTAATGTATTAAATATAGTTCATGCATTTCAATAGAAAAAAGTCCTTTTTAATTGTAATAATATTTCACAATGTTACCATTTTTACCGTAATTTATCATCAAATAAATGCAGCCTGGTTGAGCATAGGACACTTTCAAAAACATTTGAACAATAGTATACATTGAGTAATACAGACTACAGCAATTCTGGTAATTCTTCAAAATCTAGAAAGACATATCATGGACCCAGTCTTAACAGAATAAAAAAGGACATTTTGGCAAACAAACTGGAGTCTTGCTGAGACAGTAAATTATTGTGGCAGCAAAATAACACAGGAAAAGGCAGAAATAATTTATATCTTTGAAAAAATGTGTTTATCCTAGACCAAACACGCTTGCCAATTTAGTGCACAGTTTAAACAATAAATAATTTATATCTCTGTTCACGAATATTCTAGGAATAATGGATGGCACAATCACAGAAAATTGAACTGAAGGGGAAAGCATGTCAACAAGGAGACAAAACTGGTCTTACACACACACACACACATGTGCAGAGACTGGCTGATCTCTATGTCTGTGCTTCATGCTAAACCTTCAAAACCTCTTGTTTTTCTCCATTGTTGCATGTTTTCCGACTCAAACATTCTTGTGAATTTTGATAACAGCCCTTCCTAAAGTCCACCAAGTAGCTAGACTTAACAAACAAAAAGTCTGGTCGAGTATTCAGCTTATTTGGACCAAGAAACGCCCACTTTGACATGAAGTCTATTTGTGAACGACATGTAAAGCAGCCGGCTATAGTTCGTTGTTTTTTTGTGCCGTTTAGGGGCAGGTTTATCTGAAACCACCAGTGTGGAAAACCATTCCAATGGTTCCCAACACCCCTCTTGCTGAGGACCATTCCTACTCCCATACATCCACAGTGGGACCTAGTCCTTTGTGGTAATGACTAGTTTCTAGAGAGAAAAGTGGCCACCCAAAACAATTTTGGAGAGGAAATGGTATCCGGTAAAGGGTGTTTTTGCATTTGCCATTTTGCCCAGACAGCAAACAAAACAGAGAACAGTTAAAAGCCCAACATTCCAGTGTACTGGAACAGACCTCTGTCCCGGAACATGACGTGATTGGTAGATGTCCGAGCACTAACAGAGTGCATTGTTGAATGCATGTCTTTCTGCTACAGGCTTGTACAGAAACAAAAGGTTGGCTATACTACTAAATCACGATTCTAAACAAACATTCATGTCATCTTTCCAGCGAACTGCAATATGTTAAAGCGGTCAAAACAAAAGGGCTCTGTGCACCAACGGCGGAATGACAAATTAACCAATGACTAGAATTACAATTAAAGCACAGCCACTGACATTTTCAAACAAAGACATCATTACACAATTATTTCTCTCATGCATGTATGCATGTTTCTTACCTCACTCTCTCCGAATCGATCATCAAAATCAAGTCTATGTTTCTCCATGGCTGTTAACTTCAGTTTCAAGTTGGAAACCTCAGCCATCAGCTCCAGCTTCTGAGTCTCAAGGGCTGATCGGCATAAGAGTTCCTTGGAAAAAGAGTTTAAAAATGAACATACTACAGCATGAGTCGTAGAAATGTATTTTTATGGGCTTTTTGCTTGTAACTGGACAGTAAAGAAATGCTGGAAATAAGCTTCACCATAGGGCTGGGCGATATGGCCAAACAATTATCTTATATTAATAAACTTTTATCAGTCGATATCGATAATTATCACGATAAATGTTGTATCTTTATTTTAAAAACAGATTTTTACTCCTAAATGAAAGTTGTAGAAACCAGAAAGTTAATTGTGGTTTTAAACTACTCTTTATTATCATAACATGAGAAACATTTCACGTGTTGTCAATTTTTCTTAACAAAATTAATATTTTGTATTTTATATCTTTGTTTCTGCATGTGCTAATGGGTGATATTGTTTTAAGTCATGAAACAGGTTTGTGTTGTCTGACTTTGACATGCATCTTCAGCAAAGTTTGCAGTGCAGGCTGCAATATTAATAATATTACATGTTGGTCTCTTAGAAATGCACATATGACAGTAGCTTGAGTTAACAGTAGTAGTAGCATGAGATAGGATGCGGATGTAAACGTATGTTCATTAACAAAAACAGTAACATCTGTAAAAATGGTAACAACCAAATTTTTATATGGTAAAATTGTAATATTCTGACTGCTTGAGTTTTATCAAAATTAACCATTGGTCTTCCAAAGTAGCATACATTTAGATCCTGATAACCATAGTTAAAACCACGCTTATTGCACCTCACTACCAAGGTAAAATCTATATGGTAATAATATAATAAAACTTAATATGAATATCCCAAATTTCTGCCACAATACCATGGTGCAATACAATACAATACAATACAATACAATACAATACAATACAAATGATGATTTGTAGAAAGCTTTCTGACTGCATCGTTGTGCACAGTGTTTCTCCTGTTTTTCAGCGCTGTTTGATCTGGCTTTAAACTAGTTTAAATCAGGCATTTGTGTTCTTCGCTAAATTCAAGCGCTTCTCACTGGATCTCACAGCACTGTTCAGTGGTCGCGTAACCGAGACCGATCAGCAAGTAAACACGTCTGCTATAGTAAGCTCGCGTTGCACTGCCATTAGAACTTTGAGCCGAGCTCAAAAGCTAAATTGTCCGTGTATCGTTTTATCGAGGACATTTATATTGCGATAATTATTGTTATGGTCTTATCGCCCAGCCCTACTTCACCATGCAAAACCCACATGTAACCAACCACCAGACCATGTCACCAATAAACAAGGAATATCTTTAAACCTACCTGTTGTAACATTTCTTCAGTGGCATTTAGTTTCTCACGGTGTTCATCAAGGCACAGGTCTAGGTCCCTTATTTTTTCTCCCTGTGCCTCCACTTGATCAGTCAAAACACTCACCTTCAAAGAATGACAAGCATTTAACTTAGGCATAATCTGTCTGCTTATCTCCACAATCGTTCAAAATTTGGGATCAATAAGAGTATATTTTATTAAGAAATTAATCATTTTATTCAGCAAGGATGCATTAAATTGATCAAAAGTGACAGTAGAAATGTATAATGTTACAAAAGATGTCTATTTCAAATAAATGCTTTTGAACTTTCTAGTCATCAAAGAATCCTGAAAAAAAATGGTTTCCTCAAAAATATTAAAACATCTGTTTTTAACAAATAATAATAAGAAGAAATGCTTCTTGGGCACCAAATCACCATATTAGAATTAGAAGATTGGAGTAATGGCTGCTGAAAAGCAGCTTTGCCTTAAAGGGATAGTTCACTTTGAAATTAATTTTTGATATGTTTTAGCTTACCTCAAGGGCATCCAAGATGTAGGTGTCTTTGTTTCCGCAGTAGTTTCAATTTTGATATTTTTAGGTCAAACCGTTCTTGTCTGTCAGTCATATAATGCAGGTCTATGGTCACTGTCTCAAAACACAAGCACAGAGTCCAAATTAAAACAATTCCCCACGTCCAAATGAAACAATTCCCCATCATAAGTACACATTGATGGCCTAAGACACGAAACGAGCGGTTTGTGTGAGAAAACGAACAGTATTTATATCGTTGTTATCTCTTGAAAACAGCACACGTCCAAATGATCTGACGGCGCGTGCGGGTATAGATATATACATAGATGTCGCCTTGGCTACGGTTTCGTTCCAATGAACTGCAGTAGCGAAGGCGACATCTAGTGTATACATCTATACCCGCCAGCGGGCGGGTATAGTTATATACACTAGATGTCGCGTGGCTACGGTTTCGTTCCAATGAACTGCAGTAGCCAAGGCGACATCTATGTATATATCTATACCCGCCCACGCCGTCAGATCATTTGGACGTGTGCTGTTTTCAAGAGATAACAACGATATAAATACTGTTCGTTTTCTCACACAAACCGCTCGTTTCGTGTCTTAGGCCATCAATGTGTACTTATGATGGGGAATTGTTTCATTTGGATGATGGGGAATTGTTTTAATTTGGACTCTGTGCTTGTGTTTTGAGCCAGTGACCATCGACATGCATTATATGACTGACAGACAAGAACGGTTTGACCTAAAAATATCAAAATTGAAACTACTGCGGAAACAAAGACACCTACATCTTGGATGCCCTTGAGGTAAGCTAAAACATATCAAAAATTAATTTCAAAGTGAACTATCCCTTTAAAAAAAAACCCCAAAAAACATTTTAAAATATATAAAAATTCAAAACAGTTATTTAAAACTGTAATAATACTTTACAATATGAATATATTTTTGATCAAATAAATGCAGTCTTGGTGAGCCTTTCAAAAACATTTTTAAAATCTTATCGACCCCAATCTTTTAAATGTGCTGTATGTTCATATAAAGTTACCTGAAGCACAAGGGATTCTTTATCACTTTCAAGACGATTAAGTCTGTCCTGGTAAACATCACCGGTGATTGAAATGTGTCCATTTGACTGTCAGAAAAAGAAAATAGAAAAAGATTATATTATAAAAGACTTTTGAAATCCAACCTGAGATGTCTTGAAACAATCGGAGTTAACTTTAAGTTTCTTTTCAAAGTCAGTGATACTAAGAAAAACAGGGTCACTTGATATTTAAGGTTTTCATGCACCATTTATTGTGCCAACAAAACATTGGGTCAACGAACATAATACTCCATGTAAACTGACTAAATATGGTATTATGTGTTGACTTTCACTTGGCAGTTGTTCAATCTGTCTCAAACCACACAAGAATAATGTTTATTTGAATTGCCGTAACTAATACCTTAAGGCAATGACAAACTGCAGAGTCCTAATTATGAATAGAACTAATGCACACGATACTATAATAGCTCAATTAATAAGTTCCAACACTAGTATTACGTCAGAATGAAAATGGTCAGCCTAGGTCTAGCAATACCAGCATGAAAATACTTCCAATAGGCACAAACCAACACATAGCGTATTTGACTATCATTGAAAATAGACTACATGCTTTTTGACTACTATAAATATAGGAAGTATAAATAACCATGCGCTTCCCTACAACATGGCAACACATAGTATGTTAGCTCATGTTCACACAGTAGACACGGTGAATTCCAGAGTTCTGGAATGTGGCGTACGCACCAGGTGACCATGCAGCCACTCCACCAGACTGTCTGCGGTAGAGTCTGGGATCTGACAACGCAAGCCCTCTCTCTCCTCAGTGTCCATGAGCTCCAGAACACCCCTCAGGTCTTCCAGTAAGTTCAGGGCTCGCAAGCTGCCCATGAAGGGCGATGTTGGGGACTGACAATCAAAGATGCCATTGGAGTAGTCCACCGCCTTGGAGCCTGAATGTCAACGACAAAACAATAAATAAAGTGGTGAATGGGGATTTTGATTTTATGTATGTCAGAGTGAACTTTTAGAGGGTTTCTACTTAAACACCAACATAGCCATATCACAAACATTGATACCATGGAGTTGATCACATTTTATTCAGACAATATTACGTGCAAGCAAATTGGTGGAGCTCCACAATATACAGGGTGGGCCATTTATATGGATACACTGTAATAACATGGGAATGGTTGGTGATATTAAAGTCCTGTTTGTGGCACATTAGTATATGTGAGGGGGCAAACTCCTCAAGATGGGTGGTGACCATCACATATACTAATGTGCCACAAACAGGACTTTAATATCACCAACCATTCCCATGTTATTACGGTGTATCCATATAAATGGCCCACCCTGTACATATAAATGTTCAGGAGAGTCAGGCAATACATGAATAACTGAATCTTTTACAATAGTTAACATTTAGCACAATGAGAAATCACTATAGAAGACAATTGTCATGTACTGTGGGGTAAAAGATAGCATGACCTTATAATAAAACATGCTACGGGTGAATAACCACTCAAGTCTTGAAAGCAGAACCAGGTCAGAGTAAATGCTTTAATTGCTGAAACCTCAGGAAATCATGTGATTAGACAGGCGACTCCAACTTGAAATGTCAGCCTTATAATAAACCAGTGATGAATTACTTCATATGCAATGCCAAAACATTAGGTCAGCCTACTAATATCAGTTTAATCTTACTCTGTAAAGGTTTCATGAAATGAGTCTGAGATTTTCTTTGTACCACTGCAGAATATTTCCATTCCGGAAAGAATGAACAAATTCACCAACGTGAAGTGAATTATTTTGTCAGATTGAAATGTGGAGGGACAGCTGCATTTGGAATAGATGTTTCATTTCAAATTTTGTATGTAGTTTAATACAAATATTAAAAAGCTTTACCCGCTATGATACCATCCATTTGCTCCAAGGCGGCTGCCAACATGTCACTGGCATCAGACATCATCTTGTTCAACACTGTTAATCCTGCATAAAGGGAAAATAGCAGAACAAATTTTACAGTCGACACTCGACAGTATAAAATGCATTTAAGTCATCTCTAAATGCATTAATAGAAACCTTCTGACAGCTTAGGCACCGAATAAGACAGAAAGCGATGCGAATGTGCTGCTGATTTGAGATATGATGAGTAATATTTTTAAACTCTCAGGAAAGTATTACATGGACACAAAAAATTTCAGTTGTTGGTGAATTGAACAGAATCTAGAGCCAGATAGGATGAACAGAATAACATTCTGTATACAGAGGCCGAATACACAGACAAATGTGAACTAGAGTTGTTTTAGTATTATTTATATTATAGTATTTAGTAATATTTTTTAGTTTTAGTAATTTTAGTATAAGTTTTAGCCTAGTTATTTTATGTGCTTTTGTCATGTTTATTTGTCTTTTCATTTTTTATTTCTATTTAGCTTTAATTTTATTTTGGTTTTAGTAATTATAATACTATTTAGGTTAATTATTTTATTAGTTCGTTTTTTAAACAGTTCTATTTAGCTTTTATTTTATTTTTAGTTTGTGTTTTAGTCATATAGTTCTTCAGCTTCAACTTATTTTAATTCAGTTAGTTGCCAAAGCAACATTTCTATCATCATATTTATATTTATGATTTGCAATAGCTTTAACACTGATGTGAGCACAGAAACTATTTTGCATGAGGTTTTATGGTTGAATAACAAAAACATCAATGCCGACTAACACTAGCGCTCATCGAAATGTCTATATTTCTCAACCTTCCCAATGATGTTTGTATCTAAATGCGTATTTATCTGAAACAGGTCTCTCTATGGAGGTTCCAGAGAGCAAAACACATCCTTTGGGTGAAAGGTTAGCTGGTTCTCAGCTCTCTGCTGTTCCCTGGGTAACGCAGTCGAGCTCCAACCATTAGCCACAGATTTTAAAGAATAACTGAGCCATTTATTTCAATTATTGGCACAGT
Organism: Rutilus rutilus; assembly: GCF_951802725.1. Classification (NCBI taxonomy): domain Eukaryota; kingdom Metazoa; phylum Chordata; class Actinopteri; order Cypriniformes; family Leuciscidae; genus Rutilus; species Rutilus rutilus. The sequence continues at coordinate 36,890,338 of NC_140213.1, forward strand.
GCTTGTGCTGCTGCAGGGGACACTGGGTACTTTGTTGGGGGACTAGCGGGGACACATTGTTAGGCCCTTTTGGCTCATGGCCCGGGAATACAGCGGCGGCATTCTCTCAGTTTTAATCCTCAAAACAAGGAGGTGAAGAGACACCCTGTCATGTTCTGATATCCCATCCACCAGTGTTGTTAAAGCTCTCTGCCGTAATACACAAACATAACAGGCCAAAGGTTAATGTATACAGATCAAAAAGTACGCAAAATGTGCTATAAAAGGCCCGTTTACACCAAGAACGATAACTATAAACTCTTTAAAGTAGTAGGAGGGATTCTGATTGGATGTTTTTATCGTTCATCAGTTGGGAAAAAAACGTTCTGAAAGTGATTCCAACGATATCATTTCTCTGTGTCATTATCGTTATAGTCGTGCTGTGGACTCTGCTATTCTTTTATATTTAGAACGATTTTTAAAACTATATCTTTATCATTATTGTTATAGTTATTGACCTTGGAGTGAAAGTTGGAGTTTTTTAAAAAATTGTATGCATAGTTGCAAAACTAAACCAAAAAACTAAAATTGTATCTAAAAAATTAGTATCCCGTCGCTATGGTTACAGACATTACGCAAGGCCACTGCAAGTTAGAAAAGGGGACTGAGGTAACCCATCGTCCCATTTGCTGATATGTACAGCCGGATTTGAGAGCCTCACTTGTTAGTAAATAAGCTCTTCAGTCCCAAACACACTGACTGTGTGAACATAGCCATTCTGTCAAAAGAAAAGTGGATCATGTAAAGTCAAAGTTTTCAAAGACGCTATGAAATCAAGGAGTAAACTAATGCGCCATGTAAAAAAGTGTAGTTGTTAAAATAATTGTCTAGTCCAAAATATTATGGAGTTTCAATCGGTTAACTTAACCGTTTATGTAAATAACGAATCAAAAACGTGTGTGGAGACTCATGTTATGTCTAGAAAAGCTGTGCTATCCAAACATCACATGTTCACACAGCCAGATTTGGTGCTTTTCCAGTATGTTTCTAAACAATTCTGTCTATCTACATTAATATCATTATTTAGTGTTATTTTAGTGTCGTCGAGATACTTTTATAGTTTGTATTAATATTTCGAATGAGTTTTATATATATATATATATATATATATATATATATATATATATATATATATATTTTTTTTTTTTACATTAATATTTTTAATTAGTTTTTATTAATATTTTGATTTTTTTTATATTTTCCCTTTTCATTTTAATTTTGTGGTCTCTCTATATAGAAAAAAATCTCTATAGATTTTTTTTTATTATTATTATTTTAGTACATCAAGTTAAACTAAATCAAAATGAAAAATGTTGCCACAGCAACTAGCTGAAATATTATTTATATATATTATATTTATTTATTTATTTATATATATTATTATTATTTCATTTCAGTTCATATTTATTTCAAAATTCAGGCAACAACTTTGTCTTATGGTTTTTGTTTTAGTTTCAGTTAATCATAATAATTCTGCTATAGAGCTTATACATCATTACAACCAAGATTGTTGTGAGCTAACAACCACACAGCATAGACTCAAGCACAAGCTAAGCACAGGTTGCTTTGCATTGCAGATTTTTGCATGACTGGAATTTCCTCTCATGGCGGGAACACGGTGGCTTCCAGCCTGCAAAAAGCATGAACCTTTATGAACCTCATATTTCTTCTCAGAATCGGATGAAGTCAAACAGAAATATCAAGACTCTAGGTTCGGATCAGACAACAAGGCTATTTATGCATGTGCAGAACACTAGTTTAAAACCACAGACAAAGGACAATCTTGAAGCAAGTGTTTCAACGATGCTTGGAACAAATCTTAGGAGAAATCATGCCAATAATGACACTATAACGAAGCCTGTCCTTTGTTTGGAAACATTTTCCTAGACTCACAGAACACAAGTATGTAGAACCAATGGTCAAAAGGAAGCAGTCAACTCTGTTTTTGGAAAGTAAATATTAGTATTTTTATGTTTTTCTTGAAATGGGCTCAAGATGGCATAGAATAAAAAGTTATGAATATGAGGATGAGCGTGAGAATAAGGGGAAAGAAATTCTAATGGCCTTTCAAATCCATCAGTCGGGCACCTAAGGGGCATTGTGTGTGTGAACTTTATCCACGCCACACACTCTGTTTGAGCCGCATTAGCTACTATTCCTCTCTGAAGCGCTCTGACTGACTGACAGAAAAACCTCTGCTGGCACATGCTGGAGAAAAATAGCAGCCTTCGGGTCATTCATCTCAACAGAAATAAAAGCATTTATGGCAGGCGAGCCGTGTAAGCCAGCAAACTTGCCTCAAGTCAAGCTAAAGCAAGCATAGAAGCATGCTGGAGAGTCATGGGAAAGACATTTTTAATGGACCCATAAGCACATGCTCATCTGATAAATAAATATGCATGCCAAGCTTTCTAGTAAATGCTGATATAATATCTGGAATTCTGGATCAAGAAAATTCTTATAAATTCTATAATATTTCTGCTAAATTAATTAGAAACCCTACAAACAAAAATCAATCAAAAGTTAATTTAAACATCACAACATTATGTACAGCACTGTATAGCATTAAAAACTTATATTCATTAAGCGATTTGGTAAAGATTACATTTAACGTTCAGTGTTATTTAATTATTGTTTTTAGAGATTAATTTTAGTGTTAGATGATAGAAAAGGTAATCTAAATGTAAAAATAGGTGAAATTAGAATGCACAATTAAATATTCAATATCAAGCAATGATAAACGTTAAATCATGCTTTTTTTTAAAATGTGACAGTAAAATAGTTTACATTTTAAATAAATTATGTTCTTTTGAACTTTCTATTCATCAAAAAAAATCCTCAAAAAATGTATGTTTCCACAAAAATATTAAGCAGCCCAACTGGTGACCATATGAATGTTTCTTGAGCAGCAAATCAGCATATTAGAATGATTTCTGAAGGATCATGTGACACTGAAGACTGGAGTAATGATGCTGAAAATTCAGCTTTGCATCACATTTTAATTTTTTTTTTAATTGTAATAATATTTCACAATATTTACTTCTTCCAACAGCGTTAAAAAATCTGACTGACCCAAAACTTTTGTAAAGTAGTGAGCATCATATATAGTTCAAAGAATACCATGGTACATGTTCTACACAACAAAAACATGGTATTGCCATGATACATGATACGTGTTTTTGTCACATTGATTGTGCGAGTATATGTTTTTCTGCATCTTTCGACTGCACAAAGGTTTCACATGAATGAAAAAAGCAATCACACGTGATTGCTGCATTTGAGCCAAGCTGAGAGTTATAAAAGATGTTTGGGTCCCGTGCAAGAACTAGAGAAACACAGATGTGCACAAGCCTTCAGTCCAGCCTTTGCATGTGGGAGGAGGACAGCCCCTGGTTACAACAGGCTCCTTTTCTTAGATATATCAGAAATAGAAACAGAATGGAACATTACATTTTTTGAAATCCACTTTTACATATTTGTGGCTATATTGGGGCGTCACTAAGCAGAGTTTTATACATAAGCTGCCAATGAAACACCACCGCTGACTGGGCTCACACGCTCAACCCATCTAAAGGGACACCCATCTGACACTGATATGAAAGCCAAGGCGTTGTCGTAGAATACGATGCATCATACTTCACATAACCGCATGGAACAGAGAAGGGACGTCTGTCTGTAGTCAAGGCGAAGGCGTTTCATATGCTATCTATAGGTAACAGTAAAAATATAAAAGAATGCACAGATGTGTCTGCAAAATGCAAATATCAAAGCCTCACATGCACTCATGTGATTTAGCCCTTCAAGATGGTAACAGAATTTAGTTGCACAACAAAAAAGAGACGGTCTGATGAAAGCTGCAGGCTTACTTTGGGCTACAAGCACAAGAATCAAACAACAAATAAGAACATCACCTGCAAATGATGCGCTTTGAAGTCTTTCAATGGAGACATTTACTGTAAACATCACACCAATTTGACAGATGTGTGACTGACTGGATTCAGAAAATGGCATTATCAGAGCAATTACAAGGACTAGGTTTTAAGGTTAGTCACTGCAGTGTCAATTTATCCACACTCTTAAGGTTCCAAAAGGGTTTTGTTTTTTGCAATGATGCCATAGAAGAATTGCGGGTTCCCCAAAGAACCTTACAGTCAACTTTTTTAGTCAATCTAAAGAACCTTTTTCCACTATAAAGAACCTTTTGTGGAATGAAAATGTTCCATATGTTATGGTACCAGAGCGCAGGTCAATTTATTTCTTAAAGTCAATTTCAATAAATAAATTAAAAACTCCTTTATTGAAAGGATACAGCTAAATTTCACAAAAAACTTTTGTGACAACATGCCCCAGTTGCAGAACATGTCACAATATATGGGTTAGTTATCACAATTGAACTGGTCATTAAACAGTCTATTATAGGCTTTCTAGTCAATTTCAAACATAGAACGAACCACAAAAATCACGAATGTGAAAAATAAAAATTCTAAACACTGTTTTGGTCAACAAATAATTAATTGTTGAGAATGCCGTTAAATCTTTTAATTAAAATATATCATCTTATACAGTTCTCCTTTAACACAGCAGATAACTACTACACAACACACGTTTGTTATTGACTTGACTCAAAACCATATAGGCACTGCTAGATATCCCTTTTAACTTTCCCCCTTCACAAAAGTTCATTTTAATAGAGGAATATGTTTCTGTAGACTGCATAGCTAAAAAGTGACATGTTCTGTATGTTTTTTTTTTTCAGTCCAGATCACAGGTGAGGATGAAGTAAAGGAAACTCGTGTAACGGCAGCTCTTGTTCTTCTGTGGCTACGTGGAATGTGTGAATCACTTCTTCACAAACACAACCGCTACCTACAGTTCTGCTGTAAATATCATACCTTATGTGTCTTAATATTTCTTAAATAGTTTAAAATATACCTTGTGTTTTGTGTTAAGTATTGTACAATACCTCTAAACATCACTTTAGCGATCCAGTTTTCTGAATTTAACCTCATGCACATGTACATAAATGCTGTTTGTAATCAATCCCTTAGGCTATGGAAATATTACTACTTGTGAAGACATGATAATAGCATAACTACGCACAAAACTAACTTATGAAATTTTCTGTCATGTACTTTTAACAACGACGGAAAAAAAAAGAAGATTTTGACACAATTACAAGCAAGTTTGCTACTCAAGCAAGTTTAGAAAAGCAAAGTAAATTCACAGAGAACAAATACTTGTAAATTATTCTGACAAAAAGTATGTTGAGATTGCTTACCAAATTTTGGACTGCCGTCTAAAGTATGAAAATGTAATCCTTTCCTTGTGGTTTTTTTTTTTACGAGATTTGCTCTTTCCGTAGTTGGTGTTCCCACCTCGCCAGCGCCATGTCGACAATGGAAGTGGGAATGTGGGACGTCACAGGCAGGGAACATCCTACTACGGCGAAGGCTTGTTGCTTAATATTCATAAGCCACGTCTTTACCATTGGATGGTCACACCGAGCAACCTAATTAATATTCACTATACAGCTTTTCGCCATAAGAAGGCTATCATATTGCGTCACCGCTATCTAATTAATATTCACAATGAGCCTTCGCCATAGTATAGCATTAGTAACGTATAATATGTTTGCGTTGGCAATACTTGTGAGGCTATATTGTGAAAATGTCAACACAAATATGGTGAATCACGCCAAAAAAACTAAACAAAAAAAACCCTTTTGACCACTTTTGAAGTGTTTGTCATAAATCAACTGCTAAGTTTATCACTCTGCCAAGAGATTTCAGATTCTGTGTAACTTGTGAGAAAAGTAGAAGAGTAATGCGCAGAACACAATTCATTGTAGAATACTGACCATATAGGGAACTGAAGCTGTGATAGCAAGTCATAATAAATTAAATAAAAACCGATTGCATGAAAAAATGCAAATATAATGCAAATGTAAAATGGCACAAGAATTTGATTATTTTTAATAATTATTAAAATAACTAATTATTTTTGTATTTTGTAATCAATAGGTAATAAATGCTTTACTTACACAACTTAAGGAGGTGAGACTGAGACTCATGGCTGTGTCCGAAATCGCATCTTGAGTAGGTACTTATTTTGAATAAATAATTACTTCACAACGGCAAAAAGAGTACAAAGTATGAATGTGTGTAGTACGAATGTAATCTGGACGTACTACATCCGCCATGTTGTCATTATCATGTGACCTACCAGAGTCAGTTGCGTCGCTTCACTGCCATTCATAAATCCTCTCCCGTGGCCTCATGGGATAGTAAAGTGTCCATCGTATGCACACTTCAGAATCTCGCCGGAAGTAAGTCATCCAGGTACTTTTTGCCTACTTTTACTGTGTAGCCTACTGTGAATTCGGACATACTTATTTTGTCACATACTGTACTGTTTTCACTATGTAAGTATGGGATTTCGGATGCAGCCAAATATTTAATCAAGTTAAAAGCTGCAAGTTAAAAGTTACTTGTGATGGGCAGTGACGTATTTATTCTGAAAACAGCCTTATAAGAACCTAATAAAACTAATATTTTGTTATTTAGATGTCCTTTGTAAATTCACATTGAAAAAAAGATACATACAAAAAAATTACAATTTGACCAGTTCAGCCATTACTTCATTATTTCAGTATTGTAAATCAATTACATAAATAAACATGTAGCCTAATATTCGTCTAATATTAGAATTTGAACTAATTTGAGTGTCATTGATTGTGTTCATTTAGGTCTACATTAATTCAAACTAAATATACTGAATAATGCATGAACTTCTCATCTTTAAGGCATTCCCAAAACAGTCCCATCACATTCAATGCTGCACCAACATCCACGACCTCCTTAATGTTAACAGACCCACAGTTTTATAGTGCGTGGCCTTTGAGAGGCCTCTCCATCTTCACTATGCTTGGATCACACTCCAACATCTCTCTGATCCATTCATCATTCAGCGCACCTTCAATGAATTCATCTTGGCTGATTATGGCTATAGAAATGGAAAGACAAAGAATGAACATAACTTTCTGTAAACTGTAATTTGCGCTGGTACAGTTCAGTGCTTTGAATTTTAAGAGTGGTCGAAATGACTTGGGGTACTTTAGATAGCAATGTATGTACCATTGTTATCTTTGTCCAGCCGTAAAAATATCCTATTGGTGCACTCTTCAGCAGTGAGCGGGTTAGGTTTGGTCAGTGATGCTGCGACGCTCATCTTGTACACAGCCTGAGAACAGCATTTAATTCTGATTATATATTGCCCTCTAGTGGAGCAATCCGGAATCGAGTAAACAAACACCATTTGGAATTCGATTTGATGGTAAAAATCAAATTAGAATAGCAAGTAATAGAGTTTAACGATAATCACTTACTTGCATGATTTCAAGCATCTCTGACCGTGTGATGGCTCCATCTTTGTCTTTGTCGTAGAGTTTGAAGGACCAGCGCAGTTTCTCCACCGTTGTGCCCTCGATCAACATGCTGATAGCCGTCACATATTCTCTGAAGTCCACAACTCCATCCTGTTAAATGGCAATCATAATCACACTTTCTAAACAAATAGCGAGAAAGTGTAGGGAAAAAACACATTTCTGTCATGATTTGGGACTAATCTTAAGAATCAAACAAAGAGTAGCCTACTGCAGAACACAATTGTACAGATGTTCATAACATAACATGTCTGTTTTTTTGTTTTGTTTTTTTCAACATGTGTTCGATACTTTTTTGGGTCCACTTTTCTGACAAACATAAACCATCTAATTCATTTTTTAAAATCAGTTCTGTAAAAAAGGAACAAGAGTCAGTAGAGTGTCATGCATGTCTCTTTGTTACACCTCCTCCTTTAACAAGTCAACATGCATGTTTTGTAAAGGCAGTGTGAAAGATGATTCCATTTAAAACACCAGGCTTAAAACATCAGATGTGTCAGGCCTCAAAGCTTATTTGGTTTTGAGCTGTGTAATACCCCATTGTTATCTAGCGTGCGGAATATCTGCTCTGCATACTCCGCTGACTCTTTTCCCACGGTTCCATTGCAGAAGTGACGTCGGAACTCATGGAGAGTGATCAGTCCACTGGGACACTCATTCAGGAATTTTCTGCCAGACATAAGCACATAGTGGACACATTTTATAAAATATTTAGAAATATATATATTTTTTTTTTATCTGAAGAGGTATTTATAAAGCTAAAGGTATAACAGTGTAATTTAAAACTAAACTGATATTAATAAGTTATTTTTTTTATCTTAAACCACTGATTAATATTTATTGACATTGAGACACATTTTATACAACATTTAGGCCTGGTTTCACATACAGGGTTTAGATTAAGTCAGGATTTGACATTAGTTCAATTAGGACATTTAAAGGGATAGTTCACCCAAAAATGTAAATCTTTCATTATTAATTACTCACCCTCATGTTGTTCCAAACCCATCTGAGCGATTTCTGTCCCTTCATTGACAGTCCACACAACTACCACTTTACGCTTCAAAAAGCTCATAAAGAGATCGTAAAACTAATCCATATGAATCGAGTGGTTTAGTCCAAATTTTCTGGATTTTATATGATGAACAGATTGAATTTAGGCTTTTATTCACATATTCATCAGCAAACATAAACATTATCCTTAAAAAAAAAACACGTTTATTCAAGTGTGCTATTACTAGTATACTTCTTATAAACTAAAAATAAGAAAGTGTACTTCAGTCTACATTTTATGTAGGCCTTCTCAGAAATATACTTTTAGAATATATACTAGCTGGCCTGGAACAAAGATAAAAATTTGATAAAAAAAAAAAAAAAAATTCACTTTTTTCATCACCCCTAGCCAAGGGCGAAGTATAAAATCCAGAGGTGGACAAAGTAGGCTACACAACTTTGTTACTTGAGTGAAAGTACAGATATTAGGCCTACTGGTCAAATATTAGGCTACTTGTTTTTAAAAGTACTGAATTATCAAAAGTAAAAAGTAAATGTCAATGCATTGTTTTATTTCACAAATTTATTTCTAGAACTTCTAGAATGCGAGATTGAATAAGTGCACTCATAACGTCCACAATGGTTTCGGACACCCAAATGGCTGTTCCCCTTAAATAGTGCCCTATTTACATTTTTTTGGCTTTCAGTATGAATATGTTACCCTTACTGTTATCTATAAGCTAGTGTGCTCCAAAACAATGACAAAATTCGCATTTAGAAGACCAAACCCAACGTTGAAAATGAAAATCAGGTTTATGTCAGAATCCAACGTCAGATTGACGTTAATCTCCAACGTTGGACAGACGTTATATATTGTTGTTGAAAATGTAAAACGGGTTGACGTCAGAAACCAACAACAGTCGGGTTCTGACGTCAACCCGACTTTCATTTCCAACCAAAATGCAACCCCTGCAACCAAAATCATCCCCTGACTGAGGTTACTATAGGCTACTTTCTACTCAAAGACCTTGACAGAAATGTAACGTTACTGGAGTAAAAAGTACGATATTTGTCTTTCAAATGTAGGCTAATGAAGTTAAAGTAAAAAGTTTCCAGAAAAAATTATAATCCTCAAGTAAAGTAGCCTACAGATACTCAAAAGGTGTACTTAAGAACAGTAGCCTAGCCTACTCAAGTAACGTTACTTTGTTACTGTCCACCTCTGTTAAAATCTATATCATTTGACGTTTTGTGAGGGGATCTTCACAAATATCAAGGGAATTTGACAATAATCAGATTCAAGGGTTTAACCAGCCCATATATACTCACAGATTACAGATTACAAAATGCGTCTGTTGTTATCTTCTGTTCTGAGCAATTCTGAGTATGAAGTCCGCGGTCGCGGCATATTTAATAGAGCTCCATATGATTGCTCTTGATGAGGAGGAGCTTAATATGATCGCTATAGCTAATGCTAATCTTTTTTTTTGTTTGTTTTTTTAAATGGCGCGATTATGAATCTTCTGAAAGAGTAGGCTACAGACTGATCAACACACATCCGAAGAAGCAGCAGAAACAAGCAATAGAAGCATTGCTTACATGGAATTACTCTGACTGAATCTGATCCGGATGTAGGCTAGGCTAGTCTTTGACAAAACACAATATTCTCAGCTTTTTGTTCAATATGTTGGTTAAAAAAAAAAAAAAAATAGAATGCATGAAGTTAGAATTTTTTTTTTTTAATAAATCACAGACACTCTTTCTTGACATAGGCTATTGCATGTTCAAATATTTGTAAAAAAAAAAAAAAAAATGCTGGTTGGGAAAGAGTTGAACAGTTAAAGGTATATTCCAGTTAAAGGTATAAATACCAAAAAAGGAACATATTAGTAGGCTATACTTAAAGTGCATTAATAATATTTAAATCGTAAACTACAAGTTCACTTAAAGAAAACTTACAAGTAGGCCCATACAATTCTTGTCTATTACAAGTAGCAGTATAAAACTACTAAACCAGTACTGGAGTATACTTCAGATGAAAGTGTACTTTCATTTACTAAAAAATGTGGAACAAGTATTTATCTAAACTGTAAGTAGTAGGCTATATCTAGAAGTTCACTTGTAATATAGTTGCAGCCATTAATACAGTAGGCTATATATATCCAATGTAAAATAGTAATTAATAGCTATGACACTTGATAACTTTAAGACGCTGCATGTGTTCTGTCAGCATGATTTCTAGAACACAGTAACATTATGAATGATTATTAAAAAAAGCAATTGTCTTATGTACATCATGAACTGAAATGTTCCAGGAAAAAGATTGGCTACAGTAAAAGGTCAAAATAAAAAAGTAATTTGCAGATGACCTACTTATGCTGAGATAGAGTTTATTTGATTTTACAGTCATGGTTGGCATTTTATCGCCTATAATAAAAATCTCCAGTATGGCACGACCCATTCTCGACACATTTTACAGCTGTGTAATTACTCTCCAATAATAAAGTCCCAGAATGGGGTCGGGGTTGTCTTGTATAAAAGCATCTCAGATGACATGAACCCATGCTTATGTGTCCTATTTTTCCCTAAAGACCAGCTGCTGTCATTGTAGTCACGTAGTTAATATTTTGCACACTTACCTGAACCATTCATAAAGCTCGGTGACGTAGGTACCACCTTTTCTGCAGGGTAAGGTTGCAGTCTGTCCCATCTTCATCAGTGCAACAAAATCAACAACGGCAGAGGCGCATATATAGCAAAGCCCAGCTTACTTCTCTCTTAATTAATCATTCTTACCAAGACCCTTCTTCATCGTTGAAATTAAACTAAAGTAATCACCCCGCAGGAGGGCAAATGACACAAATGACTTATCTCAAAGACACATTACATGAGTGACACTTGAAATCCACTAGCTTCTCCAGCAGCAGTTGAGGATTATGCAGAACATTACATAAAACATTGTTTGCATCTCCATATTTTCCTTTGAAGCATCAAGTGTCAGTTGCTTGTGAGCGGACTTGTTCTGGTGACCTAGTTAACAAATAGTAAAAACCATTTTGTGCTTGTTGCTGAGAAAGCTTGTGAATATTCTCAGAAAAGTGAACCATCAAAGATGCTCACGGAAGATTGTGGTTGATCTAGATTCATCATTTGAGTCAGCATTGTTCTCGCAATACGCTCAACCGCTTAAACAAGAAGTGTGAAGGTGCTATTGATTTCCAATCTGGAAATTGGAATTTGAATTGGGATGACAAGAAGAAGAATTTACTGAAATGTAATTCAAAGAAATTGGAGGAAAGTCATTAGTTCAGGTCTGATCCAATTTATTCCCTAAGAATACAATAATAAACTAATATTTACTTATTAATTTTAAACAAACTATTAGTAACATTTTAAATGATTAAATCATTTAAATTAAGTTCAGCCCTAAATAAATAAATAAATAAATAATCTAGGAGTAGAAAATTAATACAGTGCTATGCATAAGTTTAGACACCCATACTAAAGTTGACTAAAAAGAGGAATAAAAAAAATCATCTTTTGGAAACTTAATGCCTTAATTTAAAAAATTAGGAAAAATCCAACCTTTAAGGACACCAATTTTCTTTGTGATTGAATAATGTATCATAAATAAATAAATGTTCTTCCTTAAAATACAGGGTGCATGAGTTTGGACACCCCTATGTTAAATTCCCATAGAGACAGGCAGATTTTAATTTTTAAGTATTTAAAAAAAAAAAATTTTTTAGGATACTATGCATCCTGATAAAGTTCCCTTGGCCTTTGGAATTAAAATAGCCCCACATCATCACATAGCCTTCACCATACCTAGAGATTGGCATGGTTTTATTTCAGTTAGCCTAATAGCTAGTTTGATTTGCATTGAGAGATGATCTTATGGAAAGTACCCCATGCCAATCTCTAGGTATGGTGAAGGCTATGTGATGATGTGGGGCTATTTTAATTCCAAAGGCCAAGGGAACTTTATCAGGATGCATAGTAGACCAAATTTTTTAAATACTTAAAAATAAAAATCTGCCTGCCTCTATGGGAATTTAACATAGGGGTGTCCAAACTTATGCACCCTGTATTTTAAGGAAGAACATTTATTTATTTACGATACATTATTCATTCACAAAGAAAATTGGTGTCCTTAAAGGTTGGATTTTTCCTAATTTTTTAAATTAAGGCATTAAGGTCAATTTCCAAAAGATGATTTTTTATTCCTCTTTTTAGTCAACTTTAGCATGGGTGTCTAAACTTATGCATAGCACTGTATTTGCATCAAAATATGATATATTGAGCAAGTATGGACATGTTTCCCCCTAACACCATGCAAATGATCAATCAAACGCTGAAAAAATTACCATCCAGAAAACGCTTAATACCCTTGAACTGAAGAACACTCTTTCTGGAGTCTCTTCGTAGCTTTTTGTTGACAAAATTGTATCAAACTTTACAATTAAGAACTGAAAATTTCATCTTTTCATTTTGTAAGAAAAAGAAGAAGAAAAAAAAACACGTTTGGGGACAGTAATAAAAAATAAAAAAGTTTTTGTAAGCAGTCTCTAATGCCCATCAAAGCTGCATTTATTTGATCAAAAATACAATAAAAACAGTAATATTGTGAAATATTATTAGATTTTGAAACAACTTTTCTACCATAATATAGCCTACACTATTTTAAAATGTAATTTCTGTGATCTCAAAGCTGTTTTTTTTAGCATCATTAGTGTCACATGATCCTTCAGAAATCAAATATGCTGATTTGATGCTGAAGAAACTCTTATTCTCAATGCTGAAAATGATTGTTACTTAATATTTTTGCAGAAACTGATATATTGTTTTTTCAGGATTCTTTGATGAATAGAAAGTAAAAACATTGCTAAAATGATATGTAACACGTTTTTACAGTCACTTTTGATCAATTTAATGCATCCTCGCTGAATAAAAGTATAACTGCTTTCAAAAAACCATCTTACTAACACTTACTTTTGAGCGGTAGTGTTTAAACATACAAGCAAGTGTGCTAATGCAAAATTTAAAAGGTATTTTCAACACATGACAGACCAACACAGATGTACAGGAAACTAATGTTGTTTATTTAAGAATCTTTTTTTTTTTTACATGTCAATCTGGAGAGACAGATTCTCTGCTACTAACCAGACGTGTTGACAGCAGCAGCGATGGCATCATACCAATGCTTGATAACAAACAGAGGAGAAGGAAATAAGCAAAGGACAAAAAGGGCCCTCCCTGGACGAGGCCCCTGGACAGAGCGACGAGGCGCACGCATGCAGATCTGGTGGCTTGACCCAACGGCTGCTCTCCCCCGACTGAGATATTCACGGAAATGATGAACAGTCTTCAGAGTATCCAAACCCATTTCATCACACACTCAACAATCAAAGAGAAACAGAACAACATACAAGTCTTTCACTGTCTTGTAAGGCAAAAACCTTTATCCAATACCATTAGACAGCTAACAGAACAACAAAAGAAGAAAAGCAAAGCAAAGGGTACACAAAAAGGCATGCATGAATGTACTGGAACAATATAAAATCAAGAAATTCTACATAGAGAGAGAGAGATCTGAAATTAGAACAAAAGCGACAGAAAAGGTCTGTGGTTTAAACTCATGTACAGTACTTGATTTCTGCCGAGTGCAACAGCAGAACGACACTCCAAACAGAACATAGTCACGTTAAAAACCAGTGACGTTATGTGGGGGAGTGGATAGTAATAAAAATCACAATTGTCATTTTACAATTGCACCAGCCTGCAGTTATGGCTCAACGCTCGTACATCGGGACGAACAAAGCAGCTGTTCCTGTGCCTAAGGCTGAAACTGCCCCATCAAAACCTGGCCATCTTACAAGAACTGTGATTGGCTAACACATCTAACCACCTGTACGACAAGCACTAACAGTTGATCCCATGAAATTTCAGTCAGGTTTATTACACTTTTGTATTTCGGGGGCAATACGGTACGTTTACAAAGCCAAGCGTTGGGTGAGCGATGGATCGCGGCAAGACTTGTTTTCACAATAAAAACCCATTATGTTCACATCATCTAGCGGGATTTCATTTCCGCTGGATGGGCTGGGTGGGTTCCTCCCTTCAAGTAAGCTCATGGCAGCATGTGGCAGAGCAGACGATGATATGAAGACATATTTTTAAAAGCAGCTCACACCATAGTCACAGAATCACAAGACATCTGACAGCACAGGGCAGCTGAGCGTTAAGGGTACTTGAAATATGTCTATGCGGTCAAATCGCTTTGGTATAATTGGTCAAAACGGCCATTTCCATCACCAGGTCATGAGACTCCTGTGGCACATATGCACCGTCACAGTAAAGCAGTACAGTACGCTGACCGCCTGATTAATAAAGGTCACCAGAAACAAGGGAAGCAAAATTTGGGAAGAAAATGTGCAAAGTCGGATACAAAGCCAGGCTGAAATGTGAATTCACTGAGCTGAACGATTACCCGAGAGAAACTGTTTTGGAAAATATTTGTTACAAGAGAGTGCGAAACATAGAAAGAGAAAGACACAGAGAGAATCACTATCCCGAGGATGTGCATATGCAAATAAGAACTCAATTATAATATAAAAAACAGGGAATTGTTATAAGAAAGGGCATCATTCAATCATTTTAACAGCCTATGAAGGTCATTTGCCCAAAATGAGGTGTCATGTTTTCGAGGCTGAAATCTGCAGAGGACATTGTCTTTTGATAGATCTATTCAAAGATTAATGTAATACCATTTAAAAACATGTTCTTAGGTCTCTTGCCTTAGGTTAAAGTAAGAGTACGGTCAAAAATGACATTTCCATGACTTTCTTGTTGTTCTAAATGTGTTTTCTTTTTTTCCAAATGGCTGATTTACAGTACACGACTTTAAATCGGAACTTTTTTTTAAATTACTAGGCATCATACAACAAGACCTCAGAGCAAATAACGTCATACATTGAACGACTGAGGATCACACTCTACCAGGTCGAAATCAGGGTTGTATAGTGTATTCCAGCCTTAAGATAAGGTAAAACGCAACACTGAAACCAAGAAAATGTCACAAATGAGATCTGCAGAGGTGGAAGTTGTATTTAAATTAGCGCACAGATCTTATGGACTATACTTCTATGATTCTTTTAAGTCCTCATTTAAGCTTGACAGCCCCTGGTCACAATCGACTTTCATTACTTGAAAAAAAGTGCTATTAACATTCTTTAATTCTAAACTTGTTCCATAAAAGAAAGTCACACAAGTTTGGAAAAGACATGAGGTTGAGTAAATTATTATTTTAAATTATTATTTTATGGTTAATTATACTTTTAAATTACTTCTTGGTTGGATTTATAATAAATCTTGGCTTGAAGCAAGAAGAAGTTGCGACCATCTCTCCCCATTACTCTATTGTTGAGTTTTACACTATACAAAGTGATTGTTAGTATTTTGAAGTTTAGTAGAAATAAATTTATTCCCATAATTACATTATGGGATATAATTCTAAAATACAAAGTTTAAACAGCAATCACCTACTAAATGCTTCTCACATAATCATGTTATACCTCTTTGCACATAACTGAACAAGACCTAATGAAAGAATGAAGCCAAGAACAAAGTTTAAGTTTTAACACATCTTAACACAAGTGTCTAAAAAGTTGTACTTGGCTGATCCGACAAAGGATTCTGAGACGGGGTTTCCATGAATTGTTCCCTGAGAGACCCTGCCCTTATTTGCGGACAACTTTGTCCAATTTCCAATCACCATTTTACTGGTTGCTGATCTCCATCCAGGCATTCCTTCAGAACAGAAGATCTAATTATACACCTGAAGGGGAGAAAACTGGGAACATTTTCCCAGATCCTCTATATCTATAATACAGCTTACTCACTGGGCCCATCAGTAAAAAAACAGTTGTCCCAGGCCCTGTGAATTGTAGTGACGGCCCTATTTCAAGAGTAGCGTAGCCCTGGCAGGTCAGACTAAGGTCTGACAGAAAAGCACACATTCGCACACAGATTTGTAGACTAGAGAGGAAAACAAACAAAAATGTCAGGCCTAACGGTGATCCTCAAATTTCCAATTTCTCCACACAGTATTTTCAAGTAGTTCTGTTTTACAAATAACCACAAGCGCTCACCAATACCCCTCCCCATTATTCCACTGTTGTTCATCATGAAACATTGAATTCAAGACAATTTATGCTCTAAAAGGGAAAATTAACTACCAGGCTTCCCTTGCCAAAGGAATCCTATGACGTTTTTATATATATATATATATATACACACGCACATATAAAAAAAGAAATCCGTCCAGCTTTGCCTCAAAGCATCCATGTACAGTTCAAGTGTTGATTGACTAAGGAAACAATTTTGAAATCCTTACGCCACTGGATCACAGTGAAGCATTTTAGTTCTTGCCTTATGGCTTGGCTGAGGCATGTGTTCCTCAACATGGCAAAACAGGCCAATAACGTCTCTCCTTTCTGATCCTTGTCAAGGGGTAAGAGTGACCTCAGAGCTGAGATGAAGAAATGCACACCAGACCACATAAAACCTGGTCCTGTTGCTTAAGGTACTCAGCTTAAGGTACTCCGAGAGACCCCCCCCATCCACCATCCAAGGCCAGCCACGTCAGATAACCTGCCACGCAGCTTGTCCATACGCATTTAAAAACACTAATAAATTAAAAACATAAAAGTCAAAGAATTGTCGAAGGCCGGCTGCCTAGTGAAAATTAATGGATGGTTAATTTTAAAAAGCTCCAGATAAGACTGGTCTTCAAACAAAACAAAAAAATAAGAGCTGTGTGTTCACAGAGACCAGTGCATCTCGTTAAAGTCCACGGCTTCACCCAGGTTGGCATCGGTCTCCAGTAAGCTCATAATGACTGCCATGGCTGCCTCATCAGTGCTCAGAGCGGCCAACCCAGGAACCCCCTCAAGATCCAACTGAGAGCTTCCCTCTGGAGGACAGACACAGAGGAAGAGAATGAAAAAAAAAAAAATGAGTGCCATATTTTGCCATATTTCATTTGGTTAAAGCAAAGTATTGCACAGTATCTTCAGCGCAACATAATTTCAAAAAGATTTCCACACTTATTTCTAAAAACAAAAGGGACAAAACATCTACATTTAATAAGAACAACTGTAAAACAAAAAAGTATTGATTTTAGTTTTTGATAAATTTGTCTTAGTCAACAGCATAGATTTGACCCAATCATCATTCATCTGCCATGACAAAAATATTGATCAGCGTTTTACTAACGAATCATCAAATATATATATTTGATAATAATTAGCATGATTCTCATAGCTTGCCTGGCCAAGGTCATGAGTTCATTTCCTAGAGAAAGCAAAAACTGATACTATGTCTACCATGATTGCTTTGGATAAAAGCATCTGGCAAATGCATAAATGTAATTCATATTACTGTATTATGAGAATCAATATGAATGAGAATAAACAAAACAAAACTACATAATGTGAAAAAAAAGCTGTTTTAAAAAACAGGCTTAATTTTCTTTTTACAAAACAATCCTCCCCCATCCAGGAAAAACCCAGACATGTTCTTGAAAAGCTATAGTATCTTTAGTACCACATGACTGAATAAAATATAGTGCTGTTTTATCTACCCATGAGATTTTCACCCGCTGTGAAGGGCCCACCCCGCGCTTCATCCTCTGAGCTTGATTTGCCAGGCATCTCCACGTCTGTTGCTTCCCCATTTGGCACCTTACAGCATGAGGAGTAACCGTTGTGTTAGAATGCAATAAAGCACAAAACCAGTAAACTCATTTCTAAACACACAGACACAGTTGTTCGGCAGACTCACGTTGCTGCTGGCCTGCGCAAGGGCCAGTGGAGACTTGTCCTGCAGTACACTGAACGGACTTGTATTGCCGCTGGATGGTGAGGAGTTCATCCTTAAGAAAACAGCGTGACATCAGAATTCAAAGAGCTTTTCTTTAGGGATGTGCAGAACTGCATATTATCAAAACTGACTAATTGACGCAGTGCTTCCAAGTATCTTTTGCCATGCAAACTGCTTGGCAACAACAGATAAAGTACAGTACGCCAAAACACTGCTGCTAAAATATCAAAAGTCAAATCTGATTTTTAAAAAAATATTAAATACAGAAGGAAAAAAACTTAAACTAATTGACCTTACAATTTAAGTCATTTGTTGGATAACTAGTTTACATTCAATCCATTTGCAATTTTCATTGCTTGTAATATTTCACTGTAAATCACGTATAATAATAATGTATAATAATAATAATGGAAAGGAAGCTACATAATTGGTTTACCTATTATAGTCCATTATCTCATTAGCGATTTGGGTCCCTATGCATCCAGCGTAAATCATGCCTGATGCACTGGAGATCCCTGGGATGATTGGAAATTGTTGAGACTTCTTGGCATCATCTACAAAACAAAACACAAAAATTACTATCGGACCATAGTCAGATATGTTTAAAGTTAATGATAACAGAGGCTTGCGAAACACAGGGGCTATGCTACTCTTGAAATAGGGCCGTCACTACAATTCACAGGGCCTGGGACAACTTTTTTTACTGATGGGCCCAGTGAGTAAGCTGTATTATAGATATAGAGGATCTGGGAAAATGTTCCCAGTTTTCTCCCCTTCAGGTGTTTTTTATGCAGGCAAAGGGCATACAAGTACAGTTAAAAAAAGCAAAAAAAGGTGATGCATCTATC
The DNA here is from genome assembly GCF_951802725.1 of Rutilus rutilus. Taxonomy (NCBI): domain Eukaryota; kingdom Metazoa; phylum Chordata; class Actinopteri; order Cypriniformes; family Leuciscidae; genus Rutilus; species Rutilus rutilus. The sequence continues at coordinate 36,909,541 of NC_140213.1, forward strand.
TAAAAAGGCGACTGGCTCTTTTAACTGGAAGGCTAGACTTCCATTCATACAGCTGGCACGTTGAATAACCAATTTGTATTTCTATTTGTCTCTTTTCCCTTGTGTATGATCTTGCAATCCAAAATGTAAATTATAGGCACACACCTAGAAACTAACCATATTTACAACATTGGTAGATCTTAATACTCACCCTCCGAGGCCTTGGAACTGCTAGGCTGTTCGGCTTTATCCCCTGATCCACCTGGATTACTTTTACCGCTGAGTCAGGTGGAAAAAGAGTCGATAATAATCTGTTATCTCATCGATCTCAGAATTTGGCTTCGACAGGTTGAATCATGACATTGATACTGAGTAATAGTACTTACGATATAACGGTGTTGGTTGACACTATGTATTCTACTTCTTTGGTCCAGGGATTTATAAAACTAAACCACTGACTTTGTAAGGTAACGAAAGAGCCATATTTCGTTTTGAACTTATAGCAATTTGTCTCAATCTTCTCTTTACTCCTCAGCACTGTAAAAAGGAAGCAACCAAAATGACACATTAAAGGGATAGTGCACCCAAAAATACAATTTGATGTCATTTCCTCACAAAATTCCAATTCCATATGACTTAATGTTAATGAAATAAATAACGTTGAATGTACGGATCGCTTATTTGCATATAATGAAAGTAAATGGAGATCCAGGCTGTCAAAGCTCCAAAATGAGCAAAAAGCACCACAAAAGCAGTCAATTCAACTCTTATTTTATATTTTGAGGAACTTGACGGGCCCTCATTCACTTTCCTTATTTGGACGAGTGGTCAGTACCATCAACATATACAGGATTGGATTTACACGAGTGCAAGTAAACAATGACCGTTTTTCTTTTTTTTGTACTTGCACATGCATGCAAGTAATCCAATATAAATCTACGAGGATCTCTCTGAGGCACTGGCCTTGCGTATCTGCCATTGAAAGCTGTTCTAATGTTCTTTAGAAGTAAGACTAATGATTAACGATGGATGAGGAGGATTTGGCTACTCGTGTCCTTCTCTGTTCTAGGCAATCTGCCCAGTTTCTTGGAAAATACTTTCAGGAAACTGTGTTTACAGCTCCAATGTTCCTAATAGTAAGAATCTAGATGCACTGTACCTTTTCTGTGTCTATCCGCCAAATGAGGCAGGTCGTCCAGGTGGAAGTATTCATAGCAGGATGTGCCTAGCAGCTCCTGGGGTAAGTAACCCAGAATAATGGTGGCTCTGTGTGCATAATACAAATGGATAAATACTTGCTAAATACTTTCTCCTATCACAACATGCAGAGGCAACTGTAAGTAAACCATTGGCAGGTTGATTTCCCAGAGAAAGTGTAAACACTGTGGCACTATCAAACCTTATCATTTGAGAATCTCGGCTATCCTTAAATGACAGCAGTGCTGTGAGTTTGGGGCGGGACTATTTGCATTTCCGACCAATTGCAGATGATGAGAGTGTTTACAAAATAATAAAAAAGACATAAATAAAAGACGGTTTCAAAGCATTCATTATATTTGGTACACCAGAAATTATTCAGTTCATCTTAAACTATCAGCTTCAATTATCATTGAATGATTTTCAAACTTGAGCAGATTAAAAAGAAACTAGAATTTTTTTTCCATAATTATTCTTATTATATAAAAGTATTTGTATTAAATATTTATAATATTTTAATTTGTATTATATTTTAAATAATTTACATCGATTACTGAAAAATACTGTTAAGTACTAATACTATTACGAAAAATGGTTTATGATTTACTCAAATTTTCTCTGCTGGTAAATTTCACAAATAATTGCAGACAAACGGCAAGTAACATTGAATTAAGCATGACATTTTGTAGTAGAAAAAAAAGAAAAAGTTGCATATAATAATATAGTTGTCTCCCTTTAACAAGTGCCAAACTAATACAAGTTTTGATAAGAAAACACATGCCGCCCTCTAGTGAGAATGTCGTGTCCACGTAAAGTCAACTTACTACTGAATAAATGAAGGTAATTACATACTGTGAGGCTATTTTTGTGCAAACAACTATGATTCCAAGTAAAAAAACACATTTAGTTCGTCCTAAAGCGAGGGTAAACTAACCGTTGATCCACGAAGGTGAATTTGCCATCCATGGCGTAGCGGGTGACAAATTCGGTGGGCTTGACCTTGATCTCTCCGTTGGCCTGCGGGAGGGTGTGGGGGTGCACACGGCCCACTGCTACCAGGCAACTGAAGTGGGAGCTCTCTTTATCCACCTCGGCCTCCCCCTCCGTGCCCAGCTGGCGCGTGGGCCAGACGCGCATGTATCCCGTGCAGTGCACGGTGCAGTACCGCTGGGACTCTGACGGGGCAGCCAATCAACACGAATCAATTTACAGGTGAGCTGTGAGCCAAATGTTCCACCATATGTTGTTAAAGAGGGACACAAGGTGCACGTTTCCTTCCCTTTTCGATTTGCTCTATTTAAATCTAAAAACGTGTGATGAAAAACATGTTTTTTTTTTTTTTTGTACTGTGCCAAAAGTGACACATAAAGCTTAAATATAAGCTTTTGCTTAACATGTTGAACAAATTGTATTTTTGAAAAAATAGTTGATAATGCATGTTTAATGCATAAAAATAATAAATGCATAGCTTTACGGGGCTGTCTGAATGACTAGTCAACTAACTGCTTGGGCCAGTTTGGAAAAGACTATGCTCACCAAGAACAGAAACATCAATGCTATCCAAGTCCAGACATCACAGCACAACACTTTCCAAAGTGAAGTCACTATCCAACTATCCAAGTTTGTAGGGATACAGCTGTCGGAATAAAATCCCACAAGCTGTGCTCACACTACTGCATGTGGCGAGAAGAAAGAAGAAAAGATGACGTGTGTAATGGAGTAAAATATGCAGGCCACGTCATCAACACGTCACAAAATGACCACTTGGATAACTGGTTCTCAGCAGAGACATGAAGATGTTTTCCGCTCATATGCGGTCTGAAGTCAAGGAAATTGAAACTTTATTTTAATTTCTACTATTTCTTTTTTTTTACAGAGCAATCACAAAAGACTTCAGTAATGTGTTTCAACACAGTCGATTAGCTTCATGAACACAAGTCTCTTCTGATTCATTTAATGTCATCTCTGGAATTAGAAAACTACCTTTAACAACTTGACTGTAAAATTGTAATTCTACTGACCTTTCTTTTTTGAGGCACCAGCCTGAAAGTCCTTTTCCTCTTTAATGCTAACTTTATTGTACTTCATTCGGCAGAAGAATGAGCGCCGGGCTCCAGAGCACAGCCGAGCCGCTCCGACAGGGAGATCAGCCTGCACCTGCAACCCCGCTATACACACACACACACACACACACAAGAGAGAGTTGGATTGGTTAAAGGAATGCTTCCTCAAAAAATGAATGTTCTGTTATCATTTACTCACCCTCATGTTGTTCCAAATCCTTACAAAAAAGCAATCCTATTTTCTTTACAAAAACCTATTTTATGGCTTCGATGGGCTTCAAATGCAGCCCATGAGTCATTTGGACTACTTTTAATTGTGCTTTTTTGCCAGGATCCAGGTTTGAAACATGTGGGAAGGTAATAAACGAATAATAAACTAACACTTTAAACACTCATGAGAGACTTCTTTCCAAAACAACTTTTAAATGGTAGTGTTTACTTAATTTATTAAGCAGGGTGAACACAGTGTATACGGAAAGACATAAAACTGTATAAGCACGGAAAGACATAAAACTGTATAAGCACGGAAAGACAAAACTGTTTAAGCACTTAAAAGCATTAAGGATGCATGCACAAACTTGACACAGATAACAACATTTATACGGCCTAAATATGCTTACTTTTGGCATCTATGAGGCGCTCCCGTGGGTAGAGTTCAGAGGCAGACAGCTGTTCCTTCACTTTTCCAATGTCTTTTGGATGAACGTAATCAAACAGGCTCTGTCCAATTAACTCAGTCTGGGGAGAAAAATATTCAAATGAGCCATGATCTGACTAATATATTCTGCTAACAGTTCACAATATCATCAGCTTAACTGTTATCATCAGGGTTTTTTTAAACGATCCTCAAAATACTTCAAATATTATACTACCAGTAAAATGTTTGGACATTCTAGACTGATTTATGTTACTTGTGACCTCATAAAACCCTTTAAACAAAAATCTAATGCTTAAAGGATTGAAATTGTTTTTATAGGCACATGACTGAATTCCAATTTAGCGACTTTGTCACTAGATTAGCGACTTTTCAGATCTCTGTAGCAACTTTTTTCTTCTTCAAAATAGCGACTTAGCAAATTTTTGGACTACTATCATACTCGTTCCATTATCTGACAGAAAATATGTAAATAAGAACAGCTGTATTGGACATTTGGTGGCCATATATTATATAAAAATTACAGTATGTGAGCACTGAGAGAAAACCGATGTAAAGAAACGATGTAAACTGCAGACAGTTGGTGAATTACGTCATCTAGCGATTTTTTGAGCAGCCTTTAGCTACTTTCAATTGAAAAACCTTGGCAAATAGTTGGTCTTTTTAGAGTCAAATTCTCCTACCCGACAGTAGTTCAGGATTTTTGAAACAGATTCTGAGAAGAAGACAATTTTTCCACGATCACAGCCAACCACAAAGAGAAATCCATCCGCAGCCTGGACAAGAGAGAGGGAGAGATCGTTTAAGTTTAATGTTGTCATTTCGCAATTGCAAACAGTCAAAATGTCCAAAAGCTATTTTGGGAGGACCTTCCACCCACATTGTCAATAATTTGCTGTGATATTTCTTCACCTATATATGCATAGCTCTATAAATTGTAGGATTTACCCTTAGGACAAGGTGCTTGAGCTCATCATCTGGGAGGAATGCAGGTTTGTAATTGGCTTCTGCAAAGGAGTTGGTCGCTCCTAAAAACAGGACTCCATTACACCACTGTATGACCATGTTTGTTATGCTTTAATTACGTATTCATGAGGAAAAATACATTTTCAAGCTCAATATTAATCTTTGTGCATGCTAGTCTACACAAAAAGCTAATTGTAAAGACAGTCGTCTAGATACCTTTGAGTGATTTGAGGTGCTGGACAGCCATTCGTAACACAGTGAGCTTGTCAAGCTTTCGGGACATGGGGTTACAGGTGGGAATCATCGCTGCCAACTCGTCAATCAAGTTATTCATCTTATCTCGCCGTCGTTTCTCGATCTGACTGTGAGGTTCCCTAAAAGACGACATTATGTCGTAAGTACCGAGATACTCAACGTTGCTGAAATATAACGTCAATTGAGTCTTTGAGTTTCAATGGGAGTTGAAATTGCAAATTAAAAGGGGGAACAAATTAATAAATAAAGGGGGTAAATGAGAATAAATAAATTAAAGTACAAACAAATAAATAATCCCCATAAATATTTAGAGACAATAAGTACCTGATGCACTTAATTTTTAAGTGCTGGTCGTCTCCTTCTGATCTATAAAAACAAAATAATAAAAGGCATACAGACATTAAAAATAAAGAATAAAATTGTGGATCAGGGTGAGTCATACTTCGTATCGATAGTTGGCGCAATACCTTTCCTGATCATCCTCCATATCCTCGTCTAGATTTGATGCAGATTTTGTTTCTCTGGAAACAAAGTGGTGAGATGAGCAAAGTGGTGAGATGAGTAAAGTGACTCATGAAATGCTGCCGTGATTCAAATAGGACATTATACACAGACCACGCACTTCCCTTCCCAAAACATCTCGACTCATTCAGAAAAGTAGGACGGGGGATAACAGGCCAAACAAGAGGATGTTAGTCATACAAATCAGCCCAATATCTCAAACCCACATATATACTCTTTCTAGACACTAGAGGCTGGGGGGTATGGCATATCATCATTTATGTGGGAAGCACAGTTTTTTTTACTAAAAATAACAAATAAAAATAGAGAATAATGCAAAAATCAAAGAGGCAGAGGCAAGTTAATATGTTGTTAGGCAAAACCCAAAAGATCAGCTGTTTACAGCTTTAGTACAACTTCTCAATTTGCCAAATTAATAGAATTAAACATATGCAAGTATGCACAAGTGACCAATCAGAATTAAGAGACAGAACTACCTATTTGTATTCATGTTATAAAGTTATACAATATGAAGATGTTTTTGCACTGCTGCCATATTTATTAACTTATGAACAAACATTACTTTTGCTTTGTGTCTATCAACTTCCTAATAAACAAATAAACTATACAAAGGAGATAAATAGAGTTAAATAATACATTTAAAATTGTGTATATAAAAGCTGCATTTATTTGATCAAAAATACAGCAAAACAGTAATATTGTGAAATACTATTATAAATTCAAATAATAAATAATTAAAATGTAATTTATTCCTGTGATGGCAAAGATAAACGCTCAGCATCATTATTAGTCTTCAGGGTCACATGATCCTTCAGAAATCATGCTAATATGCTGATTTCATTATTACAGCTGAAACTGCTTAATTCTTTTGTGAAAACCGTGATATATTTTTTTTCGGGAATCCTTGATGAATAGAAAGTTCAAAAGAACAGCAATTATTTGGAATAGAAATTATAAATGTCACATTTGATAAATTTAAAAAAAAAATTTCTGTGCTCCTTGCTGGATAAAAGTATTAATTTCTTTCAAAATAAAACAACTTCTGAAAAATTTTAATTAAATCATTCTTTTTTTTTACTTAATGTTTTATTATTTAAAAAAGGCAATACCATACTGTTATTTACATTGTTAATATACAAAACATTTCATCTTTAATTTTATTTTACTGTGAAAATAACAATTTTGTGATATGCACAGTTACTGACATATTTTTGTCAAACCACTACTAGTAAAAACATAAAAAATATTTAAAAATGTACTTACGGGATGTCCATGCTGCCTTTCCGTTTCCTGGGCAGCTCCATGCCTGAGGCCATGCCGATGACTGAGCTGGGGGTCATCAAACCAGACAGAGAGACGGAGAGGCCCTGGGGTTCCTCTAATGCATCTCCTGCCATTAGTGGGAGGGATTTATTTTAGTAAAGTGACAAAAAGAAACGTGCCAAAACATTGTGAAGTAGGCAGGACTGCAATGTTCAACCACGTGCCACATATCTGAACCAGGGCACCGTGGAATAGATTTCATAACAGATTTTTATGTGAATTTTTGTCTGTGTGGCGACCTAAATAATAAACAGGACATTTTTATCTTGTGAAAGCAGTCACAAGAAAAAAACATTTTTTAGAGTGTAATCTTAAAACCCACAAACCCAGTTTATACCTGGTTCTTAGAAACAGAGGAAGTTCAGAGAGAACTACTTGCTGTATTGAGGCAGGCCGACCATAAGCACAATACAGACAACCTACTTCACCACCGCTAGAACTTGCATCACTCCTTCCTTTATGCTCATCTATCGGCCCATTTTAGACAATGAAACATCAATTAATATACAGTCTTTGGCTTCCTGTACAAACAAGGCTTCATAACCAGAAGCCTTTATGGCAGTGTATCTAGGTTTATTTACATTATATCCAGTCTGAGGACAAAACACCAGTCAAACACCATACGGTTCATTGAGTTCAAACAGATTTAGGAAAAAAAACAAAACAAGAAGAATTATTTTTTTCACTCAGCAGTATTTAGTTACTCTTTCAAATGAAAGCAATGGAATCTGATGGGAAAAAAAAACTCTTAAAGTTCCTGTTCTCCGTGATCCCATTTTTCAAACTTTAGTTAGTGTGTAATGTTGCTGTTAGGGCATAAATAATACCTGTAAAATTATAAAGCTCAAAGTTCATTGCCAAGCGAGATATTTTATTTAACAGAAGTCCCCTTTCAAAGCCTACAGCGAACGGCCGGTTTGGACTACATCCCTCTACTTCCTGCTTTAATGACGTCACTAGAACAGTTTTTTGACTATCCTCCGCCGACAGGAATACACAAAAAAGGGGGCGTGGTCTTGTTGCGCTCCTACGGAGAAGAGGAAGAGTTGCGTTTGTAGAGTGTGTTTGTCGCCATGTCGTCGAGACGCTGTTATTTTCATCCCGGAGTCAAATCACCTTTGTTTGGCCTGAGCGCATGCATCTCCACGTTATGGTAAGAGGCGTGACCTTTCCGGGCAACGTGCGCTAAGCTGCTGTCGAATCACAACACAGGAACCGCTGGCACAATCAGAACTCTTTACGTATTTCTGAAGGAGGGACAAGTCATCAGCCCGTTTTTAGGACAGTGAAAACAGCGGTATACAGATAAGTAAATTGTGTGAAAAATACTGTGTTTTTTTACACCCGAAACATGAACATGTTATATTGCACACTGTAAACACAATCAAAGCTTCAAAAACACAGGAAAAACGGGAACTTTAACGTCAATAGATACCATTTCAGTTTTGTTTTCTATTTATCGAAAGAAAGAAAAAAAAATCCATGGCTAACTGGCCTAGTGTGATTATAAATGCAGAAAAGTGCAATTTAAACAAATATATTCAAAGTTAAAGGGCAAGTACTCCACACAAACTCTAGCAGGTGATAAGATAAGAATTTTTATTGTCATTGCACATCAGGTAGGCTATACAATAAAATTGCAGTGCATAATAAATATATAAACATAAAAAAGTGGCTTGGTTCACAACATGATTTTGCGGCTTCTCTTTACTTTTTCTGAACATTTTTGCCACATTATCACTAAACAAATCAAATAACAACTGGGGAACTGAAAAGGGATGACAACATTTCACAAGAATGGAAAGCATATTAAAACATTTTCTACCAAACTCAAAGTAAAGTAAAGAAATGTAAACAGAAATTTTTCTACTATATTTTAAAATTCAATAAATGATAATTAATTGTAATTATCATTATTATTATGACAATCAATAATAATAATAATAACTTTAATCGAAAAAAATGATACTATTGAAATAATAACAACAACTAGCCTAGTCCATGATGAAGTAAAGTTACAATGAGAAAAAACTCACTTCACATGAGGGCGGTTCATTTCAGTTCAATCATAATATTTGTTCAAATAACTGCAGTGTGACTTTTTTTAAATCAAACTCTGCAGCACTTCCTGCCACCAAGGGACATAATGAAGCTGTATTTGCCATCTGTTATAGCCATTGACCACCAAAATCCATTCACAAACTCCCAGTGAGCAGAGCAACTTATTCATGAACAGGCTTTCACAGTGCAATCTGTTTTTCCCGCCTGCTTCACCTGTTCCTTTAAGCCTCTAAGACCAGCAGACACGCTCGTCCACGGGCATGTGTACACGTGCGTACCGTGTGTGTGTTTTCACAGTGCCATCAGGTTCGGGCGACAATGGCACGGGCCAGGCCAAACACAGCTTGTGGCCCTGGCTCCTATATTTAACAGTCCTCTGCGAGCCTTGTGACCTAAATAGACGTTAACAGATCGGCAACAACCTGATTTTTAATTCTGCGCGCTGGAGTGAAGATCTGCGGTGGGATTATTTGGTTTTATGAGGCCGTACCCAACAATGAAGAGCTCCGTCTTTCACTGGCTCATGATATTATCTGGACTCCACTGACCTGCATTTAGATGCTCGCGCTCATGACAACTGTGTGATGTCATTTGCACAAGAGAAAGGCCATTTCACTGACTCACTATTCACACTGATGTGAAGATTTTCAAGGACCATTGATTCAAACGCATACACATGCATGCATACATGCATGCATATGCGTAGGAATGGAACAATCATATTCCAAAGTAGTAAGTATTCAACCTCAAAACGAAAACATCACTCAACATATTAACCTTACCTGCTTCGTTCTCAAAACGAATGCATTGTGAGTGTAATTATACTCTTTAAAAGCATTAAAAGCAATACACACCCACACTTTGCAAAAGTGCCTCAGTAGTCAAGTCAGTACTAGATAGTCCAACTAAATTACTTGGAAAAAACGGTCACTGTGAACACTAGTCATCGCACAGAAAAATGATCATGTCATAAGGTGAGCTAATTATTCATAAGCCTATACTTTACGCTGTGACCACAGAGCTGCATGAGAAACGTGTCCGACCTCAATTTATTTACTTCAACCATTGTGCAAAGAAATGTGACAAAAGTGCATGAAAGTAGGTCAGGGAATCGATTTTAGCACACTTTTGGCACCACACCTTGGTAGTATTTTGCTGAGTTAAGCATTTAAGTGACTGTTCAGCTAAATGTTTGACAGGTAAACACAAGGTTCTATAATAACTACTGCTGACGCATTGTCATTTGTTAGCTGATCATAGTGTTTGCGTCCTGCAAAACTTTAAATACGTCAACATGGTTAAGTTATCTAGCTGGCTGGCATCTTTGAGGTTTTGCGAGTGAAGAATGATTTGTGATTCGCGGCATGAGCTCAGACAGGTCATCACATCGTGTTATCAGCTCTCATCTTTAAGTTGGGTACCACAATAACTTGCGCTGCCAAATCAGCTTTTCATTTTCAACCAATTTATCACTCGTGACACAAAAACGTAAGTAATCCCAAAAATAAATCACAACAGGGTGATCAGAACCCCGACATGAAACAGAGGGTACGGAAACTTGTTTCCGCCAATGCATTATTATTTTTCTTCTCGTAATTATGTGATATAAACTCGCAATTCGGACTTTTTTTTCCTCAGAGTTGTGTGATATACTGTAAAGTCGCAATTACGAGTTATAAAGTCACTTTCCAGCTTACAATTCTGAAGTTATATCACGCAATTCTGACTTTATAAATCAGAAAAAACTCACTTCACATGAGGTGATCATAGTATTTGTTAAAAAAAAATTGGTATGACTTTTTTTTTTACCTGCCACCAAGGGACATAATGAAGCTGTATTTGTCATCTGTTACAGCCATTGACCACCAAAATCCATTCACAAACTCCCTGTGAGCAGAGCAACTTATTCATGAACAGGCTTTCACAGTGCAATCTGTTTTTCCACCTGCTTCACCTGTTGCGTTAAGCCTCTAAGACCAACAGACACAATTGTGAGAGAAGAAAAGTCAGAATTGAGAGATAAAAAGTCACTGTGGCTGAGGGGTCTGCTATTTATTTTCCATCAATGACTGGGTGAATGTAGATTATTCCACTTATTAAATGGCTACTTGCCAAAAACAAACTAAATAAATAAATATATACACATGAAATATTGATTAAATAAACAGACATCTTGCAATTATTTGTTGTGTGAGGTTTAAGCTTAAAAAGAAAAGCTATGGTTACTGATAAACTGTGAAATTGACAAATGGTTTAGTGCCTTATTAAAATTTAACAGCAAATGATTCATTATTTAGATGAAAAACCATGTTAATTCTTCCCATGGTTGAATAAAACACTGGCACATTCCTGTCACTAAAGTCAATTACTAATGTCTAGGTTGTTTAAAACCACAAACCAAGCCAGTTGAAGCATCTTGGCAATAAACAGCATGACGAAAGCAAAACTCAGATGTTTATTTCCAGAGTTTTTCATATTAATGTAGTGAAAATGACTTCAACTTTCCCTAATTTCAAAACGCGCAATTTTTTACTCTAGAAATTGATCTAAAATGTGAGAATCCATAAATGTGACAAATTAGTTTAAAAAAGGTATTCAAGTTTAGACATGACCTAATTTTTCTAACAAATTACAAAAGTGCCTTGCCTCCACAGCTGACAGTTTAGAACACTTTATCATTTTGATAATTGGGCAATTAATACAGGGCTATAACCACCACATACATAAGCTAGAGCACTATTTTAAAAAAGCATTCACTAAACTAACTCAAAAATGCAACAATAAAAGTATTATGTAGCTATATAAAAGTATCATTCTTTTTACAAACCGTACATATTTCTAATGGATCACATGAGTTTAGTCTCACGCTTATTCGTGTTTACCTCTTAATGTATAAGAAAAATTGTGGCATAGAATTTTACATTTTAAATGTACTAATTATTATTGCTTCTAATCCTTTTATCTGCCAATTACACTTTATATTGTATGTTTTAGTTTAGAAAGTTTGACTATATTTTATTATAACACATAATTTTGATGTGGATTTGTTATAAACTGGATAAACTTGCTTGATGCTGTTACTCCTTTAACATAAATAATAATCACTATACAAACACGAATAACCAAGAACGTGAAACTAGGCAAGACAATCAGTTAAAAATGCTTAACATCTAAATAGCATAATCAACAATCACATGATTTTCTGATGTCTAGACATGAAGGCAACCGGAAACCATCTCTTTGACAGGAAGTCTATAGTGCAAGCCATAAAACTGACACAAAGAGTTGCGATGGGATAATCTGAAAGACTGACAGCCAAACAATCACTCCTGACTATGATCTCCAGGATTTAAAAACAATGTTGTAAAGAGGTCCTTGAGGACGAGACCATGAAAAGAACTTTAATCAAACGCATACTCAAAATAGCCTCGCCATTCAAATCAGAGAACCTCTTCAAGGACCATGACAACGTGTATATGCAACACATACAGGGATGACCCACTAATACTACAATCTTAAATGCTGAATAATTCTCATTTTAATTGTACTAAAATACAGTTCCTTATTCCTTAAAAAGAACAGATTATAAGTTGCGACAAACAAATTTACTGACTAATACAACAAATACTTGCTCTCCATGACTTTCATGCAATAAGGTCCTCTGAGATGTAAAGTCTTCCCTGTAGTTCAGAATCAGGTGTAGCAAGCCATGGTGCAACACATTTCATCTACATCTACAGCTAGACATGCAGTGGTCAAAGTGTTGTTTAAACAGTGCAAAAGCATCGTAATACACCCCTGTTCTTCTGACCTACTTTTATGAAAGACTATGAACTTCTAATAAAACATTTGATGTTTTTACGTCTGTCTGTACTGTATACCTCACATACATATTTATACTGTGATGGATTTTTTAATTAAACATAACTGAATCCTAAATGTTTCAAAACCCTTTGGTCAAAAACACTCAAGTGTCTGTGTGTTAGTGAATCATGTCTGAATAGAACCGTCTCCAGTCAACTCGACAATAGCCTACATACATGTACATAAACATATATGTGTGTGTGTATACAGTATGTATAGCCTATATACACACATGCACACAGACATATGTATAATATAACACAATTTTTTATGTCAGATGCGATTAATCGATTTGACAGCACTAAATATAAAAAATTAAATATAGTAAATAATAGATTAAATATAATATTATAAATGTAGGACTCTGAAGAATTCAGCTCTATGTGCATTTTTCTAATGCATTGTATTGTTTTTGCAATGCACTTTTAAATAACATTTTATTTTCTTTATCTCCAAATATTAATACATATTGTCATTGAGGTATACCCCACATTAAATCATTAAGAGATGAAGGTATTGATGTCATGCTGTCTTGTTCCTCCATGAATAATTACCAGACAATTTGCCAGGGCAAGTGCATTTATTTGTCAGCTAAGTTATAATTTATCAGACGGGCCAGAAAGTAAATAACTGACCTGCCAAAACGCCTATCAGTGAAATGACTGGAAACTATAACTCAAAAGGCCAGTTACCTAAGAGACACACTTTCCAGATAAGACCCAAAATTCCAGTCACGTTTCTCAGTGTTGGGGAAGGGAGGGGGTGTCTGTCACGAGACCAGACAAACCAAACTGGCAGCAGATTTAGGTTACACGTTTAGCAGGAATTATTAGCACAATCGGTCCATTCCATTAAACAGCTTTGTTTCGGATTGTTTATAGGCTAGTTATGCAAAGGCTCACTGATTGTGTTAGGCTGAAAAGAGAAAGCAACGCCTGAAGAAGAGGAGGGCATCACAGCCCAAGCCTGCACGTGCGCTGTGTAAGTGTTTGACCTACATATTACACAACCCTCACGTTACAAGGTCACGTTACAAGAAATCAGACTACATCAGGCAGCACGATGACCTCACAATGCGAATGATTCACATTTACGTCACAACAACATGCAGTTTCACTCATTAAAGAGGACACTGAATTCAATAGGGGAAAGGCATCTGTGCTAGACAGAGTTTTTGTGATCTTTTGTGAACTCATTTCACTATCAAAACAACAGTGAATGCGTATGAAACCAGCATTATAGCCTAGTTTTCTATTTGTAAGCTAATGGTTGAGAACCGAGAACATAGCAATCATTATTAAAATAAACCAAAACATTTTTGACTACTTTTTGATTGGTTATGACAACGTTTAGAGATACATGGGGGTTTGTGGTAATCAGTAATATATTATAACAAATAATTGAAGGAATCAGTTAATAGTCATCACATTTCCTGTTTGTTTACCATTTAACTTACTGTTTTCTTTTAAACGCATTTATGTCTCAGTTAATAGTCAGAATTTTACATTTAATTTCTGATTACTTTGTATATTTTGTGTTCAACAATAGAGTGCTGAGTTCAAAACAGTACTTATTTCTACACATTATTCCATTATGTGGAAACATTATTCCTCAAAAGTACTATTAAAAGAATGGCTAAATTTGTTAGGGAACAGGAATAATTAAAACATGTAGGCCTATCAGAATGGAAAACAGAACAGTTACATTACGATTTCCAAACAAATGTAAACACAGTAAATCGTCGATTTGACGTGTTTTTCCGGATAAGATCCGATTCTTTTTTTCGATCCTCGGAGTAGGTTTAGGAAAATATAGCCTTTATATAAAAATAGTTGGCCATATGAACGAAACAAAGTTCAACAAAACAAAAAAGAAAAAGTCGCTGGTAGCATGTAAATTAATTTATTAAGACGTTTAAAATAAACCACAACTGATCTGACTGAATGCGACGGCAGCCAATCAGCCAAGGCCTCGCAAAATATCTACAGATAAAACATGCTACATTTAAAATACGTGCCTGTCAGTCACATTAAAACCAGAATATATGATTAAACGCGGCGTTAAAGATCCAAATGTGCCTCTGAGAGCAGCTCCTACGCAGCCCTGCTTGTGTTTGCTAGAGTTCGCTCTACTGAACTACTGACCTAGTTTCGCTGCGAACGCGAGTGTGCAAACCAATCAGCGGGGAACACCGAGATCTCCCCTCTCCTCCGCCCGGCCGGCACACAGCGCAATTACACCCAACTTCATGCGGACCCGTTGAGGGTGGACTAACTTGTATTGTTTCAGGCGGCGTTTACCTGTCTTTTCCCCCGTCGCTCCGTCACCGCCGCCAGCCGCTGTATTCCTCGCCGACATGGCTGGAGCCGGTACGCCGCGGCCCAGGACTCCGATGCTGCATGTGGAGAACCGAAGGCGGTGGTTATTTGCAAAGGGGGGAGAGAGAAAAAGGAGAGGGGACGGCGGAGGGGGGGTGGACGGCGAGGCCTGTATATTGATTCAATTATTTTTCTTTTCAACTAACTGAATTGGGAGGGTGGGCTGAGCGTAAAAACGTGCAAGGAGAGGACACGATGTAAGCAGGACAGTGGTTGAAATCCCGGGAAACGCGGAAGACGACGGCGCACAATCTCCTCCTACCATCATCACACCGCCTTCTCGTGCTGTCCTTACCCTCACGTTACTAACCTAGTAAAGTCACGCGATATGTTACGCAAGCCGAGAAAAATGCGGTCACGGATGCGATGGCGGTATGCGGGTCCTGAACGGAACCGGGCGCTGCTGGACACTGTCATCTTTTCGATTGCAGCAATGTGATTCGACCATGTCGCATTCAGCTTCTGCACCATCATATTTATATTTAGACCAGAACTGTTTGTTTTATTAAGGCATTACCTGAAAGTACATAAGTAACATAGGCCTGTTGTTTTGATTATTTGTTGGGGTAAGTTTATAAGTAGCCTATTAAAAAAAAAAAAAAAAAAAACATTAGTTAAGCTCCCTATTCTATTTGGTTAAGAGTGTCAACATATTTTAAAGCCTTTTATGTCATAAAAGGAGCGATTGTAAGAATGTCTTACATCGCCTGTAAATATTCTCATATGCCTATTTGTTTGCAGCAAATTCATATTTTAGAAATCTACTATTCTACTTCAAGTAGCCTACAAAGACTTACAAACCACAATGACATTTTAAAATTGAGCATGAATCCTACTGTTTTGTTTTTATTCATTGTGGCAATTAAATTTACCGGTTCAATTCGAGTAATCATTATTTGAGTAATCATTGTGTATAATGCTTTCACCGGGAAATATTATTTAATGCAAAAAAAAAAAAAAAAACCTCGTCAATCAAACATTTGCTCGTTCATGCTGTTAACTAAATTAATAAAAACGATGATAGCTATAGGTAATAATATCTTTGAAATAAAAAAGTGAAATGGCATGTTTTTGTTTTACATGAAACGCCCCTTTATATGTTTTTAAATGTCTATGTAAATTTCATACATTTTTTGTAGAGGACCTATTGTATATTTGAGAATCGAGTGTGTGTGTGTGTGTGTGTGTGTGTGTGCGTGGAAGGGGGGGGGGGGGGTCACGTGAAAAAATAAAGACTGTTCTTAATGCGGCATCTGTTCTTATTTCGATTCTAATCATTGTGATCTGAAGAAACTAAATTTAAATGTATCTTATGGAAGTGTCTTTGCATTTTTTTTTATTTAGTTCAGTTACAGACATGCAATGCAAAGAGTAGGCTACAAGGCAAATATAAGTAGTAATTGTAGTAGGATACAGTTCAGAGTAGCCTGTGAAACAGAATAACAACATCTATAACCTAAAATGAGCACACACACACACACACACACACATATATATGACACAAATATATTGGGATTATAAGTGTTAATATTAGGGCAGTAACATTCATTTGAAAAGCTTTAACATTTTTATACCTTTTGTTTTGTGATCTCACGTTTGTAAGGGGTTCAAAGTATATTGTGAGATCAGCAATAAAAAAAAGTAGCCTAATATACATATATGAGGGTTTATTTTGAGTTATTTTTGTCTTATGATTAAAAAACTGCCAAAACCGTACTACCCTCTCTGTTTGCATCTACACGGTTGATTAAGCATATCTGAATGGAAAAATAAACACTAGCGCCAACTAGTGGACAAGAGTTGCACATCTTAATCATTTTTATTTTACTCTGTTGATCTCATGTAGCTGCAACTAAGCTGTGTTATAGCCACAAACAACACAAATACACACAAGCAATTAAATAATTATTTCCAAGCCTAGAAAAGTAAAGAATTTCTGTAGTTTAGTAAATTTGCTCAGCTCTCTATATATGTTTCACCAGGTAATTGCACGTTTTTAATAATGGTAAAAGCCCTTATAATAATGATGAAGAGCTTGGAGAATAAATGAGGCACAGGAAAAGCATAGGCTACATAAAGATAGTGTGCTTTGGGATATTTGCATATAGTTCAAAATTATTATTTTATTTTAATTTGTTGCGTCTAATGCTTTAAACTGGCCATAAACTATGTGATGCAAGACAAATGCTTCATGAATTTCTTTTTAAAACCCTGATAGTCTCCAGCACAGTAAAGCTCAAATATAATTGAACACTTATAGGGACAGTTCACCCTAAAAATCATTATCTCACCCTCAAGTTTTTCCAAACCTGAATGAGTTTCTTTTTTTCTGCTGAACACAAAAGAAGATAACTGAAAGAATATGGGTAACCAAACAGTTAATGGGCCCCGTTGACTTCCATGGGGGAAAAAATGCTATGGAAGTCAATGGGGCCCATCAATGTTTGAACTCCTGTGAACCACTAGATGTCACTCTGTTATTTAAAAACAGAAAGTGTCGTGGACAATAGTATCACTATATGCAAATATTAATATAGAACTTACTAAATAATAAATAATTTTTAGTAAAAGTATATGGGTCACTGACATGGAACCTTTTCGTCATGTTATTCAAAAAACATAAAAATTCAACAAATTTAAAAAATTGGTAACATTTTACAATTAGGTCTCATTAGTTAATGTATTAATTAACATAAACTAACAATGAACAAAACATTTGTTATGCTATGTATTAATCTTTGTTAATGTTAGTTAATAAAAATACAGCTGTTCATTGTTCATGTTGGTTCACAATGCATTAACTAATGTTAACAAATACAACTTTTGATTTTAATAATGTATTAGTAAATGTTGAAATTAATTTTAATTTTAGAATAATAAACGCTTTAGAAGAATTGTTCATTATTAATTCATGTTAACTAATGAAACCTTATTGCAAAGTGTTACCAAAAAAAGTAAAATTGTCTAGGTTGTGTAATAGTCCAGAAATAACGAGGTTCAATTTCTTGAGAAAAAGAAATGTCGCCATAAGACATAACCTTTTATCATTATTTATTTTGGAGGAAAACATTGGAGCAATATTATTAAAATTCAAAATTATTTTGTCTGCCAAATCATTGTCAGTATTGCGCAACCAACGGGTAGGAACCTTATGTGACACACACAAAAAAAAGATGATTTTTATTCACATTGTGTGTAAAGAATCTTCATTTGCAATTTTTGCACACCTGGTGATTTTGATTGCATATGAAAATAGTAGGCCTAGCTTAAATCCCGATTTCTGCAGGGGTCTTGCACTGAATGCCAGACCTGTAGTGAGACAGATTTTATTTATGGCATACAAGCATCGGTGAAACAGAGCCTGGGAGTCCAGCGCAACACCATACAGACTTACCAATGAATTTTTTAGACCTCAATATATGAATTTTTAAAGCACACTGCGTTTTTGATGATTATTGCGTAAAAGAGGCTTTCGCAGGAAAAAGGTGCAGTGCTTCACTCACAAAAGCAATAGAATTCCATTGCGAATGTGAGATTTGAACATTGGCACTCACAGTTTGAACCTTTATGTCAGTGTTTGGTTGTTGACGTTGATACGTTTGACCCGTGAACCCCTGGAACGGTTCCTCGGGATAAGGGTTAGACTGGGACTGTAGGACGCAGTGTCTTGTTACACCTGCTCATATCATACAACCTCGAGCCTGCGATCCTTGACTTCTCTATCAATATTTGATGAGTTCTGCTAGTCACTCTTTTTGGCCTGCTGTTGTATAGCCAAGAAGACCGAAAAGGGAGGGGTTGGAGAAGAGGAAGGTGTTCGGCATCTTCTGTCACTGTCTGTGAGGGGACCGAGGAGAACGTTGGAGTTTCCATTATTGATGTATGTAACTTTCGCAATGCTGATACACTGAACCGAAGACACCTGGATTCGTCCCGTTTCTCTCCTTGTGCCTTGTTTCTGGATGTTCTGTGGCCAAACCGCATGAAGGATTGTACCCAGACGGTCAAAAACCAAAGTCCCTCCTCTTCTTTCTCTCCGTGTGTCTTCTTGTCGTCCCTGGCTCGGCATCTCTCCTCCTCCTCCTCCCCTCCAGCACACCTAGAGCATCTCAGTCCAGCTCAGGAGAGGATGCGCACCAGCGCCTAGTGGATATCCTGCTGTTTTTTTCTGCAAGAGCAGAAGAGTGAGAAGACAAGTGTTTGAGGGACAGAAGTGCAAGGGAAGGAGAGATGCCACTGGGGGGGTTTGCGGGTCTAAAGGAGAAGCTCAACCCGGGGAAGGAGGAGTTGAAGAACAATGTGGGCGACTCTCTGGGGAACCTGCAGAAGTAAGTGTGATGGCAGTTGAATGGGAAACTAAGCGCTAAAAGGAAGATGTGAGAAGATTGCTTGTGCACATTTACTGTATCATGCTTTTGGTATATTGAATGAAATTGGAAATGATATAGAATTTAGAAATCAACTCAAAATTGATTGAGCAGCTGATTTTTGAGAGAAATTGCCTAATAATAATAATGATTATATATATATATGAAATGGTAAAATAAATAAAGTACAGGATGTATAGTACATAGCCTAGATAGATATGATGTTTATAATATAGGTATTGGGATTTTGGTATAATTTTGCTAAATATATATATATATTCAATAATTTGTTTTCAATATGCCATAATGTTTAAAGAACGGTTACAAACTGTTTGTCAAAGAAAGTAAGAAATGAGAAAACCTTACATTATAAATGTAAGATTCAAGCTTTTAAATATCTCTGTATCATCATGCACAAACCTAATAAATTCACTTTGAACCTTGGCCAGTAATTCAAAAACATTATATAGTGTTATAGGTGTGTATACATACATATTTAATATCTAGTTCATCTGAAGAGATTAAAAAACTGAAGATTCCATGTAAGAGCGAGATGTATGTCTCTTAAATTGCATGCACATTAGACAGCTTAATATGTGAGATAATGTAAATAATTTCCTGTGTTTGAGTAATATTGCCAGGGCATCTAGCTAGTGTGATTGGCAAAACTGAATATATGGGCACACCAAATAATAAAGTCATGCAATATTTATTTTCATTCCTACTTAAAATTTGCTTAATTCTTCCATGTTTAAACTGTACAGTACATTTAGATTTGTGTATTAACTAAGTAGATTTGTGTAACAGTTGCTCTAGAGCACTGCCATTTCCAAAAACAATATATTAATATAATTAATTATATGTATTAATATAATCATTATAATTATGTCCTAGAAAATAAGTGTAGTGACAGGTATTATTTGAGAGAATGCAATGCTCATAGAATGGTATCTACATGGCATCTTATTTTTACTTTTTTGTGGTGAAATGAGAATAATGTATTATCTTGGCTAAATCTTTCTAATATATAAGCTGCTATTATCTGTTGATGGCAACAGCGATGCACATTGAGCAGCTATAGCCAACCTCTTATGATTTAAGAGGTGATATAGGTTACAGTTTTTTAACTCTCCACATCTGTGTTGTTGATTATTTTTTACTTTCATTATTTATTTTTTTTATCTTATGGCAATTCAAAAAAAAAAAAAAAAAAAAAATCAAAATGATAAGAAGTGTCTGGAGAGTTTTCATTCAAAACCAAAAAACAGAGACGGAAAATAAAGTTTTTCTGATCTGAATAAGTGTGTGCATTGTTCACAATAGAAAAAAAAAAAATTGTGTGAGGTCCGTTTCGAGTGTGCACCAGACCAGGACTTCATCTTAAAGTGGCTTTTGTGCAATAACAGCGTTAACAAACATACGGCTCTTAAAATGATTCCTCTTGATCTTCCATTCACAATCTGCCAGTATCCAGCTTTTAGTGAGCTCCCTTCTTCTGTACATGGAAGAACTC
Source organism: Rutilus rutilus (assembly GCF_951802725.1). Lineage (NCBI taxonomy): Eukaryota > Metazoa > Chordata > Actinopteri > Cypriniformes > Leuciscidae > Rutilus > Rutilus rutilus. The sequence continues at coordinate 36,930,684 of NC_140213.1, forward strand.
AGGTGTGCATTTCAAAATAGACAGATGAAAGTAATTCCTGTGAGGTGGGGGATGAGAGGAAAGATGCAGGTTCAGTAATGGAACAGGTGCGTGCAGGCGAGAGGGGCGAGCGCCAAATGCAATGTGACCTTTTCTACTCCACACTCTGGAAACCAAAATTTACTCTGTCCATCCAGTACATCATAATATGGGTAAAGCTAAAGATAAATTTGCAATCCGAAAAGCAGTCCAGTTCAAATTGTTGCCACGGCATCTAGCACACTATCATTACATCATCATGCACAAACCTAATACATTCACTTTGAACCTTGGCCAGAAATTCAATAGCTTTCTTGGTATCCATACATACTGTATTTAATATCTAGGACATAAGAAGAGATTAAAAACCTGATATCTCTTATATATTTCTTGAACATTAATACAAAGTTCTGTCATGAAACTCTAGATGGCGAAAGCTGATATTTCCGTAACTCATTCTGCTTGCAATCACATCGTTCTCTATAGGGCCAAGCTGATTGGTTCCTGCTGTATCAGTAGCCAATGAGCTCACTGCTCAACCTTCAAATACTTGAATACTTGATCGCAGTTGCAGCGCACTTTCATAAACCCTCCAACTTCCCCAGCTCCACCTGTATATATCTGCTATGGGTAATTCATGTATGCTATTGTACAGCAGCAGCATCTTACTTGCTCACAGCAGGGTGTCATGTGTGTATTGGCAGTAGCAAGTCCTGTACTTGCTCTTTAGCAGCAATAACCTACAGCAGCAGCAGTGACCAAACATATCGGCATTGTCATATCCATGACCATGCCAAACACTCCGAGAGTTGTCATGACAGAACTCAATTGTCTGTGAACTCAAGCCATTTCTAAACCCATTTGTTATCCCATGGTAGGAAGATTGATGGCTCTAATGTGGATGAAGAGGACAACATTGAGCTGACAGAAGATGGCCGGCCAGTGGCAGCCCCTAATCGTAGCCCACCCCTTTTGGATTGTGGCTGCTTTGGCCTTCCCAAACGTTACATCATCGCCATGCTCAGCGGACTTGGCTTTTGCATCTCGTTTGGTATCCGCTGCAACCTCGGTGTGGCCATTGTAGAAATGGTTAACAACAACACTGTCTACATCAACGGGACTGCCGTCATGCAGGTGAAACCAGGAAAATAATGGCATTCCCATACATCCCTCATCTTATTTTTAGTACAATCAAATTTATCTTAATAATTTATCTTAATTCAACATATATATTTTTTTTATTCTGATTTAAAAAAAAACTGGCTGGAAATTAAATAAATGTAGAAATTGTTATATTGACAGCTCCAATTTTGAACAGTTTGTGAAAGAAAATCATATATAGTGTATCTATTTCCTAATCAGATGTGTTTGTGTGAATGTGTGTGTGTGTGTGTATATATATATATATATAGAGAGAGAGAGAGAGAGAGAGAGAATATATCACACACATATTTCCAATCACACACATATATATATATATATATACATGAGTATATATTGGAAAATAATTGCTTAATTTGATCACGGTAAATATTTTTCTCACACAGTCAATTGGTCTTAATACATGAAAATATACAGCTTTAATATATTTTTTTACATAGTGAGTCCCTATAATCAGTTCCTTGGCACGAAAAGTTTAGACTGTTAAGACAATACATTTTACTTCTTCAGCTATCAAGTTCACAGGACAGATTCTTTATTCTCATCAATGATTTGTTTGGTAGTTAGCGGACACAATTTCCTGTAATTTCCTTTCATAAGAGATATTGGGAAGAAGACATGACTCACACACACAGATTAACAAGGACATTTTACTATGTATGTCTCGTGATAAATCAACCTGAATTTTCCCTATTATACACAAAAATGTGCAACAAGTTTGTAGTTTTTCTTCTTCTTTTTTTATATCTAATATTTTCAAGCTAATATGGTCTTCTCTGATGTTTGTGTCCTTTAGCCAGCTCAGTTTAATTGGGATCCAGAGACAGTGGGATTGATACATGGCTCTTTTTTCTGGGGCTACATTGTCACTCAGATCCCTGGAGGATTCATCTCCAATAAGCTAGCAGCTAACAGGTGAGCATGTTATAGTATAACTCTCATATTACATTCAATGTTCAGAGGTGTTTCAAGACCCAAGGGACCACAGTGGTTTGGGCCGCGAGGGTTAAATTTGTGCCGTGTGTTGATTAGAGGGGCGATAGCGGTCTTGTAATAAAAGCCTCACAGGAAAAGAGGACACGTGGCTGACAGAGTTAATAATGAAAGATCCAGCAGCAGATCTCTCGCTGAAACACCAGCCACTAGAATATTACAAGTGTCACTTACACAGTGTTTTGGAAAAAAAAAAAGAGGCAGATGGATGGATTAAATGGAGATAAAGGATAAATGAATGAACCAAAATGACTCTCTTCGGTGATGTAGCTGTGTGAGAGTGTGCAGGGCCTCTAAAATCATTAGAATCGCAAGCATCATACCCATTCAAACTAATGGGATTTTGAGCAAAGTGGATTTTGAATGCAAAAATAGGTCTGTGATAATTAAATTGCATGAATATTCAAGGTAAAAAAAAAAAAAAAAATCTTAATTTGGTCAGTCCAATCAAGTTGCACTGTCCACAGGTCATTTGCATATGCATATTTGATCAATCAGGATTTGAACCTGTGCATGCTAAATAAAAGCTGTACCACTAGACTAAATAGTTCAAAAATGTTTACCTTTGGTCATGTCTTATTAAAATACATAAAGTTCCTGAATAAAACAAAATATAATCCAATATTCATTTAAAATGATGGTTGCACTGACGCTTCAAACTATTCAGTGAAATTCTAATGCATTTTGATACTGTCTTGTGATATTGAAGTTGCCATGAAACGGAAGTTGTGATAGTCTTTTGATGTCCGAGTGAAACAGCTTCTTGAACAATATATATATATATATAGGGCAGAACTTGGTTTTATCCGTCAGGAATTGATTGGATCATTGTAGTTTTTCCCCCAGATCATAGCTATGATCTCATTTGAGTGACAGGTTGTGTCCCGCCTTTGTGCCAGTAAACCCATCATCAGAGAAGATATGTTGTTGCATGTGCAATATATTTTGATTAAAGATTACGAGGGCACATGAATTTGTTAAGAAAAAATAATGATGTGAATGGATAAATCATAAATAATAAATACTGCAATATTGCATAAAAAAGCAAGACTTGTCAATTGGTGACTTTAAAAGGTTCTGTCACAAGGTTCAAGTTACAAAAAATACTCTTTAGGTGTCACTAATTTACTAATGATTAATGTCTTTCAGAATTCCAGAACTGTTGTTAGATTTATTAAATTCAGTTATTCAGATACCATTATGGAATTACCTGTCCTGACTGTGCATGTTTTTCCACAACAATCCTATTTAATTCTTCATTATTTTTGGCTTCATTGATTTTACATTGCTTCATTTTAATTCAGTCCATACCTGAATTAACTAACATTACCAAATGTCTCTGAATTGTTTCTCAGGGTGTTCGGAGCAGCCATTTTCTTGACGTCATTGCTAAACATGTTTATTCCGTCAGCTGCCAGGGTTCACTACGGCTGTGTCTTGTTTGTGCGAATCTTACAAGGTCTGGTGGAGGTGAGTGGTCATCAGTGACCTCATCTTCAAATATGTCACGTCATAAATTATGAACTTTTTAAAAATTTATTTACATATAACGTAACTTTGTATATTACATACTCGTTGTAAATGGTACGTTATTTATTGATCAGTAAAAATGTGAATTCTGTCATTCTCAATTCATTTTTTTCTTTTCACACAAGATCAGAAGAGAATATTTCCATAGTCTTTTTCCATATGCTTATTTATTTAAGCTCTACAAATAGCTTAAGGCACCATAAAAGTAGTCATGCACTATATTTTAAGTCATTTGAAGCCATACGATACAGTAGCTTTTGAGTGATGAAGGTTTATTATTCATCAAGTCATTATATGAGTGAATTGTTTCAAGTATTAATTTAAATGGCCATTTTGGTTTAAAAAACAATAATAAAACATACTATAACAGTGCATGATGTTAACAGGGTGTCACATATCCAGCCTGCCATGGGATGTGGAGCAAATGGGCTCCTCCGTTGGAGAGAAGTCGACTGGCTACTACCTCATTCTGTGGTGAGTAGGTTTGTGAAATAGGCCTATTATTTATAGAAATGGTCAGGAGACGTTTAATGTTTTAGAAATTACAAGAAAACACAAACTATTTACTTTATCAATGTATTTATTATCATTACCAATGAAAAATGGTTTCACACGAAGCCAAAGCAGAACAACCATTACGTCTCTGATCAACACAGTAGTGGTGAATCCTGAATGAATCACTGTTTGAATCAATGAGTGAATGATTCAATGGCTGCATCCAAAAACGTAAAAATGCTGCGAAAGGGATGTGTTTGTACCTGTTTCTGCATTAGAAGTAAACACTCAAGACTGCTCACAGTCCAGTTGACCAGTATCAGAGCCAACTGAGGAGGATCTATATTCCAATGCTCATTGCCCCTTAAAATGCATTCAAATAGCCATATTCCACAATAAACAGGTGCCATTCAAACAGCTCTTGACATGACAACTAAATTAAGATCCGTACACAGCTTCACCTTCTGTATGTTTAAGAGGATTTCTCCTGATGACACAAATTAAGCAGCGCTCTCTATGTTCAAAAGCTCACTCGAGAATCCTGTCCTGCGCCAAACAGGAAGGTTTACAAGTGCATCCCAGTAATAAAATATACATTAAGGCACCTTTTCATTAAAATCTAATTTCCTGCTGCTGTGCTGCTTCAGGCAGAGGCACGTGTTGCACGGAGGTGTGAAGTTGTTGCACATGCAGATCTGTTCCTCCTAAGGACTTGAATGCTTTCGGGCATTTATCGCTACAAAGTTTCCTCAAACTTATGAGAATCTGAAACTAAATGTAAAATTTATTACAGTAAAAATTAGGGATGAACGATATATCGGCCACCATATGGGTATCGGTAAATATTATGTTTGTTTTTAATGTTACTGTTACAGGCCTAAGAAAATCTGGCCGATATATTAAAGCCGATAAATGATAGATTTCCTTCAGCTAAGGCACTTCAGTTCACCATGATGGTTTTGAATTGCTTGAAATATGATTGAAATCACTTCAAAAAAGGAAAATACAGTTAAGTGCAGCGCAAGTCTGTCATATAGGCTACATAAAATTATAATGAGAACATTACAATTGTGTGCTTGAGACATGGCTTTTAGACTTTTGATTTTGTAATCAGGCTCTCAAATATTATATAATCATTTGGATTTAAATTTATCGGGCCAATATATCGGTTATCAGCTTTCAAATATAAAGAATTATTGGTTATCAGTATTATAATAACAAAATATTATCGGTGCATCCCTAGTAAAAATGTCCAAAACCAAATCTGCTTTCTCAAAGCTGAACCACTCGGTTTTCCTCTGTCATCTAAAAGGAAACCCCCGCAATGGCTTTAAATGATTGAACTGTCATGCGAGGTGAATATTACAGGTTGATTAATGTCCTCCCTTTTAATTGAACTTTCTTAATTACACTTGTGTGTGTGTGTGTGTGTGTGTGTTCTGGTTGACAGGATCTTATGCAGGAGCTGTGATAGCCATGCCACTGGCTGGAATATTAGTGCAGTACGTGGGCTGGCCCTCTGTCTTCTATATATATGGTGAGTTAGGATAAGCTTTTGAAATGTATTGGTAAAGGATGATTTATACACCAAAAATAAGAGATGACTCCAATGATTTAGATTGATTTCCCAGTCAGCTGTATAGCTCATCATTCCAAATATGTAGCCTACATTTAGTGGACAGTGTGATAATGTGACATTCAAATATCAAGTGATATGTGGTTATGTGCTCATATCCAGGTGTGTTTGGCATTATATGGTATATCTTCTGGCTCCTGCTGGCTTATAATAGTCCAGCGATACATCCCACCATCAGTGAAGAAGAAAGAACATATATAGAGGCCTCTATTGGGGAAGGAGCCAATTTAATGAGTTCTACTGAGGTAGTTCTAAGTCTTCTGTCATGCATTTGGTACAACAAGCACATTGTTATACAGAGAAGGAGGTTTTTCCCCATATATTTATTCAAATATTCTCTTTGTAGAAATTTAAAACTCCTTGGCGTAAATTTTTTACATCTATGCCTGTCTACGCCATCATCGTGGCAAACTTCTGCCGCAGCTGGACCTTCTACCTCCTGCTTATTAGTCAGCCAGCGTACTTTGAAGAGGTCTTTGGGTTCCCCATCAGCAAAGTGAGCTGTTATGTGATTTATACAGAACTATCAGTGATTTAAATGAACAGTCCTTTGCAATAACCAATTCCCGCTAAAAATAGGCTAACTAATTGATGTTGGACTGTTTCAGGTGGGCCTTTTGTCAGCGGTGCCGCACATGGTGATGACGATCATTGTGCCCATAGGAGGTCAGCTGGCTGACTTGCTGAGGAGTCGGAAAATCCTCTCTACTACAAACGTGCGAAAAATCATGAACTGTGGAGGTATGCTAAGCTCTCCATGAAGCCCCGCCCCAAACTCACACCATTGGTTGAGAATTCACTTACACATACACTTATGGTTTCATGAAGAACCTTTAACATCCATGGAACTTTTCCATTACAAAGTTCTTTACAGTGGAAAAATGTTTGATTACAAACAGGGTCCATTTTAGATATTCTCTTGACCGTACATAACGTTCCACCTTGAGTATTAGTAGACTTTTAGGGGTAGGATTAGAGCTAGTAGAATAAGGGGTTAAAGGGTTAGAAGAATAAATTGGCATGTACTTGCAAAGTTACTTAGTCAGTATAATGTCTGTTGGGGGAGCATAAAAATAAAGTGTTAGCAGATATTAAGCAGACAGTTTACTAGTACTTATAAACTTAGAGTTAGTTGACATTTAGGTGCAGAGTTACTTATAGTCAACAGAATGTCTAAAGGGGACCATCAAAATAAAGTGTTACCAAATGATCTTCACATTCTTTTAAGAATTTTTTACTGAAAGGTTCTTTGGGATAACCAAAATGGTTTGTTCTTCTATGTTTTTGTTCTGTGAAATCCACCTTTTGGAACCTTTATTTTTAAGAGTGTATGCATATTTTATTGGGATAAGAGAAAGTATAAAAATACACACATTTACATGTAAAAAATAATAAAAAAACAAAATAGGATCAGTTCACAAAAGCGTTATTGCTTTTAAAGTCTCGTTTTAAAGGTTAAACTTCATAGTGTTTAGGGTCACCCAATTTTTTTTAATTCAGTCGTAATTTACTCACCCTCAAGTAGTTCCAAACCTGTATGAAGTTCTTTCTTCTGTTGAACACAAAAGATGCTATTTTGAAGAATATGGGTGACAGTTGATGGACCCCATTGACTTCCATAGTATGGGAAAAAAATACTATGGAAGTCAATGGGGCCCATCAACTGTTTGGTTATCGATATTCTTCAAAATATCTTCTTCAGAAGAAAGGTTTGGAACAAATTGAGGGTGAGTAAAGAATTTTCATTTTTGGGCGAACTATTCCTGAGGCTATTCACACAGAATGCATTTTTGCGATTAAAACGCGAGAAGCACGCAGGGCAAGGAACGAGAACGGGTATAAAGACACACTGATCTGACTTCTGCCATCATCCATAGGTTTTGGCATGGAGGCCACGTTGCTGCTGGTGGTCGGGTTCTCACACACACGTGCAGTGGCCATCTCATTCCTCATCCTGGCAGTGGGCTTCAGTGGATTTGCGATATCAGGTGACTCATGAGACGGGTGTCAGTCACCAGAGTGTCAATCAACATCACCCTTTGCCGTTTTGCTTTGTTTGATTCTAACCTTTCCTTCAAAATATGGTAACATTTTTTTTTTTCTTGAATGTTTCTTTGTTGCTCAGTTATAGGAGAAGAACAACAAAGTATAGAGTGCATGATGATGCAACCTGCAATATTAGATCTAAATCTAAATCTAAATCTGTGAAATGTATTTCTGTTTTACAACACAGGATTCAATGTAAACCATCTGGACATCGCTCCTCGCTATGCCAGTATTCTTATGGGCATCTCTAATGGAGTAGGCACCCTGTCTGGCATGGTTTGCCCCCTCATCGTCGGAGCACTTACTAAACACAAGGTACTAAATCAGATTATCCTTGTGCATAGAGAACCAAATGTATTATTTTTCTAACCTAAGAGATACAAGCCCACGCAACATGTCTTTTTCCTTATATTAGATAAAGGGAATTTTTGAGTGTGTGAATATTCCTGGGTATTTAAATACATGACATGAATATTTATAGCAGTGTTGCTCGTCGGCCGGGGCCCACTAGGGGGCCTCAGTAAACTTCCAAGGGTGCCTCAAGTAAAAAAAGTATTTAATTTAATAATTGTTATTAATATATTCAAATAATTGATCTCTAATCTAAAATAAAATATGTAAATTGAAATGTATTTCTTATAGTATTAGGTAACACTTTATTTTGCAGTGTCATCGTTACATGTTACATGGTTACATGTTTCATTCAATTCATTAATGTAAGCAAAGAAAAAAGGAATATAATAAAATCAACCTGACTACATTAGGTTACACCATTTCATTGATCAGATCAGGTAGAAATTATACTTCAACCTCATTACATTTCTGTCTTCAACAGACTCGCCTGGAGTGGCAGCACGTGTTTATGATCGCGTCCATGGTGCATTACACTGGCGTGATCTTCTATGCCATCTTTGCCTCTGGTGAGAAGCAGGACTGGGCTGATCCTGAGAGCACTAGTGATGAGAAATGCGGCATCATCGGGGAAGATGAGCTGGCTGATGAGACCGAACCCAGCAGCGACAGTGTCCTGGCGACCAAGCAGAAGACCTACGGAACAACAGAGAACTCTGCAGGCCGCAGGCAAGGCTGGAAGAAGAAGAGAGGCGTGACCATGCAAGCTGATGAAGAAGATCACGGATCAAATCATTATGAAAATGGGGAATATCAGAACCAGCAATGACATTTTGGTTATCGAACGCCCAAGACTGAATGGTGAGGTGTAGGAGTATTTATTTAAGCAACTGCAGAAATAACCCCAACCAGGGGCTACAGCATTTCACTTGACGTTCGACACAACAGTAGATTTGAGTTGTGAAGAAATATTTTGGATGGCTTCCTTAATTATTTCACCCTGCTGTAGAACCTGAAGGAAGAGTCACATGAGACAGATCTGAGTAGATAATTTGACATGATGGAGATTTGTAGCCGTGAAGAAAGTTTCAACTGGAGCCTACGCTATCATTGTAAAGTTTGTCTTTTTTTGAAAGAAATTAATATTTATCCAGCAAGGATGCATTAAGTCGATCAAAAGCGACAGTAAAGACATTCATAATGTTTCAGAAGATTTCGGTTTTCATATAAATGCGGTTCTTTTAAACGTTCTTTTCATTGAAGAATCCTGAAAAAAAACCGTATTACGGTTTCCACAAGGAATGAAGGATCATGTTTTAAGAATGATTTCTGAAGGATTAGAAGGATTAAAATGAAATTAGAAGGATTTCTGAAGGATCATGTGACACTGAAGACTGGAGTAATGGCTGCTTTGAATGAATAAATTACATTTTAAAATATATTAAAATAGAAAACAGATATTTAAAATGTAGTCTATATATAGTGGTCCCAAAAGGTGGATATTAAAGTGACACTTAAAAAATGTCTGAATGCCTTTGCATTAGATAATAAATATCAAACCGTGGCATCTGCTATCACATAATTCTAGAACTTTCTCAAAACGGATTTCACTGTTATTTGCAGATAGTCCGAATTGTATTTATATAACTTTTTGTGAATCGTTTGTTTAAAAAGTGTGCTTGTGCTATATTTCTAAACATTTCTAAAATAAGTGCCACTAGATTTGATATTTTTTGTACCTATGCAATGACATTCATATATTAAGTCTGGCTTAAGTCCAAATACGTTTGAGGATACTGTAATTTAGTCTGGAAACAGAACAAAGAACAAACACATGCATTGAAAAGCTTTACAGTAAAATAGACCATGCCAGAATAAATTAAACTTCATTTTACAGTAAATCTTAATTTTGTTCCAAAGGCTTTTTATATCTACCGTATTATAAGGCTGACGGCAAAAAAATGCATCAGTTCTTTTTTATTTGTCAGCTATGCAAACAAAGCAGACGTATAGTTCATAAGCAGGTTAAACATTTTTCCATGGCTTTTCTTGCATGCAGTTGTGCAGCCTCCACAAACCTTTTAGCTGGTTTTGATTAACACTTCTCAGAAAATATCGTTCCTTGTATTATCCTGAAAGTTAATAACGGTCTGAAAAGGGATGTGTATTTAGTGGAATGCCTTTGAAAAATGCAGTATGACCACCATTAATATCTCATTGTTCAGTTTATCGTTTACATATGTTTAGGTGGGAGAGCATGGATGAAGTTTATGTGTGGTTGAATATGTAGAAATTAACCATTTTAGTACTGAAGAACTTATTAAATTGAATATGGATTTCATTTAAAAAGAAAAAAAAAATCCACAATGTGCCTGATTTCCCCCCACCTTTTGTTTTTGCACAATACCGGTTATGAAAAGACATTTCATCGCTTACATGGATGTTTGAAATGTGCACTTTACCATTGCATCATTGTAACTGATGTCTCTTTAAGTGTTTATTTGGAGGAGAATAAAAAAACGCTTTCAATTGATCTTTTACTTTAATTCAATTATATGTGATAGAAAATAATGCCATTTTAATATGGCTCAGATTACATGCATAATTCATTCTGGTTGGCACATTACATTACAGCAGCGGTTGCTCTTCTTTAAACAGCATCTTACTCTATTAATGAGCTGAGTGTGGAACAAAAGAAATCGAAGTACACGTAACCGAGACTTCTAACTCACGCCATGTTCTTTCTCAGAGAAAATAGATGCTTTTCAAACAGCTTGTTTACGCTGGGATTCTTAAATTAGCTCACTTTGTCTTTGTTGGGAGCTAACAGAACTTTCCTGGTTTCTGTCATGTGGGAGTAAACATCCTTCGCATTATCGCTATTCTTAAACACATGTTCACACTCACAGCAGCATTTTACAGTGTACACAACAAATTAGTCTGACCACCCAAAGCTTCGTGAACTACTTGGCAACTTTTTCAAATTTTTTAATAATCTCTTTACTGGGGCATTAAAATGACACTTTGGCTACATTCACACTGTCAGTCCAAATCTGCTTATTTGGGTATCCAATCTAAATCATTGACTCTCCACATTGTGTATCGTAACTGTTTAGATCCGATTTGGATCTAATATCTGCATTGGTTTCTATGGCAATGACGTTGCGTTGGTAGGTTACGCCAAAGACGACAACAGCAACATAGAGGGGTTTGCAATAGATGTTGTCTTATTAACAACATGACACTAGCTGGACTACTGCGTCTTGAGGCGGCAGCAGCAGAACAGTAGGAGGTTGGAACGTGCGGCTTTATTCTGTGCTGTCGTCTCCACCGGTTTCAAAACAGGGTCTCCATTATATTGTCATTTTCTGCTTGTCTGGCACTTTGCAACGACACAACCTTGTTTCTGCAGCAACTTTCAGCATGTTTCCTATAACAACGTCTGACGTTTACGTTTTACTTGCCGTGAGAAAGTCACCTAAACAACGCAAAATTCGATCAGAGATAGACATTTGAATGCATTTCATGTGATTTTTGGCTGTTCACACTTGCTAAATCTGATCTGATTTCAATCGGATACGCACAAAAATAGGATTTGTACTGACATTCTGAACGTAACGTCACAGAAAACTGCAGAGCGTAAAAAAAAAAAGTGTATATACAGTATACATTTCATAATTGGTCCAAAAGATTAAATAAATATAAAAAAATATATATTAAAAAAAGGTTTACTCTCAATTAATACAAGTAAAAAAAATAAAAATAAACAAATGCAGTCCACTGAAAAGAGTGTTCTCCCTTGATGGGTTTATTTTAGTATATTATTTATATACTATTATAGTTTTTATTAATATTGAATTATAATTGTAAAAGTTTATTTAGGTTTAATTGATTTAATTTCAGTTTTAGTTTAAGACAGTCTTACCTTAGTTTTATTTTTTATTTAGTTAGTAAAATTAGTTTACTATTTTTTTAAAACATTTGTCTTGTTTAAATATTTTTATTTAAATATTTAAATTTTATTTAATTTCAGCTTTATTTCACTAAATAAATTTTTTTTTTAATAAATGTATGGATACACTAAATAACTCTGATGGGTTGCCATGTTTTATAAAAAGAAAATTCAATGAAATCCCTAATGCAAATTTTATTTTATCCAGTTTAAGAACATTAAAGAAAAACTTTTAATGTAACTGCCACCATAAAATGTGCAAATAACAGTGCCACCATATAATCAAACATAAACCGTATATGTGGAAACTTTGTTATTCAGCCCTCAAGGTTCACCTTCTTGAATCTCTAGTTCCAGCACAGCCTAAAGAATAGATCAGAGTAAAGTGACACTTCAGCAATGTGTGTTTTCAGTAATTCAATGTAACATCATTTGATGTGCTTGGTTGACTATACTACTGCATGATAACAGGTCTTTTTTGGGTAAATCTTGGGAAAGTTCAAGGTTGTGGACCTTGTTATGGTGTGTAATGGCATTTTTTGCGACAGCTCATGTTTGACATGCTGATATGCAGCCTCTCACTGGTTTGTAGTACTGTTTGATGGTCTTATCTCTACATCTACCTTTTATGATTTGATGTGCGGTTCTAAAACAGTAAGCACTTTTTATTTGAGATTAACTATCAGATGTCAAACATAAAGGGGCTTTAGGTGATAGCTACTCTCCATTATTGTACCATAGCTGTAATTACTCAGAATGTATTAGAGATAGCACGTTCGTTCTTGCATTTCAGACCTTTTAGTTTGCTTTGGCTTAGGTTTATCAAACTACATACATAGAGAAAGATTAAGCGCTCGCTACGTTCACTTGGACACCTCAATAAGACAGCAAAAAGTATTTTTGATGTGAAATTTCATTTAAAAAAAGTGCATTTAAAACTGTTAAAATGGACTGTTGTGTGTGCCGCGTGACTCGCAAAATAGCTGAAGTGTTTGATGATAGCGTTAAAAGATATTTAAATGGTGCCATGAGCGTGTCCTTCACACAAGGCCATCCATACCTCCCCCACCCTCCATGTTCAAAACGACTGCCAGCCTATGGCAAAGGTTTTGTTTATTTCAGAGTGCTGTCTGTTGACTCAGAAGGGCCCTCTCTGGATGGAGCAACAGCCGGTAAATGATTAAGAGCTTGTTTTTAGATACATTTGCAATTATACTGAGATGCAGGACTTCATCACGTTTTGGTCAAATTACACCTCACAAGTGGGGTGTGACTCACCTAAATGTCACGGCATAGAGAAGAAATTATACACTCTTGGTTTTATATAGAACCTTATAGGGTTTCTGTCAGGCGCTTCATATATAGAGCCTTTTAAGGGTTTCCATCATTTTATGGACTTACTTTTAATGAATTAATTTTTAACATACTTATATTTTATGAATTAAACAGCGTGTAAACATATTTTATCAGATACAATTTAAATAACAACATGAAAGTATTATGCCTTTTTTGGCATAAAGTGTTCTTTAAAATTGAGTCAAGATCCCTTGGGTTTTACCACATTAAAACTTTTTTTCGAAGAGTACACCATCTATGCATTTGTACACAAAATAAATTGATGAAGGATTTAATTTGAAACTATTTGAACTACTAGTATTAAATTGCTGGTAAAATAACGGCAAATAACACATTGAATTTAACGTGACATTTTAAGTAGTATTTTCTTGTAAAACGTACTTTAATAGTTTTATTTACATGTCTTTTTACAGTGTATTGTGGTGATTGTCTCAATTTTTTTTTTTTTTTTTTGAGAAATATATTGGGGGTTCTGCAAACAGTTTTTAAATTTTGTTGCATTCAAGTAGCAAAGTATTTTTTTTTTTTTTTGTCAAATCAATTATTTTTATTCATTTATTTAGAAGACCCAACATAATACAAAAAAAATGCAAAACATTTTAGAAATGTAATCCAATTTAATGTTTTCGAAAATTATAGTTTAATAAGCATAATATAATTTTTTTTAATGAATTTTGATTAATGAAGTATATGGAGTATTTCTAAAAATTCCTTGGAAGATTGAAAACATTCTAATAATCTCAAAGTTAGGAACACAAATGATGCAAACGTTTCTAGTAAATGTGTATAGTATGGAATGGTCTTTGAGAAGCGCAGTGAAACAGATCGTCTAAAGTTTATTTCCAGCAATTGACACTAGTGTCAGCCAGCCATGTGTTACCAAATGTGTCATCATGCCCGTTTAGAATATCATGAGCCAAGTTGCTGTATAATTGGTCACTGAGCAATTCATCAGACCCTGAAGTAGTCTACCGTTCTCTTCATGTAATATGTAATGTGACCAAATTGCAATGCATAATTTTGAACCAAACCATCAAAGATCAAGCTTATAATTTGAAGACAAGTATCGGATATCAAAGTTTTCAGTCATGAGCCAAAATAGAGCTGATGTGCTTCTATCCAAATGCTTTGAATTGCATGAGAGACTGGCGTTATTCAGTAATAATTGTGTTTACATGAGCGGTATGTGGGGGTGCAACACTGGGGAATGTGTTGGGAAGAAGGGTGTGCTGGACGGGTTATCTCTCACTATTAAGGAGGTAATGCTGCGTTTGTAGGCCTGTCAGCCAAAGTTTGGAGCACATGGGAGAGGGAGGGACTGCTACTACTCATGAGGAGAAACAGAGAGATCGTTTAATTAATAACCACTGTCCCTTTTCCCCATGACCCCATCCGAGAACTGTCTAGTTACACACAAAGCTTGATGCCTCTTCCCAAATACTGATGGCTTTGAATATCAAAACGGGACCACAGAGCACACAGCGTCTGTTAAAGCAATAGGTAAGAAAATAACATTTCTGATATTTGTTACTAAAATAAATCAGCTTTGATAGCTTATATAACTTTTGGCGAGGGTGGGTGAAGAGATTTACTGATTTGAAATTGCACTATGTTATGAGACCCTCCGTGTGTATGAGCACGTAAGCTCATGGGAAATTATAGATTGGATTAATTGCATATAAAAATGGGAAACTGGTTGTTGTGACTGATGTATTAATCAATATCGCTAATGGGTGAGGCCTGGTCTAATAGTAGCTTGTGACACTGTGGCCTTGTCCACATATCCTAAATCACAACACTGTTACTTTTCTTAAAAGAACCAGTTTCATCTTGTATTATTTTACAAGAAAGGCGTGAACATCATAAAACGGCACTGTTGATGGAAAAAGAGCGTTGCTGCTGGGCGTAAGATGGTGTGTTACCTCCAAAGTTTTCAAAGGTATGGCGCTAGAATTGCTTTATACGGTTTCAAAAGAACATAAAGCAGTCATGCTAATATTGATATTTCAAGAACTTTTAAGCACACACAACATTTCCCTGCCTGGACAAGTTTGTTCAGTTTATGGTTTCTTAAAGTAATAGCACTGTGAAGTAAAGTAATTAAAACCTAATTTCATAGTGCTGAAAGTTAAAGTAATTAAAACCTCATTTAAAGTCCCAATGTAGTAAAACTTCTGAACATGAATCTAATATAGATTTCATTTCAGCCACATAAGGTAGGCGAACACTAAATGATCCCTCTCTACCTGTCAAGATTATAAAAGGTTTTTATAAACACTATGTTTTTATAAAAATGATATAGTTGCCTGGTCTAACCTGGCCTATAGAGAAGAATTTGAGATTACTGGATGAAATATTGTGCTGTGCTATCAAAACATAGAGTGAATAATCCAAAAGACGACGAATAGGTAATTTAGCTATTGAAAAACATGGCAAAAGCAGACATCATGAAATTTAGTGCCAGATTGTTCAGGTGTGCTAAATAACACGACCAGAGCTGGAACTGGTGCAAAGGTCACTGCAATTATTTCTAGCATTTCCCATAAATAAAAAAAAACCCACGATAATTATGTCCTACATATCTGAAATGACTTCTAACAGTTACAACCATAAGATTAACAGGACATTATCCTCCTGAATGGTTTCACAAGGGAACCTGAATGAAATCTGAACGATATTGCTGTAGTATAAAAGGTTAATCACTGTTTTTTGTCCTGAATATTGCACCTAAACCAAAGTGTAACAATTTATGTTAAGTGTTTTACTAGATTGCGTCAATACCTTAATTTGCAATAAAACCTTCCTCCATATGCAAGTAAAGAAATCACTTCCTCCATTTGTCTAGAAGAAACAGGATTAACCCCATCATTTCCATTCTGAACTGAGGGATCTTTGGACGCCAAGACTCAACACACACAGGCTTCTGAATGAATGAGTGGGTGGGCCATGACGTCAATGTGGTGGGACCTTTACAGATCCCAACCAGCGATGCATTCCCTCTATCAGAGGGCTCACACTTTTTTGGTGAGTAGGCTATATTGGAAATTCACACTGATTTCTTTCTTATGTTTTGCTAATCCTATATATTTTGCCATGGGTGATGTAATAAAACTATGAGTCAGAAACTATGAAACTAACTGAAGCAAATTTCTGTTATTAGCAGAAACTGTCACCTTTAATTTTACCACCACGCGTCAGCATGTTTTGTCCTATGACATTTATAAAACTAGATCGATCCTACCTGTTATGAGACCGGGAACTGTGACTGTCAGGTTAATGAGCAACTATAGCAACCTTTGTTCACACTAGCACTTCTGAGGATTTCGAGTGTTCAGGAACAGTAATACTTTGTGAAAAGAGACACAAAGACACATGCTGAGGAGTTGAAGGAATAGAGTTGGATGGTTAGGAATCGACACAGCTAATGATCATCAGTACCCTTACTGGGTCGCACTGAAATGGCCATGGTTCAGGAGAAGGGTTCAGGTCGGTACCACTCATGATACTGACACAGTGCTCATAATATATTGTGTTATGAATATAGTACAAACTTTTTAGATGGCTTTTTACTTGAAAGTTATTGAATTGCCATGCAGGTTGCAAGGAGTTTGTTGTGATTTTTTTTTAGAAACTGAACTACATTTGGGCATAAATGTTTTTTTTTCATATTTGTTAATAATGAATATAAAAAAGGAAAAGAGCAGATGATAGATGACTGAAAGAGCTAGGCTTGAAACATATTTAATGCAAGCAACATTTTTAGACACTATTCTAACTTTATTTCCAGCATCATTGTGTTCTGAAATTGTTCAGACCACCATTTATAGCGCAATACGTAAAAGAAAGTGCTTGTAAAATTCTCAATGCTGCCACATGAGGCACTGTATTGGTTATTAGCAGTGTCTTCTTTTATGGTCAATGTGAAGAAAATCTTGCTAAGCAAGTTAATTAAAGTCAACATGTTTACAGCAACTAACCTAAATAATAACAAATGCGGTTTAAAGCCGCAATGTAACAGAAGTAGCAACAAATCTGTTCTTCTGTGTTAATTATCGAACATGAAAAAAAGGTAGGCCGGGGACTAGGTTGTATCCATCGGTTCGGTTGTTGATTGGATGGAGGCAGATCTGTATGCGAGCTTGTAGTTGATTGTAAGAAAGGGGGGCGGGGCTTATACGAAATAATTGGAGAAGTACGGCATATGACATCAGAGAATCCATCGTTTCAATGGAAAAATGAACAATTACAAGCTCAAATTAAAAAGAAAAATTAAGCATCTCTAAACTTAATTTAGAAAATGGATAGGGTGAGTTTTCAATTTAAGCTGACTAGATATTTGAAATGAATATATTATATAATATATAAGATATTCCCTTGGAGTGGAAACTAATGCATTGGCTCAGCGCTTTTGTATCCGTTTGTGTACATGCATAAAGTGTTACTTGTCTTTAAGGATGCACCAATATGAAAATTGTGGCCTATAAACGATATCTTGGCCGATAAATCTAAATTTGAATGTTCTCATTACAATTTTATGTAGCCTATATGACAGATTTGCGCTGCGTATTGCACTTAAAGGGGACATATCATGCTAAATGCACTTTTTTAGCCCTTAAATGCATTTTGTTGTATATTTGGAGTGTTTAGAAGTACAGAAAAGATGAAATTATTCTCTTCAGGTGCTTCGTTGATATCTTTATATTCTGTTTTGGTCATATTTTTCAACCGGTTCAGATTTTTCTGTTATCTATGACGTTTTTTGAACTAATACGTCACAGTATTTGCAGCGGAACTGCCAAATAAGGACATTGACTTCCGGCCCAACACTTCGAGCAATCCGCCATTATTATTTCTCGCTGCAATTTTGTAGTCCAAGCTAAAGGGTGCAGAAGTTATGAGAGGGTAAGTTAAAATGTTCGGTTGTTGGATGTAGTAACCCACACGCTTCATTACACCGTCTAATGTAGATGAACTGCCGCGCTTGTGACAGGAGCATGTTTAACTGAAAGAACGAGCAGAGAGAGAGACCCGGTCGCGCGCGCGCTCACTCTCTCTCTTCAGAGCCAGGCGAAAGTGTAAACAAGACATCACCGTCTCCAAACTAGACGCTGTCTTGCTCTCTCTCCCTCGCACATATTAATCAAAATAAATCGACACGGTGGTAAAAGGTCGGAAGACCAAAGTTTCATGTGTAAATACAGTAATATACCATTGCGATACATCCATATGAAGACGTTGTTCTGCAGGTTCGTCGTCTTCATTTTCATCTCGCTCCAGCTCCGACTCTGGCTCGAACATGTAAGGCTGGCTGGACAAGTCTTCCGTTGTTGACATTTTGTTAATAACGTGTGTATAAAAGTTTCTGTGCCGCTAGATAATCCTATCTCTGCTATCAGACTACAAAAATGGCCGAACGGGGTGGAGTTGAACCTCTGCATCCTGGAGAGGGGGCGGGGTATGAAGTGTCTCAGTTGTATTTAAAGAGACCGCACCAAAACGAGTTGCTTTCAGAAGCACATCAGAAAAGGGGAAAAAAGGGGCCTGTGGAGCTATAATAATGAGGAATTCAGACCCAAGCATTGCAGTTCCGCTTTATATAGACTACAAATGTATGATTTATATGTAAAAAGGAACAATTTAAAAGCATGATATGTCTCCTTTAACTGTATTTTAAGTGATTCCAATTATATTTCAAGCAATTCAAAACCATCATGGTAAACAGTGCACATCTGAAGGAAATAATCCATTATTTATCGGCTTTAATATATCGGACAGATTTTCTTATCAGGCCGATAACGATACAATTAAAAATAAATATATATCGGCTGATACCAATATGGTGGCTGATATATCGTGCATCCCTACTTGTCTTGTTTATTAATAGAGCCGAAAAAGTCTGCAAGTGAATGCTTTTAAACCTACTACCCACAAAAGTGACAATTATCAATTATCAAATATCGACAAACCAAAATTGTTATAAAAAATATATATAATAAAAAAAATATTATCAAAACCCTGTCAGTGATCTTGTGTATATATATATATATATATATATAAAAAAAAAGATCTTGGTTAATGATTTCTTGTTTTATTTCTGGGTGTGTTCGACTTCTGTATTATGTACAGTACGTGTCACAAAATCTCCTGCTACTATTTAGATAGAGGCTGGTTATGTTTTTAATACTCACTTATCAGTAGTGGAGATTTTAATGGCTCTGAGGGTGTCTGCAAGGTAACAGTACCTCAGTGTGTTGTAGTTTCACTAATCGTCCTGTTGGCATAAGAACTATTAGCACTTTGTGCTGGGCTAAATCAGTAAGGTTAACCTGATCTTTGCTTCTCCATGACACATGTAAACTGACAAGCACTACTCACTCTTGCCATCTTCTCCTCAGATATTCTGGCAGAGCAGAACAGTCCTTTGCTACATGACCAGGAGGTCATGCCCTTCACCAGCTATCCCAGCATGCAGTACACCTCGGTGGAGCCCTCCATGTCATCACCATCATACTACTCCAATCAGCATTGCTACTCACAGTACAGTGGGGAGGAGTGGTACTCTACATCCAATGTGTTTGAGATGAGGAAAGGGCCGTTGGAAGGCAGCTTTGATAATGAGCTCGACGAGTCTTGCCCCGTAGTCCCGAGCGCGTGTAAAAGGTCCAGACACGCAGCCCACTCCGGAAGGGCCAAAGGCGAAGAACTGTGTGTTGTCTGTGGAGATACAGCATCAGGGTATCACTACAATGCACTCACATGTGAAGGATGTAAAGGTGAATCCCATTTTACTTTTATTGTGCAGCCGTTATTTGGCACGCTCAAGCTTTTCACAGGGCTGGGAACCGTTCTTAGTTCTTATTCAGTTCCACGGTTCTGTAAATGGTTCTCCCACGTCCGCGGAACACCGCTACTGAATGAAGCAGACAGCTCGATTGCCAAACTAATGAATCTTTTATGCTGGTTCTTTTTTAAGTGAATCAAAACTACAGGTATGTGTGTTGGAGCAAAGTTGGAACTAAACTATAAAGGACTGTGGCCCTCCAGGAACTGAGTTTGAAACCCCTGTGTAAGCCGTTTGTGTTTGATTCACTAAAAAGAACCGATTCATTAGATTATTATTATCAGGAATCGGACTACACTAGTTTTTGATTCTCCAAAATATGCTTAGTCATTAGTTCGGGAACCTGACAAGACTGGCTGCGGTGTATGGTTTTGCTTGACTAAAAAGAACCAGCATATGAATTATAGGCTACTTTCGGCAATCGGATCGGACTACATTTCCACGCGCTGTTTTTCAAATGAGCCTGAAGGACTTGATTAGCTGGATCGGGTGTGTTTAACTGAGGTTTAAGCTAAACTCGGTAGGGCTGTGACCCTCCATGGGAACTATAAAGGCTATACTGAGATCAGTATAGTTACAGGTTGTTCATATGACAACATGTAGATAAAGATACAAGTTAAGATTTTCTCAGTAGGCTAATAGTTTTTATATAAACATGAATCATTTAAATATGTTGAAATTTTAATATGGTGTTAGTGTTGCTGTATAGCCTGTTATTGGATTGCATCTTTTTTATTTATTTACACTATGTAAAGTGTATTTTTTTACACTACTTTTTTTTTTTACTTTTGGCCCTCTAGCGGTTAAAAAACAAAACTGTATTTTGCGAAAGAACAGTGTTTTGGTTATGCTTCAGCTGTGTGACTGTGCAGATGGTTCTTTCTCATAACTATAAGGGATAAAGATTATCCTACAGCTCATAAAAAAAATTCACTACTAAGCTTTAGAGACATAACCAGTTTAGAAATAGACACGGTAACTTGCTTCCTTGAAAATAAATTCCAGCACATTGCTACAGTAACCCAATGAAATGACGCTTCACAGATAATGCTCCACAATCTGTTACATATGGCAATTTATCTTTTCAATAAAATAGCTATACTCGCCTATTGAGTAATAAAAACACAATCTCTCGCTTTTACAACATTTCAAATTCCTCAGTTCACGCCATTTCCGAAAAGCCGAGCCAATTGTTGTTCGTTTTATTACGAGCTCTGACTCATTCTCTTTTTGCCAGCAGGCTCTGTTCGGAGGTTGTTGTTGTTTTAAACGGTGATTCCCCGGAGGTTTAAGATTTAGCTACTCCATGTCAACCTTTTTGGTTTGGTTCGCTGGTGATAACTTACCTAAAAAGTAGCTGGGACACCGGATAGGACAAACGCACACTCGAGTGACGAAGGCCTACGCAATTTCCCGCGAAAACGATCCCGACCGGTAAAAAAAAAAAAAAAAAAACGTATAATAGGTTGGTTCACCATAGTTAATCAGGTTAAAACATGTTTTGCAATAAAAATGTATGACGTTTTGTTAATTTTGAACAAATAAATTTTTTATATATTTTTTTTAATATATTTATCCGAACAGCCTGACATAGCAACATTGGCTCAACCAATGGTGTGAGTTTGGAGCGGGTCTATCTGCCTCACTCAAAGAAGACATAATGGAAAGCTGTTTTGAAAACAATTATTTTATGCAAGAGACATATAAATTACACATAAGCTTTAAGGTCAAACATAGCTTTGCCATTTTTTTATATTTGATATATAACGTGCAGTTGCACCCTTTGTTCTGTGACCTCTTTAACCTTCATATTGCAGTGTGCCTAGTCTTACAGTGTAGCCATGGCTACATAACTTATGAAGGACGTAATAAATGACATGTATACCCCATGCATGCGCCAATTTTAGCTCTTTGGAAAATCATTGGCTGAATGACTGCAAGTGTAATTCCACCTGTGCATGGACAATGCCCAAAGGGCAGATTCTGGGCTATGTGTCCCAAGTCCCATAGGGTTGGCTGGGTTTGCACCTTCACGTTCAGTCTGGATTGGGTTCCCTCTCAGCTTTCTGCTGAATAATGATGTAGGCAACTAGAGCCACACGCCACCATGCAAAGTTAATGTGTGTCATTGTGCTCATGGGCTCATGCTGGAATAATTACCTGTTCCAAAAACAACTGCACATGTTTGTCTGCTGCCTAGAACTGGAAATCAAGCATCCAGGAGTATCGGTATTACAGTACTGAACGTAATGTCTTAAACATTACACCATATACGTTACATGTACTGGGCTGCAATGAACCTATTCCTTGATCTGTGTTTACAAATTGACCTTCTTGTCTCTGCTAATAGTCTAGGCTTGTAGCCACTTTTGCTTCTAGTATTTTTACTATAGTTTTCAGAATAAGAGAATGGTTATAGAGCAAATTATTTAGCAATGAATTTTGCACCTGAATTTGTATGTATATTCTTGCCATCTGTATGCTAGACAACTGATAGTATGATGGGTAAAAAATAAATAAATACATATTTACTAAAACAGTGGATTTTTAGGGGGTAAATTGTGACCCCAAAATGGATTTCAGGTCTGTTCTATAGGTGTGCAATACAAAAAAAAAAACAATGCTAAATGCAAATAACAAAATGTGATTTTTTCTTTTTCTAGTAATAATAATAAAATAAGCAAAAAGAAGACATCAAACAATTATCGAAAAGGAAGACGTCCATAACTATGTTACTGATGCAATGGTATTTCTTCTAAGGTTTCTTCAGAAGGAGTATCACAAAGAATGCTGTATATAAGTGTAAGAGTGGAGGAAACTGTGAGATGGACATGTACATGCGGAGGAAATGCCAAGAGTGTCGACTCAGGAAGTGCAAAGAGATGGGCATGCTTGCAGAATGTGAGTAAAAGCACTGCAAACTTTGTTCCTCGTCAGCTTGAAAGTCACGCAATAATGTGAGATCACATGATTTCTGATTTCGTAGGCCTTTTTGATCTGTAAAACAGCCATTTTCAATAAATACAAAGTTCTGTCTTGAAACTCTAGATGGCGCAGGCTAATAGGTCCTAACTCAACCTGCTCATAATCACATCATTTTTTGTAGGGCACAGCTGATTGGTTCCTGCTGTATCAGCAGCCAATGAGCTCACGTGCTGAACCTTCAAATACATGGCATTAGCTGTAGCAGTTGCAGTGTGCTTTCAGAAACCCTCCACATTCCCCAGCTCCACCTGTATAGAAAAGTTTCACATGAATAGGATGGATGAAAATATTGAATTGTTACCTAGAATCATTCTTTTTAATTAGCATACAACAGAGTCTGTCGTTCAAAAGATATTGTTCATAAACCTTGATAAGAAACAGATTGCTTGTATCCAGTATGTCAATCTAGTTTATGCATCTCTTTTGTATTTGCATCCTCAGGCTTGTTAACCGAAATCCAGTGCAAATCCAAAAGACTGAGGAAAAACACAAAAGCCTCATCTGACGAAAGTATAGGGGATGATGTTGGTGATAGTAGAGATGCTAAACAGGTTGTATCTACCACAAAACCCTCCCAGGTAAGAGCGCAGGTACTGATTGGGTTATTATTATAATCAGTTGTGAGTTTCTAGCAAAACAAATGATGCAAAAATGTCGCTTTTTGATTCGTTCAACTTTAGTTTTTGAGATACAGTTTCCTTGATGCCATGCTTGTTATAATATAACTTTTCAGGTATAATTGCAAACTAAAGTTAAGGGTGTTCTATAGCAACTTTTATTGAAGTGCTATAAAAGGTTAAAGGGCAACCTCAATGATTCTTCTCACTTTTGCCCACATACGTTTACTTCTGAAAGATTATATGATGGAGGGTTGTAAAATGGCTGTGCAGGATCAAACGTTGGTTAGTTGACAGTGACACCACCAAAAAATTGACACCACCAACCTTTATTCTTTAGTCCACGTATCTGAATTCCCCTTATCCAAATGCAGAAAAAAAAGGTTTATACATTGACTTTTTGCCACATTTTCTCATTTCAGGAAAATATAGAACTGAGCCAAGACCAGCAGGCTTTAATAAGTTATATAGTTGACGCTCACAACAAACATCGCATCCCACAGGATATGGCAAAAAAACTGGTATGTCTTCTGGAAATAACAAAAAACCCATCAACCTTACGCCCTTACTTATCTTATTTTATATCACAATCTTTTATCTTTTTATGATTCATTAATGTACAAAGCATTCAAATGCTACTGTTAAAATCAGTAAACAACTTTGCCTTTTCTTATCTCTGTTAAATCATTATATAA
Source organism: Rutilus rutilus (assembly GCF_951802725.1). NCBI lineage: Eukaryota > Metazoa > Chordata > Actinopteri > Cypriniformes > Leuciscidae > Rutilus > Rutilus rutilus. The sequence goes on from NC_140213.1 coordinate 36,955,360, forward strand.
CCAAGGTTATTGCCAACCCAATGTCACAAAAGTGGCTCATTTGCATGCTAATATTTTTTCCCCCTTCTAATGTCCATAGCTACAAGAGCAATTTAACACAGAAGAAAACTTCCTTCTACTGACCGAAATGGCAACTAGTCATGTCCAGGTGCTGGTTGAGTTCACAAAAAACATACCAGGTACTGTTATTTCTAATTCTAGAACAGCTATTTCTACACTGTAAAAAAAAGTTGCTGCCTTACATTAAGTACAATCAACTTGGACGTTTAAGTAATTTCAACTTCAATATTACATTAAACTGACTTTTAGAAAAATTTAGAATTTTGTATAACTTCTTGTCGTAAGTTATTGATCATATAATTTCTTTACAGTGTATAGTAGTTTATATACAACTTGTTTGAAAAAAAACAAAACAAAAAAAGACAAGATCACATAGTTTAAAGGGATAGTTCACTTTGAAATAAAATTTTGGTATGTTTTAGCTTACCTCAAGGGCATCCAAGATGTAGGTGTCTTTGTTTCCGCAGTAGTTTCAATTTTGATATTTTTAGGTCGAACCGTTCTTGTTTGTCAGTCATATAATGCAGGTCTATGGTCAATACCTCAAAGAGCATGCACAGAGAAGTCCAAATTAAACTATTCCCCATCATAAGTACACATTGATGGCCTAAGACACGAAATGAGCGGGTTGTGTGAGAAAACGAACAGTATTTATATAGTTTTTACCTCTTGTACACAACCACGTCCAAGTGATCTGAGGGCGCGCATGCTTCCTGGTGTGTGACGTGTGCGCGCGTTCTGGCTTAGTCTGCGCAAGCATACGTAATTGTTTTCTTTTACGTCGGTTTAAAGGGATACTCCACTTTTTTGGGAAATAGGCTCATTTGACAACTCCCCCAGAGTTAAACAGTTGAGTTTTACCGTTTTCGAATCCATTCAGCCAATCTCCGGGTCTGGGGGTCCCACTTTTAGCATAGCTTAGCATAATGAATTGAACCGGACAAGACCATTAGCAACTCTCTCAAAAAAATGAACAAAGAGTTTCGATATTTTTTCCTATTTAAAACTTGACTCTTCTGTAGTTACATCGTGTACTAAGACCAACGGAAAATAAAAAGTTGCGATTTTCTAGGCTGATATGGCTAGGAACTATACTCTCATTCCTGCGTAATAATCAAGAAACTTTGCTGCCGTACCATGAGTCCAGCAGGCATAATGATATGACGTAGCGCATGCCGCCTGATAATAGGCTACTGAGCTGGGGACTATTATCAGGTGCTGCGTCATATCATTAAGCGCAAATTAGTACCATTTCTATTAGCCGTCTTACCTACAATCTCTGTTCTGACGGCTAATAGAAATGGTACTAATTTGCGCTTATCCGGGATGTTTAAACCGACGTAAAAGAAAACAATACCGTATGCACTAAGCCAGAACGCGACCTACATTATATGACTGACAGACAAGAACGGTTTGACCTAAAAATATCAAATTTGAAACTACTGTGGAAACAAAGACACCTGCATCTTGGATGCCCTTGAGGTAAGCTAAAACATACCAAAAATTAATTTCAAAGTGAACTATCCCTTTAAGATAAGGTCATGTGACACTTTTTATATTACACTGATGTCCTATGAAGAGGTTGCAATAAACTCCACCAGTTCTAAGCAAATATACTCAGGTTCTTGTTTTCTGAGCAGGTTTTCAGTCTCTGGATCACGAAGATCAGATCGCTTTATTGAAAGGTTCTGCCGTAGAGGCGATGTTCCTGCGTTCGGCCCAGGTTTTCACCAAGAAACTGCCCAACGGACACACAGAGGTGCTGGAGGACAGGATCAGAAGGAGCGGTAAGCTCATTATTTGGATTGCAGCATAATTTACAGCATGATTCATGAACTGCTTCTGTGGAGTGTTCAAAGGAATCATTACTCTGGGATTGGGTTTCAAACTTCTTGTTGAGCCCCTTAAAGCCCAGAACAAAGTTCATAAAGTTCAATGGGCAAGTTATATTAATAATGTATCTGTCCGCCCTAAATAACGTCAGGAAATTTGCCAATTTGCGTGGTGTATGTTACACGTGTAAAAGGACACTAAAAGTCCAACTGGTTTCGGTTTCACAGAAGTCTAAGCACTGGATGACTGCCAGGAATAGCATAAAGAGGAAAGCCCTCATACAGCATGTTGCTAGTGAATATCATATCTTCTGCTTTATATCACATCGAATTGTGTAGAACACCTGGTTGTGTTACAGTAGGATGCACAATCAATTCTCTCACTTTAAAGCATCTTAAAAGGGATAGTTCACCCAAAAATACAAATTCTGTCATCGTTTACCTCAAATAGTTTCAAACCTGTATACATGTCTTTGTTCTACTGTACACAAAGGAAGATATTTAGAAGAATGTTTGTAACCAAGCAGATTTCATGCCCCATTGACTACCATAGTATTTTTGTTCCTACTATGGAAGTCAATGGGGCTCATCAACTGTATGGTTACCCATATTCTTCAAAATATATTTTGTGTTCAACAGAATAAAGAAACCCCTACAGGTTTGGAATAACTTGAAGGTGAGTAAATGACAGAATGTTCAATTTTGGGTGAACTATCTCTATGTTGTTGCCACACGTTTACTCCACGCTGAATCACCTTTATTTCAAAGACTGTTGCTTTCAGCCTCTCAGTATTTGAAAAGCTGTAGCGATCCGTCCAGTTAGTGATATTTCTGAACAGACAGATGAATGCAGAGTGGTGTACACCGTTTTGAGTCCTCCAGCATGGGCTTGGGAATATTCACGCAAAAGGCCAGCGGGGGAAAAATAGATGCACTGTCTAAAGAGACTATTGTTCTCTATCTAAACATCGAGAGGCCTATTGTCCCACTCTCTGGCTCTCAGCGCCTCTGACATTTCTCTAGCGTGAAGTGCGTCAGTGTCAGTGTGTTTTTTTTTTTTTTTGCTCTCTTTTTTTGGAAAGTTATGACAAAGGTTATCCTTTCATCTGAAGGGAAATGAATGAAACTGAGAAAGGAGTCTGCGTGCTGTGATCATTTCATCTCTCGAGGCGGGTGGCGACTGTTTGTTTATACTGAGTTTTTGAAAAGTTCGTTACACTCCAGCACTGTTTTTCTTTAATATTATCATTTTGGAAAGCTGAATTGTTAAGTCATGTTTTTAATGTCCCAGCTGCATCAGTGCGTCTTCGGTGTGTCGGGTTTCCCTGATTGGTCGGTCTGTAAACCAAACCCTTACGGCTCTTCACACTGAATGCTTTACATCAGAAAAGAGCTCTCGGCTTGCATAGCCAGCAAAGTATGATAATTATATCAATGATAATGATAAAGACAAAGACCTCGCACAAAACACAGGAAAGCCCTTCAAATACAGGCTTCAAATGAACTGCTGTTACCGAGAATCCCACTGAATGTGGAAACGCACAGCTGTGGGGATCCGAGGCCAGATTCAGATCAGCTCGGACCTAACAGACAACACAAAGCAACAAGGTCACGACCCCTGATGATCTTATTTCTCGTTTTTGTCAAATTGTATACATTTCTTACAAAAAGATATGAAATATTATTTTAAGAATGGATTTTAAATTAATTTAATTTTTCTTATGGCTCACTGACAATTTATTTTTTATTTTTTTATGTCATTTAAATAATAAATCTAACCAAACAGCTTAAAATGAGAGATATAATCTTTTAACTTACTATCACAAGATATGAATATTTCTTTTAAAGGGTTAGTTCACCCAAAAATGAAAATTCTGTCATTAATTACTCACCCTCATGCCGTTCCAAACCCATAAGACTTTCGTACATCTTCGGAACTCATAGACCGTCAATGGAGGGACAGAAATCGCTCAGATTTCATTAAAAATCTTCATTTGTGTTCCGAAGATGATTGAAATTCTTACGGGTTTGGAACGACATGAGGGTAGTGACAGAACTTTCATTTTTGGGTGAACTAACCCTTTAAAAATGTATTTTAAATGATTGTCTTTGCCTTATCTCACAGGCAAATAGTATATCTCATTTAAAGTATAATTCAAACCAAACTTGAGTGAAATTTGTGCTGAAAATTCAAGATGTAATATCTGAAAACAATTAAGTCTTACCTTACACAGTTTAAAGAATATTACATGTTTTAAAGGGAAAACAAGAAAATGTAATTAAATAGTGCATAAGATGAAATGTAGCCATGAATGTTTATTAATGATGGATGGGTGGATTCTGGATTCTGAAATTGTGTGATTCAATAAATCCATAGGACACTCACTGTTGCTTTTAAATATAGGCAACACTGCCACCCTGAGGCCCCAGAATGAAACAGGCCATTTCTAAAACAAATACATTTTGTACATTCAACAAAGACAGTTTTAATTACAACTGAATACTTAAAAGTGTGACTCAGATTTATTTATTGAAGTTTAATGAATTAAAATGTATGGAGGTACGATTAGTGCCACGTGAAAGAATGCATGCTTCTTTTAACTTTAGTAATAGCCAGTATGTAAATATGCGCATTGTGCTCAGCAGGTTATTTTTAAATGTAATTATAGCTTCTAAGAAATATGTTTTGGAGTGGTTACAGGTGGCTGAGGTAATAAATGACTGCTGTTTTCATGTTGTCATTACTGGACTTTCAATTGAGTGATTTAGAAAATAACCACAAAGCTTGGTGTATATCTTCATGAAGCGCTTTATTTCCTCAGGAATATCTGAAGAGTTTATGACACCCATGTTTAACTTCTATAAAAGCATTGGGGAGCTGCAGATGATGCAAGAGGAACATGCTTTACTTACTGCCATCACAATCCTCTCACCAGGTGAGCAGATATCTGTCACTTAATGTTTTAAATAAAAAGTTGCAGAATGCTGATTAATTAGTTTAGTTTGGTTTATTTCTTATTTGAGCAAAATAAAAGAACACAATTGTGCAAAAGTTTGGGTACGGTACGATTTTTTAATGTTTTTGAAAAAAAAAAAGTATCTTATGCTCAACAAGGTTGTTTATTTGATCAAAAGTACAGTTAAAACAGTAATATTATGAAATATTAATACAATTTCAAATAAAAGTTTTCTATTTTAATATATTTTAAAAATGTAATTTATTCCTGTGATGGCAAAGCTGAATTTTCAAATATCAACAATGTTTCAAAGAAATTGCTTACTGTACCTTTAAACTATCTAAAACCCACTTTTGGTTCTTATGTAATTAAGCAATTATGCAATTTGTTCTGTTCTAATAATAAGTTAAATGGTTAATGATTAATAAGTTCACAATAGAGAAGCTACCACATTTTTGTCATTGTTTTAAGCTTTAAAAAAAAAAAAGTGTTCCAATTGACTGAAACTGTTCTATCTAACCACAGACAGGCCATATGTAAAAGACCAGCAGGCAGTGGAGCGTCTGCAGGATCCCATGTTGGAGGTGCTGAGGAAGGTCTGTAAGCTACAGCACCCTCAGGAGCCCCAGCACTTTGCAAGGCTTCTCGGTCGTCTAACTGAGCTTCGCACCCTCAACCACCACCACGCCGAAATGCTAGAGTCATGGCGCATGAGTGACCACAAGTTCACCCCCCTCCTCTGTGAGATCTGGGACGTTCAGTGACTTTGTGACAGAAAATGCAGGGGGACAAAATGGGTGGATGAAGGAGAAATACCAAAGACTTTTACTAAGCTGCCAAATAAAGGAGTTTACACACTTTTGAGAGAATTTGACTGTTAAAGTATAAAATGTAAACGGTATACATTGTCAAATGTCAAGTAAAGCAGGAAGTAAAAATTATTTTAAGACGTTATCAGCTCTTCAAGAAAAGATTGAGGGACACATTTTGATATTGTAATACCTTTGTAAATGTTTACCTGGCCTTTGCTACTTGATTTGTTTAAAATCTGCTTAATCTGAGGATTACATGGCTTTTTACACTTTATGTCTGTTTGTGTATTGTGTAATTCATCTAAATATTTTAAGGTTCTCAAAATCTGTACTTCCTGACCTGTGGTCACTCTTCACATTTTGAAAATCATGTACATTTCCAGTCTTCTTTTGTGCATAAATATGTGTTTATCTGGAAGTTGGTGTTTACCACTGTATACTGTATAAACAGCATTATGAGTACATTAATACATACAGATTCAGTGATATGATTATGATTCAGATTCAGATTATAAATATGATTCAGATTATGGCCAAATATATGAGGACACATCAACAGACCCATGTGCAGAGAGAGCACAAAACCATGAAAGTTCACCCAAAAATGAAAATTCTGTCATTAATTACTCACCCTCATGTTGTTCCAAACCCGTAAGACTTTCGTTCATCTTCGAAACACAAATGAAAATCTTTTTGATGAAATCTGAGAGCTTTAGTTTCGGTCCCTCAATAGACAGCTACGTAAATACCACTTTGACTCTACAAAAAGTTCATAAAGGGATCGTAAAACTAATCCATATGAGCGGTTTAGCCCAAATTTTCTGAAGAGACACGATCGCTTTATATGACCAACAGATTTAATTTAGGCTTTTATTCACATATAAACATTGACCAACAAACAAAAGCTGAACCGAACCTGCTTGACGCGCGAGAACAAACCTCTTGCGGTAACACACGAGAATGAACCTCATTGGTTGTCGCACGTCAAGAGAACATTCTTGAGCTTCTGTTTACCACAACTGATGTGTGATTTGATCATTGTTTATATGTGAATAAAAGCCTAAATTCAATCTGTTCATCATATAAAGTGATTGTTTCTCTTCAGAAAATTTGAATAAATCGCTCATATGGATTAGCTTTACGATTTCAACTCTTTAAGAACTTTTTGTAGCGTCAAAGTGGTATTTATGTAGCTGCCAATTGAAGGACAGAAAGCTCAGATTTCATCAAAAAGATCTTAATTTGTGTTCCAAAGATGAACGAAAGTCTTACGGGTTTGGAACAACATGAGGGTGAGTAATTAATGAAAGAATTCCATCCAATACGTTTTCATCAAATGGTATAGGCCTACATAGCCCAAAAACTATTTGATGTTAAATACTATATGGCCAAAAGTACATGGACACCTGAATGCACCCATGTGTGCTTTTTTGAACGGTATTTCAAAACTTTATTAATATAGGATTAGTCCTCCATTACAATTTCATTCTTCTGGGAAGGCTTTCGGTCCCACTAAGCACGTTTTCACACCTGGCTCGTTTCGAGCATTTGTTTCGGAACCTGGTGCGTTTTTTGCCTTATTAGTTGGGTTTGTTTAGGCCTAAACACGGCATTCACGCTCAATGACCAACAAGCGGACCAACAAACCAAGCGATATAATAATAATCTGCGGCAGTGTCTGATTCTGTAAGTGAGCATGTCACAGATGAAGAGTTAAAAATGGCTTTTCTCCGTGCATTGCAAGAATGCTGTCCCAACAAAGTCTGGATTCCAGTTATACCTGCATTATACATCAGGACGGCTACAGATAATGCCACTATGAGCTTTAAAGGGCTATTATGCTTTTTTACTTTTTCAAATTTAGTTAGTGTGTAATGTTGCTGTTCGAGCATAATAAAGATCTGCAAGGTTACGAAGCTCCACTCCAAAGGGAGATATTTTATTTAACAGAATCCACTTTCCAAGAACTAAAACGAACGACTCGTTTGGAAGTCATATAATGTTACTCATTTAAATAATCTCCACCCATGGAATATGCAAAAAGGGGACACGGCCTAGTTGAACTGCATTTGAGAAGACCGTGTTGTCGATATGTCAAAGAGACACTGACTACCACAGTAGGAAAAAATAAAATACGATGGTAGTAGTCAATAGGGGCCAGAGATCTGCTTGGTTACAAACATTCTTCCAAATATCTTCCTTTGAGTAGGCTACAGCAGAACAAAGACATTTATACAGGTTTGGAAAAACTTGAGGGTAAGTAAATGACAGAATTTTTATTTAGGGATGAACTATCCATTTAAGTGTCTTATTTGTCAAGTTAATGATTTGTTTTTGTTTTGTTTTCCCATTGTACTTATATTTAAAAAATATCTACCTGTAATACAGCTGTAATCAATTTCTGTAATAATTACAAATAATTTGACCCTTCCCATACACCTGTGCCCAACCTTAAAAGGTTAGTTCACCCAAAAATCACGTCGTTCCAAACCCGTAAAACTTTCGTTCGTCTTTTTGATTAAATCTGAGAGCTTTTGGTCCCTCTTTTGACAGCAACACGCAACTACCACTTTGATGCTTCAAAACATTCATAAAGAGATTGTAAATCTATTCCAAATGAATTGAGCGGTGTATAGTCCTGTCATTTTATAAGCTAAATGGGGGTCAACCTAGGACAAATTGCAACAGAAGCAAACTCAACTGATTTTGTATCCTCAATATGTCCTGAGTAAGGAAAATAAAGCCCCGAAGAATCCCATTAGGGGAAAGTTTCGAAAAAGAGTCAGTCCCATGGACCCAGCCCCAAACCCCATCTCTACAATAATAATGAATAAAGGCTGGTTTAAAGTACTTCTTCCTGCCTCTATGTATTAATGCTCATAAATGGGTTCCATTCAGACCTTAACATTAAGTCTTTTACTCTTATATGTCAACAAGATTCAACAAGACATTTTCACCTGGCTGTACCCAATGTTTAGATCTGTTGTGGTATTTATGCAAATTAGCACATACGTAATTATATTATGCCCATGTTAACAAACAATTAAAAAAAACTTGTAATACATTTTTTTTTTTTGTCTTGATGTAAGTAATCAACTCAGTAATTTTCATGGTGATATCTAAAGGTTAAATTTTTTACCCTATTCACGTGAGAAAAATAATGAATAGGCGTATGAATAGGCTATATTTGGGTCTTTTTCAAAACTTTCCCCTAATGGGATTCTTCTGGGCTTTTTTTTTTTTTTTTTTTTTTTTACTCAGGACATATTGAGGATACAAAATCAGTTGAGTTTGCTTCTGTTGCAATTTGTCCTACCTTTTTTCATAAAATGACTGGACTATTAGTCCAAATTTTCCGAAGAGACAATCTCTTTAAATGATAAACAGATTAAATTTAGGCTTTTATTTACATATAAACATTGATCAACTCACACATCAGTTGGGGTAAACGGAAGCTCAAGCATGTTCTCTTGACACGCGAGAAGGCATTAGGTAATTCTCGTGTGTTCCAAAGCCATTTGAGCTTCTGAAAGAACCAATGAGGTTTGTGTTTGTGTTCCGAAGATGAACGGAAGTCTCACGGGTTTGGAACGACACGAGGGTGAGTAAAAAAAATTGGGTGAACTATCCTTTTAAGATGTGTCACTGCAATTAACTTGAATTAAAGCGATAGTTTACCGACAAAAAAGTAAACGTCAAGTCATAATTTACTCATCTTCATGACATTTCAAACATGTTAACTGTGTGACGAAGAGACCAAAGTCATTTACTGAAACATATTCCGGCTGTCAACTGCTGTTAAGTGGGCTGAACAATAGATAAGCTTATTGTTAGAATCTGAACAAATCTTTTTACCTGGTTTTGTGAACTGAATCAATTGACTCTAATCACTAATCACTGTTTGTGTTCTACAGAAGGAAGTCATGCAGGATTTATCATGATTAAGTTGCAGAACAGATTTCATCACTAATTGATTTATATTGTAATAGTCACGGCAATTTGTACGAATTCAACGAGGTGGCTAATTCGTACGAATTCATATGACCTCACTCGTACAAATTAGATTTTTGCTAAATCAAACATATTTTACGAATTGCCCAATTCATATAAATTCATACAAATGACCTACCCATGACCCCGCCCCTAAACCTACCCATCACGTGGATTTAAACAAATTGTACAAATTCGTACGACCTCACTCGCCACCTTTTTATCACTTGTACGAATTCGTACGAATTGGTCGTGAGATCATGTTGCTTTGTTTGTATTGATATTGTCATGGAACAGAAGAATGCAGACAAAGGTAAACTCTGAATGGAGTGTATTGAATGACACCGGTTATCAGCAGGATCAGTCTCTGGATTGCTGATGATACTTGGCATGTGAATGAAAGTCTTATCTTTTGTAGGTGACAGAGAGAAGTGACCGGAGACTGGCAGACGATGATGAACAGGAGACTGAAGATGAAGAAGGATGAGACAGTTCGATGCATAGGTTAGGCCTAGTTTTCCACAGGGTAGGTATCGGGTATGAGTGTGTGAAGCAGACTTAAGTGGAGTGGAGCTGATGAAGGTGAATGATGGCAGGTGTGGATGATTGATGAGTGTGGGAGCCAGGAAGGATCATGGAAAATGTAGTGCAGTGGTGACAGGACTAGTGACTGAGGATTGTGACAGATATAGGAGACAACAACCTACGACACAACTGGATCACATTTGATGAAAAAAGTAGCTAACTATTTTAGACAGGCTTCAGATTCAGAAACAAATTACTTGAGTCAGTTTTGTAAAGAATAATTCTGAGTAGCCAAATCAGTCAGATGAATCCGTCAGAACAGCTAGTTCCATGCCAATGCATCATTAGCCTCATAAATACAGCCATCTCTGTCATTTGACAAGGACAGTATAAGATTAACTAAAATAGATCATAGGTCTATTTAGCTCTTTAACTTTTAAAGTTTAAAAAGTGTTTGCTGGGTCTCAAGATTGATTACACCTCTCTTGGTGGGTCCTAAGAAAGCCCTTGTCCTAGCTATGAAGTGAAGTTACAGAATGATAACTTCACTCCTGATCTAAGAGTCTCAGAAAATAATTTGATCAGAGGCCAACTCTATTTTCAAAATATCAATTTCCTTGTTGTCTCATGAATGTTTTACTCATAGCGCATTAATGGAAACCCTAGATCATGAAGGGATTTCTCCCTTACATTTTAATTTCCTTCTTCCTTGTACACTGATCAGCCGCAACATTAAAGCCACATGCCGTATATCATGTAGGTCCTCATCAGACTGCACATGTTCTCCACATGTCCTCCACGAGTCCTCTGAATGTTTTATGTGATATCTGGCACAAAAACAATAGCAGCAGATCCTCTAAGTTCTGCAAGATGCGAGGAGGGGTCTCCAAGGATCAGATTTGTCCAAATGTCTGTTCCCCAGGTAAACTATGCACCTGGCCATGTACCTGATCTTAAAAATGTGATTCATCAGACCAAACAACCTTCTTCCATTGCTCCACTGTCCATTTCTGAGGCTAAGGGTCTACAGCATTACAGTTGGCCCCTTCCCCTGAATAAAAATGTCACTAGGCAGTTAGTCAGTACATTTCAAATTGTGCTCATGCTTGCATAACTTTAGAAACATTTCTTCCTTGTTTTTCTAGATGAAAAGCCCTTGATAACCCCTACTACTCTCTGTATGAATGTACAACAGGATCTATCAACTATAACCATAGTGATATTGACTAAAGTAAAATCATTTTTAAAGTCTTATCACATTTGAAAAAGTCGAGGTGAATGTTCATTCGTCAAATTAACAGACAACAGCTTTAATACCTGAGTGAGAGCAAAGCATTTGAGTCGCGCCAAAGACTTTATATAAGAGACTTTGGTTGCACATACATAACACTCACAGAGAGGCAGTTCAGTGGAAGACAGTGACCATATCTAAAGTTCACCAGTTGTCCTTCCTTGCACCACTTTTGCTAGGTACTAACCAATGCGTACCGGGAATACCCCACAAGACTTGCCATTTTGGAGATGATCTGACCCAGTCATCTTTGTCCCTGGTCAAAGTCACTCAGATCTTTTCGCTCGCCCATTTTTCCTGCTTCCAACACATGAAATTCAAAAACTGACTGTTCACTTGTGGCCGAATATATCCCACACATTGACAGATGCCATTGTAACGATATAATCAATGTTATTCACTTTACCTTTCAGTGGTTTTAATGTGGCTGATCAGTTTATATCTTGCATATCGACAGTTACATTAATGTTCTTTGCATATGCTCACTTGGTCTTTGTGTGCTGTAAGTCAACTAGTTCTTTCGCACGAACTCCATTTCCTTATGCACATTACCCCCATATTTCCCCCAAATTAATGCCATTAGTTGGAAGCAGAGAATGATCTAGAATGTCGCTGTATAGTGTGGCATTACAATATTTCTTCCCTGTAATTGTGTGCCATAGTATAATCCGTTAATTAGAAGGGATTTACCACATTTGTTTAACCATGTAGTTGTATAATCCAGTAAGTCGCTTAAAATATTTGAAAAACTCTTTTCACCATCAAAGGGAGTGGGAAATTAAACTGAATATGGACAGGTAGATGATTTATGTGTAAAGATAAATATAGAAGTCACAGCATAGAAACTCCCTCCCACCTGGTTATAAGGCTCTGGTCTGTTTTACATATGGTCAATCAAAGGTTTTTGCTGCCTTGCAAACATCACTATGGAAAAGCAGCAAAGACATGAATTCAGGTAATCATTTTATGTTTTTCATTGATCAAACTTACATAAAATAATTAAAATTAAGATCTCCACAAACATTTAATTATGCAGCTAAATGCTTATTTTCGAATTTAACATTTTTAATATTCCACTTTCTCTCAAATTGCTTTCTTTATAAAGAACAATTCTTTACCTATTCCTGGCATATATTCCTTCAATCTCTCTAGCATGATAAATACCAAAACATTTTTTACATCTTTTCAATTTCTCGTTCAAATGAACTTTAAATTTTCCATTAAGCTATTCCCTTTTTTTTCTTCCCAAACAGGCGACCTTGGGATGCGTGCAGAGAAGTGCCGATCATTCAAGATGAGCAGATACCAAAGAAACGAGTGCGGTGTTTGAAATGGTTCTCGTGTGCCATTGTTGGCGTACTTGTCTTTGCCCTTGCGCTGCTCAGTAAAGTGAGCTGCTTTAATAATCATTGGCTAATCATTTTTGGATGATAGGATAACAATTAACTTGTCTATTGAATATTACACAAAAGGCTCGGTTTGACTGAAACTATTTTTTTTCTTTACAGACATCATTTTTGCTTTTGATAACATTTGGGAACAATGAAACTGAAATTATATGTTCAGAAAAGAAGCCGGCCGCCCTACTTGGGATTGGCTTTGTTCTGGTTGGGCCGAGTGTTCTCCTTTTGCTAAAAAGCACATGGAAGTTCATTTTCAAGAGTGCAGCCATGCCCTCTAAAAAAACTGTTTTTTGGGTAAGCAAACAGAGTTTTTGTTAAACAGATGTATAGTAGCAGAGAAACTGATTGTTATGGCAGTAACCTTTCTGACTTTGATTTGATCTTTGCTCTAGGTCCTGTGTGTTGAGTTCCTGGTAGCACTGGGAGCTGCAATTCTAACAGTAGTAGCCATGCCACACTTTGACATTGTCACCAATGTGATGATCCTAAACAGTGTGAGCATCCTGTCAGCAGTGTTCCAGGTAGTCGCTGAGTGCCTCGCCAAAGAGAGGAAGCGGCTTATAATGCTCCCCGTATGCTCCATTTTCTTAATCGTCCTGGGTTATGTGCTTTTTGCAGTCAGTTATCTGGCAATCGAAAAGTCCCCTCAGATGAGCATATCAATTGGCCTTGCCATCGTGGGGACCATCTGTGTTTCTGTGAACTGGTGGGAAAACTACAGCACGCTCTTCTCCATCTCATGTCTAGAGGACATTTCCAAAGACATCGCTCAGTCCCGTAATGTGGTGTGCATCATCTCCAGTTTGATGAGAATCCTGATTACTGCAGCTGTGGTTGTAGCTTATGTTCCTCTGTCTGGTCAGAACTGGGAATCGGTCAAATCCGTCTTCGAAACAGTCATTATTTCGTTGGTGGCGCTCCAGATTGTATCCTCTGCGCTGTGCCGCTGGTTTGTAGTTGTGGCTTGCAAGATGCACTCCCTGCACCGCAGCTTCGCTTTGCCCATGTACATGGCCTCGATTGCAGTTTTGGCAGTGTTTTTGTTTCCACTTGCATTTAAACTCCCAGGGTCTAATCAAACTTCTACTTGTTTTGAGAACGTTCGGTCGAAATCCAGTGATACACTGTTGCGGTTGATGTTGACTGATGCTACAAATACTCTACAAGCCAGGAACATCGTGAAAAAAATGAGTACAGGAGGACTGGCGTGTTTGATCTGCTCTGCTCTGAGCTGGTGGTTGGGACTCATGCTCAGTACATTTTACATCTGGTTCCTGAAGATCCATCGAATAGAAAGAACCCAAGATCTGTTCGTGCGACGCATGTATGAAGGAGCGTTTCTGGAACAGTCCATGTTGCTGAACACCCGTTTTGAAATCAGAAAGAAAATCAAGGAGAAACGGTGGTAAGTGTTTCAACTTTCTAACTCTAAGTATGGTTGCATATTGTTCATATCAGCCAATATTAGAGATTTTTAAATGATCTGTATCGATGTTGAATATTTAATGGTGCATTCTCATTGTTTTTTACATTTATTACTTCATGTCCATCTATAAAAACACTAATATTTGAATACCACTGTTAAATGCAAAGTAATTAAATATCCATTTTCATACTGTAATGTTATACAGTAAATGTGCTCCCATTAAAATTTACAAATGAGATTTTTTGTCAAATGTTTCATCTGACAAAAAGACTTTAATTTTACATGTATCCCCTCTATAGTTTTAAAAGAGTTTCAGCATCTCAGACTGTACACTCGTGAAAATACCAAAGTTTGCAATAAAACTCGAATTGCTCGAGTAAACTCTAATAAAAAAGAATTTTAATATGAACTCAAACACGTCTTATCACAATCTTCCAAATCCAAATTATCACAGCTATGCCATAATTTTGTAGCTTTATACTTTTACTCTATGTCAACTAACAATTGATTCACTTGCTTCTACACTGTAAAAAAAATCTGTTAAATTTACGGTAAAAAACTGGCAGCTGTGGTTACCAGAAATTTACCGTAAAAAATACGGTAGCAACATTTTAGGTTTTACAGACTTAAAATTTACATTAATAAGCCGTATTTCATTATCTGATATAATGTTAATTTACCGAACTATTGAAGTATTAATATCTGTTTTGTACCATTGTAATATACTGACAACCATCAATCACAGTGAAGATGAGAGTCACATGATCAATCAAAGCTCATCACAAGCAGCTTTCACACAATCAAGTTAATATTGCTACACAGTGTCATTCACACAAACATTAAACACCATCATGGTAACACACATGAAATTTTAAAAATACAATAAACATTAATTTAACAACATTAAATGTAACATAAAACCCTAATGTACATAACTGATTAGAAAAAAACTAAGAAAACTATGCCGAAACATAGTTATTTCAACAAAAATACATAAAATGTGAAGTGTCACGCAGGGAATTGTGGGAATGTCAAATTACGGTTTTTCACTGTAAATTATACAATGACTTATTTGTTTTCACTTCCAAAAAACTGTAAATTTAACGATATTTTACAGTAAAATTACATTAAATATACCATTAGATCTATCACAGTTATTTACCCTATATAGTAAGGAAACTTTCTGTTAACCAATTACCAGTTTTTCACTGTAGCATTTTTACAGTCTTTTACTGTTAAAATCCCGATAATGTTTTTTACAGTGTAATTTTACAAATGTTAGTAATTAAATGAAATGTATCTGAGAGCGACCTCTGAGGAATTACAATTTTCCTTTGGATTTCTTAATATGTGTTCCTCAGCACAGAAGAAACCATCAGAGTGTTTCTGTGTGCAACGATGTGGCATGAGACCTACGATGAAATGATGAAGATAATCATCTCTATGTTCAGGTAAACATACACTCACTCATTCAGTCTCAATTGAATTGTACTTGTAATCGAATACTATTTCTTTTACTACCAGGCTCGATAAATACAGGCCCAAGACCGACAAACACAGTGATGTCCAGTTTGAATTCCATATTTATTTTGATGACGCTTTCATGGATGTTGATAATGGAAGGCAGCGCCATGCAAATGAATACGCTGAAATTCTTGTGGATGTAATTAAAGAAGTTTACACGTAAGAATCCTCTTTATTTTGATCTGTTTATGGTTACTGAGAATTTATGGGAAAAACTAATCTAATAATACTTCACATGCATTAGCATTTTTAGTGAGGAGGATCCGTGTATATTCAAGCAGACGCCACCACTACCATGGCAGAAGATCATAAACACCCCCTATGGAGGTCGTCTGGAATACACCCTTCCTAATGGCAATGTGATAATGGTTCACTTCAAAGACAAGCAACTTATTCGTCACAAAAAAAGATGGTCTCAGGTAAGGGTCATGCAGCTAAACGCAGGTGAAGAAAACGCGCCCAGAACTTCACTAATCATCTGTGTTTGCAGATAATGTACTTGTATTACATTTTTGGCTGGAGACTTAACAGACAGTACTTCAAAAGGTTTGAGGTAGGAGAAGGACTGGATGACCTTCAGGAGAAATTGAAGGTTAGATGCTTAACTTTAAAGTTCACCACTAGTATTTCTACAGAATAATACAATATCAGCTAGACTCTGAATGTTTGCAATGCTCATTAGAGAGAGAAGGAGAACACGTATATCTTGGCCCTGGATGGGGATACTGATTTCCAGCCGTCCGCAGTCATGCTGTTAATTGACAGACTGAAACTCTACCCAGAGGTTGGGGCTGCCTGTGGCAGGATTCATCCAACAGGCACAGGTTGGATATATATATTAAGTATAAACCATTTTTATCGGGTCATTTTATTGTTTTTGATTCATTACTGTAAAATTTTCTAAACATCTAGAATAGAATAGTTTTGGTTCAGTAAGATTTTATTATATATATATATATATATATATATATATATACTTTCAGCAAGGGCACATTCAAAGACATTTATAATGTTACAAAAGATTTCTATTTGAAATAAAAGCTGTTACTTTTAACTATTTAGCAAAAAATGTTTCATGGTTATATTTAATTGTTAAGCAGCACAACTGTTTTCAGCACTGATAATAATAGGAAATGTTTCTTGAGCTGAAAATCTGTGTATTAGAATGATTTTTGAAGGATCATGTGACACTGAAGACTAGAGTAATGATGCTGAAAATTCAGCTTTGCCATCACAGGAATTACAATTGCAAAATATATTAATAAAAGAAATATTTATTTTAAATTATAATATTATTTCACATCAATTTTAAGGAGTACACTACTATGGACTATATGAAGCTAATAGGCATTGACTAAAAGCCATAAAACTCGAATATGACTATTACTGTATTTTTTATCAAATAAATGCAACCTTGGTGAGCATAAGAGACTTCTTTCAAAAACATTTTTAAAATCTTCCTGGAACCCAAACTTTTAAAAAAACTTTTCTAGAATGGTTTTCAAAGTATGAGGCAGAGGAAGTGTGAAGAATAATTAACCAGATAAAACTACTACTAATAAATTAAATTAGAAAAAGCATTCAAAGAGAATTTAAATAAATAAATTACATTTTTTAAATAAAATAAAATCAAGATAACAAACAAATATGTCTGAGCTGTATGTATTGTCTGTAGGGATAAAGCCAGTTATGATAGCTATAATCATAGGTGGTATTTTCCACCAAATTCATCTGTCATTTGGTAGAAACTAGTCGCAAATATAGACATGCACTCATCTTTGAAAACTATGGAAACATCTACATTAAATATGGTACCATGTTTAACTATTTTGCCGCTTGATGACCATTGTAAAATCTGAGATCCACTCATCTATTCTAAAGAAAACTGCACTTGCGACTACTTACGTATAGTATAGATCATAAAGGTGATAAACTGACTAATAAGATATTATGCTTAAAGGGCCCATGGTGTGGTATCAGAAGTTTGAATATGCGGTAGGCCACTGGCTGCAAAAGACCGCAGAGCACGTGTTCGGCTGTGTACTGTGCAGCCCTGGATGTTTCAGTCTTTTCAGAGGAGCCGCACTCATGGACGACAACGTCATGAAGAGGTATACAACTAAAGCAAGTGAAGCCAGCCACTACGTCCAGTATGATCAAGGTAATGTCTACATGAAGCTAACCACATGACAAATAATATCAATTCAGCCTAGACTAAACAAATTCACCCTCTTTTCGGTGTAACGTCAGGTGAGGACCGCTGGTTATGCACTCTGCTTCTGCAGCAGGGGTGGAGGGTTGAGTATAATGCAGCATCTGATGCCTACACCAATGCGCCTCAGGATTTTAAAGAGTTCTACAACCAGCGCAGACGCTGGGGACCTTCTACCATGGCCAACACCATCGACCTCTTGGGCTCAGGAGGACTGACCTCTGAGAGGAACAGCTCTATCTCAAAACTTTACATCTTGTACCAGATTATCAGCATGGCAGCTTCCATCTTGGGCCCTGCCACTATCTGTCTCATGATATCAGGTAAGGATTTGCTTGCATAGAAAAACTGACAGTCATTTATTTGCATTAGATTCAGTGTGCTGTTTTATGGCAGAAAAAAAAGGGGCTATTAAAGTGCTTTCTTTATCTTGCAGGAAGCTTTGTGTTCATTTCGGGAATCGGTGAAAATATTGCTCTTGCTTTGGCCGTAGTGCCCCCTACTGTCTATCTCATCTTGTGCTTCAAACTGACATCTGACATGCAGATTAAAATTGCAGCAATTATGAGTGTGTTCTACGCATTTCTCATGGCGGGAACAATTCTCTGCATCATAGGTAACGACTATGTCTTTTTTCATGCCTATTTATAGACACTCAATATTTTTAGACTGCACATACTTTATTTCCTCATTTCTACTCTCATAGGGGATTTAGTGAGGCAAAAAACTTTTCTGACCCCCAGTGGTCTCTTCCTCATCGGCATGGTGGTGTTGTACATCATTACGGCAGCTTTACACCCTCAGGAGTTCTCACTGGTCATCTATGGGTTGTTATACTTCCTCTGCATTCCCAGCGGGTATTTACTCCTGGCCATTTACTCTATAGTCAACATGAACAATGTCACGTGGGGCACTCGTGAAACCGGCGGCCAGGCTAAGACTACAGCAGTCGATACCATCAAGAAGAAGTTCATGAATGCCACATGTTGCAAATGTCCATGTTTGGAATCTGAAGAAGATTCGAGCAAGGAGATACTACCTGCAGAAACCATAACAGAAACGGAAAAGCCACATGTTCCTTTGGAAACACAAAGGTAAAAAAAAACACACACTATAGCACAAATTCACATTGTTTCATCTCATTTCTATCCACCTGTGTAGAATTTTTATATAGATTTGACAAATTAATTACTTTCAGATTACAGTGGATGTTTTTAATACTACTATCACTAATAATACTGTATTCCTACAATGTAGGGCAGAGGAGTTCCCACTCAGTGCTCATCAAAGTAAGTATGACTTCCATACTTAATATCCTAATATTCTAGCTGTTGACTTATTGAATTAGATTACGATTAAAACGGTTATATATTTCATTCCAAAAGCTTGGATTGAACATCTGCAGATGAAATCTTATGACTTTCCCTTGCATGAATCTGCGCTTCCAATGGTAAGACGAATTGGTAGAAATAAATTATATTATATTAAATTATATTATATCATATTTGTTTATAATTTTTTATAATTTATTTATTTTTGCAAAAATAATTATGTTTATTATTATTCTGCCATAATACATGGCTACATTTGAATGGTTGTCAATGGAGAAACTCGCTTTTTTGGGGGCTGTGCTAACTGGCCCTGCTCTTGGTTGCTGCAGATATGTCACACATAATATACATGTACTGTTTCACCACATGCAGGATGAAATCGATTTCTGGAGAGAATTGCAAAAGAAATATCTAGAACCTCTTAAAGAGAATAAAGAACAACAGGAAAAAATAGCTAATGATCTGAGAGAACTTCGAAATAAGGTAAGCCTCGTACGCTTGTCAGTATGCAAAAATGACTTTGTATGTGGTTTTGTCTATATATTCTGAAACAGTAAAGTTTTGTCTCCATGCTGTTTTGCTGTTCTCTTTCATATAGGTTACATTTGCCTTTTTCTTCTGCAATGCACTTTGGCTAGTGGCAACTTTCTTCCTTGAGACAATTGGTGACTCAATCTCCATAAAGATCCCAAAGATTTATCCTAATGGGTCTCGATCCCCAACAGAAGTGTTTTCCCTTGATCCGATTGCACTGATGTTTCTACTGAGCTTCGCATTATTGCTGATAGTGCAATTTATTGCAATGCTATACCACAGGTAACTAAACATGCACAAAAGAATAAAATCATTATCACTGATTCTTTTATATGGTTAAAATTGCCAGACCTTTTTGTTTTAGTGTTTCGCTAAATCACAAAGTGGAGATCATGCAATAGGCCTACATTAAATATAAAACCAGTCTAAAGTCTGAAGATAAATCATTCCTATTTTTAGTAATGGTGTATTATGTTCTTTTGTTTCAGAGTCTACACGTTAATCCATTTTGTGGCATATGCTGATACAGAAATTAAAGCTTGTAGAAAGCAGTCACATCAGGTGAGCCAATAGATCCACACTAAATTGCCATTTTAAATGTATATTTATTTATCTGTATTATTAACGATGTCCACGTTTCAATAGGTTGCACAGATCCAGGACTCAAACCCCCAGTATGAGACGTATGAGCCAGATGCAGCCTTATGTTTTCAGAACCCCTCTGTTTTGAGAAGAAATGTGACTTCAGTATAAGGATTTGTATTTAAATCTAAAGATTTATTGTCCTATAGATACTAATGTAGCACTAATAACATTTTCTGAATTATTTATTTAAGGAGTTTATTAATTTATTAATTATTTAAAATTTAAAGAGTAAAAACTATGTCAATTAATGATTTTTATTGAGTTAATTACATGATATGCCAACTAATAATCAGATCAATCACAAGCAATCACCGATACTGGGTAGTTTTTGCTAAATATGACATTATTTCTGCCTATAAAGCTTTGGATATATATGAACATTTCTAGAGAGTGACCTTTTAAATTAACAATCCTAAAAAATATTTTAAATGATTTCTTTGTACATATTTACTGTTGAGTGTGTTTAAATAAAAATGATCTATTATCTTTTGTAATCGTCTCTCATTGTGACTCCAGACGTTTTAATGTTATTGAATAGATCACAGTTTTATGCCATCATTGATGTGACATATGAATGGTGCATTTAAATTAATGTATTAATTAATTGTAGAAAGGCCGATGGTAGTGTTTACTTGTTAATGTTTAAATGACAATTTGACATATAAATACATTTATAAGTTATTAGGTTTGCTACACTTATTATATTGATCCTCACAATGTTGGCCAAACACACACACACACCCACACACATGGTTAAGTTAAAGTTTATTTAGATTAGTTTATATCCAAAATAGTAAATACAATGGTACAATAAAAATCAGCACCAACTATGTCTATGTAGAGCATTTTGCCTCTAACAATATGAGAGAGTCACAGTAGCATGTCTTTCTAAACAGTTATACAAAAATGGGAAGCCTTTATAACAGCTTTCAATAATAAGGTAATAAATATGATAAGCTTAGATCAATAGTTCATTTACATTCAAACATGAATATATATGAATTCCATTTGAACGTACAGTCACTAGTGATCTGCTAACCATATGCAATGTAATGTTTGTTAATGTCATTAATGAAAGTTGTTGCCATATCTTTAAGTTTAACCTGAAAAAATTATACAATATTTACATAATAATTTGTGATGTATAAAAGCACATAACAATAGCACTATGTTAGAGGACCGAATGTATTGGCAAATTTAGTACAAAAACAAAAGGTTAAAGGCGGAGCTATGAATTATTCAGTACTGGTTCTTAGGGGAAAGTTCTGTCTATGTTCATGGAATCGGCATAAGGATAGACCAGGAATCCAGAGAATGTTGTGTAACGTCCCTGGTTGCTGTAAACGGCGTATCCGTCATCCTGCTGACTGTACAGCCAGACACTGTCTCCTCTTTTCAGTGACAACAGCAGACTCTGACTCTGCATCTCTCTCCTCCGCGACAAGTCCTCGTCGAACACCATGGCCCGCACCTCCCCTCTGCCCAACATCAGCTTCACCGACAACGCCCGACGAGGGTGTTTCCCCACCGTAAACGCAAAGAAGTACGCACCGGGGAAGTGGCAGGTGAAACGTCCAGAAGTTTTATTAAAGTGGCCGCCTATGTTAACGTATTCCACGTCAAACGTGAGAGCTTCTCTTTCCCGATGCCCTCTGCTTTCACCCAGCACTGATGATGTTCTTGCCACTGAAAACGCAGAACGTGGTTCCTCAATGGTTGCTGTTCTTCTCCAGTCATAATGGGCATCTATAGGGGGAGGACAACCTGGAATATGGAGGCCTGGAGGAGATAGGTGGTTATTGAGATATCCAACAGATGATGTGGAGTCTGGGTAGACGAGATAACCGCTAAATGTGATGTATGGTCCAACGTTGCTGTAGATGGCGTAGTCGGGATTCTCCTGAAGCAGAAGGTAGACCGTATCCATGGGCTTCAGACTGACCATCACGCTCTGGCTCTGCACCTTGCGACCCTGGTTTCGGTATCCGTCGTACGCCATGGCCTGCACCTCCATCCCGTTCTTCACCAGCATGACAGACAGCATCTTCTTGGGAAACTTTCCCACGGTGAACGAGAAGTAGTACGCACCAGGCAGGCGGCATCTGAAACCGCCTGTATCTGGGTTGAAGTCATCACCGATGTTGACGAGAAGGCGGTCAAAGGTCACGACCCGCTGAGTGCCACCCAACACGCTGCTGCTACGTGTGGCGGAAAAGGCAGAGCGCGGGCCTGAAGTCATTTGGGGGATGTTGAGGGATGCTACACAGCCCAGACATGTGACCAGCCCAAGTAAACAGGACACACCACTGCTTGGTCTCCATAACGTCACGCCAGCTGCTGTAGAAAAATACATTATCGTTATATGTCACTTCTTGGCACTGTTGAAAACGTAAAAAATAGTTCTCAAACAACTCTAATAAGTAATTATTCCAAAATATATCAGTGTGCCATTATGTATTTTGCACCAAAGGTACAAAATGAAATCTTTAATACTGTATACTACTTTAAAATCAAACATTTTAATCATGTGATTAACGGGTGTTAATGGGATGTTTTAACTCTGGTGGTCTTCAGTCAGTAGGCTATGGCATTTTTTCACTTTATCGGAATTATACGAAATTATATCGCTATATGAATGTGGATCTGATTAGAAAAGGCTAAATTGTCTTGACAGCCATAGGAAATGAATGGGAAATATAAAAAATACGAAAATACAAAGCAATTTTCTGTGGTACTGTCTACAAATCAAGTAGTATTTGATATTGTCTAAGTATATCCAAAGGGAAAACCTACTAAAAGTAAGTAATGTCTAAAAATGCCCTTATAAACAACTGGGGAATACCCAGCCAAATATGTATTTGCAGACATCTAGTGTTTGCACTATAGTATAACATGATTTTGACATGAAGACACAAATCTGCCTTCCTTACATTACATTTTAAATAACTCATGCTCTATTTTTAATTTAAACACTGTATTAATTGAAAATAAATATTACAATATTATAATTATCTTATGTAGAAATAAATGTGCATAATTTAGAGGTGTGTTGTCTAGTACAATAAAATCCCCTCAAAATACAAAATATTAAAGAGTAAATATTATCAAACCAAAATATAGTACATTCCTTTTTAAAAAGTTATCCTTTTTTTCTCCTGTTCACAAGTGTGAAACAATAAGGAATACCAAAGGGTTATATAAAGATTTGTATCTAATCTTTTTTTTCACTTTTAATCACTCGAAAAAACAACATCAAAGTTCTGTACTTCTGGCATATTAAATGTGTAATGAACTGGTTAAAATGCCATATCAACGTGCTAGGAAGTTAGGTTTAGCGCTGTCAGAATGGATTCTGCCGTTCATATCAAGTGCTCAGGAAGCAGTAGTCCCTCTAATTCAGCTGGCATTGTCTGTTCACAGTGTGCACCGGGAAAAGGCAATAGATTAGACATTGGTTCATCTGCTCCTATGTGCTGGAACAAAGGCATATTTGGGAGGGAGAATTGACTGACTAAATTTCAGTCTTTCAATTTAAGACCTACTCATCTCTTTTGAATATATTTTGATATGTAAATGCTTATAAACATAATATAAATAAATATGAATGCTTAATAATAGAATACACATGTAGAGCATAACATAAAAATAGGCCTATCAATCTTAAAGTTTTAGCTAGGTTTTGTGAATAATGGGAATTGCTATATTAAACAGGTGTTATTAAACAGGTTATGTTATTCAATATAAATTGAATATGATTTTGTAGAATGCACTGTAGATTCAAACAACAAAAAGAAGAGTTATTATTGTCTCCAATTACTGTAACACAATATTTTGAGCATAAATCTTACTGATTAAAGACAATAAGAAAAGTTTTCAGTTTTCATACCTGGTCTAAGTATCTGCAGAAACTTCATTTCTGTGATGACCTGCTCCCTTGTCTCTTAAGCCTCGGTTTGTACACCGCTGTGAAGAGGTCCAAAAGTTAATTCTGTGTGGCATCTACTCTCTCCAAAAACTAGTGCCTCCCATGTCCAAATAAAAGAGGTATTAGGGGGAGAGAGAAAGAGAGAGAGAAAGAGAGAGAGAGAGAGAGAGAGAGAGAGAGAGAGAGAGGAGGTGCTTCATGAATACATTTTTTCAACCTAAATCAAATTGATTGTTTATATTTTTATTACGTTTTATGTCATCAGGTTTTATGATTTCAAGACTGCAAATATGGAAATGTACAGAGTTAAGTATTTATGTAAATAAAAACTAAGAATAAACATTATTTTGCAATTAGAAGGGTGGTTATTTGTATATAGCAGTGTTCAACCTTATTTACAGATAATTTTATTGTTTTTACACAAGTAAACATCCTTCATTAAACTTTAAAAAGCTAAAGAAAAAACTAGATTGTATGTAAAATTACAGTTCTAAACATTTTTACGAGAAGGTCATTTTACGTTATTGCCGTTTTTTTACAGAATTATTTTTAGTTATTATTATTGTAGGCTTCATAATATGCCCATATAATATTTCTTAAAAGTGCTCATTTCGAAATGTTCACCTTTTTATCCTCTAAAAAAAGTCTCACAGAATTGTGAGATGTAAAAGTAGCAATTCACTTTTTTATTCTTTTTTTTTCTATTCCGTGGAAACAAGTTTCTGTATTAAAAACTTCACTCAGGTGTGTTTTTCGGTGAAAGAAACAGCTTTCCCTCAATACAAAACTACAACAACTTCGATATCATCATCGTCATCATCATCATCATCAATTGCGCACGTTTCCGCGTGCGTCTAGACGCAACGCGCCGGAAGGCGTGTGTGCACTGCGTCTCCGCCGTCAATGCAAACGAAGTAAGAAGCACCGAGAGTCAAAGCTAAAATCCGCATTCAAGACAAGATGGCAGGGTTGCCCCGCAGGATCATTAAGGTAATCGTGAAGTGAGACACACTGCACATTTTTAGTCTATCTTTTTTTTATCACAACTCCACGAAATCCTCAAATATCATTGTAATTATCAGCCAAAGAGAAGCGACAGATGGCTTAGCGTTTGGCACTGTATTTGTTAGCCACTTCCGTTTCGGTACATTCAGTCGTATCCCGAATATGGGTGGGTTAAAAATACATTCACCGCTGTGAAAAATGGCGGAGGGCCTGTGTCTTATTCATTACTATATGTTGCACAGAATCAAAAGCAGTAAGAAATGACAAACGTTCCCATACTAACTGAAGTCTAAATGAGAGTGGCTCGCTCGCGGCCATTCATTGCTTAAGCTCGAGCTGTTGTGTGTGTGTGTGAGCTCGCGAGACTGCTAACAGCTCCAGAGACGGCTAGCTAGGCGTGAAAACTTTGTAATATAATCCGATTTAAGCAGTCACAATTATTTTCACAACGATTTTACATATAGATTATATATGTATACCATTTTCACTGCGTGTAGGTTGTCTTGTCTGGCCATTTAGGGCACGAACATTTGCAATATAATTTGTCTCGCTCGCTTCCTGTTGGCTAGGGAAGCTGTTGCGATGCTTTTGCTAAACGAGCTAATGACTGCAGGCCCCAAACAGCAGAAATGTCAAATAAAACACAACATGAGGTAACATTAATTAAAGAACGGCCCATCCTTAATGAGAACTGTTGTTTATTCTCACGGAAAAAGTCAATATTTGTAACGGTGGAGGAAAGCGACAGTTCATCCAAAAATCATATTAAAATCGTCATCGTTTATTAACTTATGGTGTTGCAAACCAAAAACAACATATTTATGTCAGTCTGGAACGCAGAAGGAAATGTTAGACAGAATGAAAGTCTCCATTCACTTTCATTGTGTGAAAAAATGCAAAATTCTAGTCTCACAGCTAAACGTCATATTCCTTTTGAACAGCAGGAGAGTGAACAAATAATGACAGAATTTTCTTTTAAAAAACACAATGAAAATAACTACAGATTTATGGCTAGTGAAATTACGTAAATGGCTTCCTCCTGATAAAAATCACAACTCTGAGTTTGGTTTCATTTTATTGTACAGTACGTGCACTTACATGTATCAGTGTCCTTAAGAAAGTACTGGGTAATATAAGGTAACTAAATAGGTTAAGGTCAGGGTTAGTACCTAGTTATTACCCAGTTATTGTAACAACTATAATACATACATCGTATAAATGCGAAACAGGACTGTAAAATAAAGTGCTACCGTGAGTCTGAATGCGTATGTTTCTGCATCTTTTGTGTATGTTATCAAGAAGGTTTCTCGCTTTGCGTTCTTCACTACTGCTGTTGTCCAGTAATTAATGCTTATATGTCGAGCACTTCCAGGAATGTTTGACCACAGGGAGGAAACGTTCTTTTATTTGCACCGTCCTCTGAATAAGACATTGAAACAGTTGCAGTAGGTTTGCGTGTGAAATGAAGTGGGTGGGATGGGAATGCATCCTTGATGGCCCGTTCCCCAAGCATGAGACCATGACAGGGAGCCCCTCTCTTGTCTGTGTTTGCTCTGCATGGTTTTGTCTGTAGGATATCTGAAACATGCGAGGAATTTCATTCTGAGCACAATGTATATGCTAGGTTAAAGGATCAAAGTAATGTAATGAATGTGATGATAAACCGTTTGAGAGTCGTCATCACACAATAAACCCCTCTAGATCATCACATTAAGGTCCTGATCATGCAGTCAGGCATTAATTGATTAATGCACATTATTCCTTACATGATTGCGCTATAGTGTACGTTTTATAATATTACAAAAGATTTCTATTTCAATTAAATGTTGTTCTTTTGAACTTTCTATTCATCAAAGATTCCTGAAAACTTGTTTGTTGATGATGATAAATTGTTCTTGAGCAGCGAATTGATTTCTAAAGGATCATGTGACACTGAAAACTGGAGTAATAATGCTGAAAATTCAGCTATCACAGGAAAAAAATTACATTTTGAGATCTATTTAAATAGAAGTTATTTTAAATTAAATTTTCAAAAACATAAAAAAAAAAAAAAAAAGTCCAACCCCAAACATTTGAAGGGTAATTTACATTAGATCTTTCTTTCTTGGTTGGTTGATTGATTTTGAATTGTATATGACAGCTTTTATTAACCAGTATCAGGATTATACAAATATATAATGCTAGATTTGTTTAGTTGAAATACTGGAAATAGAAGAGAGTCTTGTTTTACAGGTTCATTATCATATGGCCAAAGAACCCTCCTTTTTTGAACCAGGTTGCAGAACAGGTGTGGTAGCTTTTGAACATAAGTTTATAACACTGAGATTGTAATATCCACGTTTTGGCATGAGTTCTCAGATGCCTAACAGTCAATCTATAAGGTGTAGAGTGCAGCATAGTACAGCAGTTCTCAGATGAACAACGTCTCCAGACTCAAGCATTCCACAGGTGATATCAGATTCTCATTAGTCATATGGGTGTGTGTTTCCAAAGGACTGTCAGGGTCAGCCCCGTTTCTCTCTCTCTAACTGAATGCAAAGTGTCTGTCTTGATTGGCTTGTAATGGCTGTCAGTTTCACCCTTGTAGTCTTGGTTTTAGATGAAAATGTATTTTGAGATATTACTCCATGTTAAATGTCATTGAGCAGTGCAAGATGCAGATACAGGACTGCATCAAGACTAATCATGGAATAAAAAGATATAAAACCGTGCTTGATATTGAAAAGGCAAGATACTGTATTTTCTAATGCACTGCAAACTAAGAGAGTGTTTACCGAAAACATTTATAGTGCCTAACCAGTAACATTTGTGGTGATGTAAGATCTTCCTCTGCCCTACTGAAGGTTAAGGATACTGTATTATCTGTAAATATTCTAGTTCTGACATTGGTAACTATATTTAAGCACACATACAATTTGTGACTTTTTTTCGTGGTTAACATAGTTGTGCATACGAAAGTTTGGTTTTTCTTTAAATAATGTTTTTGAAAGGAGTCTCTTATGCGCACAAAGGCTGCATTTATATGATCAAAATACAGTAAAAGCATTATTATTGGGAAATAATTACATTTAATATGTCATTTATTCCTGCGATGACCAAGCTGAATTTTCAACATCATTACTCCAGTCTTTAGTGTCACATGATCCTTCAGAAATCACTTCTAATTTGCTGCATAAGAAACATTTCTTATTTTTATCAGTGTTGAAAACGGTTATGATCTTTTTTTTTTTCAGGATTTAATAGAACGTCCAAAATAATAGCATTTATTTGAATTAAGCTAGAGGTCTTTTAAATGGTTTTGTCTACAAATGAGAATGTAGGACTCACATTTTACCATGTTTACCCATTTTGACCCTAAAATCAGTGCTGAAAGTCTATGTGGGCCTGGCCAAACCAATATCTAATATCAAAAAAAAAAAAATTCATACAATTATAAACCTAAAATTATTCATGACCTGTCAGTCCATGAATCACTTTGCTGTACAGGTTTGTTTGCCATTGGAATGTTGTTGATGCAGGACAATTTGTCTTTTGTTACATAGCCATTGTGCAAGGTTACAAGGTGAAGTTATACCGTTTTTTTCCAAAGAAAAAATTCTGTTGTCATTGTGTACATTATATGTTGGCTCTTTCTACTGTTTTGTTTACTCCTGTGTACTCGACCTTCTCACTGCCAGTGCTTTGGCTAATCAGCTGAGTGTGTAGAGATGCCTTATGTTCCAGCCAGCCTAATTGATCTTGTTTCCATGCGTGTGTGTAGGAAACACAGCGTTTGTTGGCAGAGCCGGTGCCAGGTATAAAGGCAGAGCCAGATGAGGGGAACGCTCGCTACTTCCACGTGGTCATCGCCGGACCTCAAGACTCCCCCTTTGAGGGGGGGACTTTTAAACTTGAACTCTTTCTTCCTGAAGAATATCCCATGGCAGCTCCGAAAGTACGCTTCATGACCAAAATATATCACCCTAATGTAGACAAGCTGGGAAGAATATGTCTAGATATTTTGAAAGGTGAGAGACCATTTTATTCCATCTTCTAAAACTTTCAGATTATACTGATTTTTACTCATCATGACCTAAACATGATTAAGAGTTTAATGCTTTAATTCTATTGTAATTGAATGCCATTATTTTTTTAAATAGCAATATTTACACTTTGAAATTAATCTGAGATGATCACTAGATTTTCAATTAGTCAGTTATCATTTATTCATTCTGAAGGGCCTTTTTCATGCAGACTTAATTTTTATTCAGCAAGGATGCGTCACGTTTACCAAAAGTGACAGTAAAGACATTTACAATGTTACAAAAGATTTCTATTTCAAGATTATCTCTTTCTATTCATCAAAGAATCCTGAAAATGTATCAAGGGGTTCACAAAAATCTTAAGGACTACTTTGTATTCATCAAAGAATTGTGAAACATATTCATCTAATTTATCATGGTTTCAACAAAAATATTAAGCCGCACAGCTGTTTTCAACATTGATGATGATAATAATAAGAAATGTTTCTTGAGCAGAGCACCAGATCAGCATATTAGAATGATTTCTGAAGGATCATGTGACACTGAGGACTGGAGTAATGGCTTATTGTCAATTCATTTATCAGTGAGAATGCTAGATATTACAATATCAATATTTATCATTAATTGTCAAGATTTTTTATGTTTGTATCTGATACCCATATAGAGAGAGAGCACAGAAAATGGGAGAAGCAGAAAATTGCCAAAAATAAACGCATACATAAGAACATATTTAACATTTTTATTCAAAATATTTATTTATTTCTGAAGTCTGCTAGTACTGGCAAAATGTTGGACAGTAGAAATGTTAAATGATGTCTTGTCTTTTTCACCCCCTTTTAGGTGAAGTAGGTGATAAAATGTACTATTAAAATAAAGGACATTAGGATCTTGTCCCTAGAGAGTATGGGAAAAAAATGAATGTCATGATTTCTGGAAAATACTAATTTTATCTTTACCTCAGAGCAATGGCAGTTTGAGTCTATTAAATTTTATAGCTCCCTTACCTGACATGTACATACTGTGAAAGATGTTCCCGTTTAATCTCTTTAGGAAGATTGAGGATCTCAGATTACACTTTTGACCCCATAGTGAATGATCCCTCTGCTCAACTGTACATGGCTAGACTTAGCGCATATGAAAGCTAGCAGGTACTTTTCTCCTAATGCGCTTTCTCTTGTTTCTCTCCACGGCATGATGTCAAACAGATAAGTGGTCTCCAGCCTTGCAGATCCGCACAGTGCTGCTATCAATCCAGGCATTACTAAGTGCACCCAACCCTGATGATCCTCTAGCAAATGATGTCGCAGAGCAGTGGAAGTCTAACGAAGCTCAAGCCATAGAGACAGGTGGGTGCTGCGTTTAAAGGGATGGTTCAATGAAGAATAGATATTGCTAATGTTTATTTGTCCGCATTGATTTAAATCAGAGGTTTTTCTTGGTGCTTTAAGAGGCCAGTGGCACTACTTCATTAGCTGTGTTTCCATTGTCGGGACAAAAGCGAGCGTGCTAGTGCGTGCCAGGGCCAGTCGCGTTTCCACTGTCACTTCCGGGGCTTGATCGGGCCTCATCTGGGATTCCTCGGGGTCAACAGCCAGGGGTTTTTGGCCCACCAAGTACCTTGGTCCAAATCGGTCCAACTGGGGCTTGAGAAGTGATCATGAACAAAGGCGGAGTCAGGAGAGGGTCAACACAGCTGTTTTCTAACCTCAACATTTAAACCAAATTTCAGCTCAAACTTCCTTTCAGACACCAGTGAGTGTTTAAAATAACGTCAGATTGCGATCCAATGGGGATTCTGATCACTGTATGAGGCAGAAATATATGTGATGCTGAAGGCTGCTTATGCTAACCATTGTGAAACTAAATACACATATGAATATGGAAAATACCAGAGACCTTCATATATAATCATATACCGGTTGAAACCGGACTTGAACTTAGACTTGTTATGAATTACTCTCCGGTTAACAACACGTATAACTCCTGTTTTCTGTCCGTGAGCTCCCTCTGTTGCTCTGGCTGAAAGGATAACGGTATAGTTGGCTGCCGTCGCATCATCCAAGTGGATGCTGCACATTGGTGGTGGTTGAGGAGATTCCCCCCTTCCATATGTAAAGCGCTTTGAGGTCTCAGAAAAAGCGCTATATAAATGTAACGAATTATTATTAATTATTATAGTGAGACAGGAGAGATCTTTTAAACCTCCTTAGAGCACATCATTTCATGGGAAATGTGATGTGAACAAATAAATGGGAAGCAGGTGCGACAGAATAAGTATGTGTTCTCTTTTTATGTAGTTTTCAGTCTGCTAGGTGTGACGTTATTCTATGGAGGCGGGTTTTAGGGTAGCTCTAGGTCAGGGACTGACCTGACAATGGAAACGCTGCTTAATTTTAGCCTTGAGGCTATTGGCCCCGCCGGCACGCTGTTAGTCCTGGCTCTCACTGGCCTGATGATGGAAAAGCGGCTATTGATAATCTTTCTGTCGCAAAGGATAATGCAGAATAGTTCTTTTCATGTAGCTGTCTTTGAAGTACATTGTTTGGCTATTGCTAATTAGAGAAAATCCACACCCTTTTTATTCACTCAACTGTAGTTGAAGTCAGTTTTGTGCTGAAGATGCCAAGTAATTTATCTCTACAGAGTGTGAGAAAGCATTTGGGGGTGTATTAACTCTGCATTTGTTTGTCTTTTTCAGCTCGAACATGGACCAGGCTTTATGCCGGAAACAATATTGAAGTCTAGAAATGTTTGGGGGCACAAAAAAAAAAAAAATGGAAGTCAAGAGTGAACAACTCCATGTTCTGCCAAGACCTATTCATTTTCATGTAAAGGACACAAGTCTTAGGAAACAAAAAAAAATTATGATAAACTGAAAAGAATATATTAACAAAAGTAAACAGAAAACTTCAGACAATTTGTGATTTAAATGCACATTAGTACAAAAAAAAAAACACGCGTCTTTGTCCTGATTCACTGCTGTTCTGATGCATGGGCAGATGATCTACTCATACGGCTTTCTTTTACAGTGGTTGGGGAGGTAGCCACAGACTTCTGCTATGAAGCGTGCATTAAAACTGACTGTCATTTTGTCTGTCCCATTGCATTTTTTGGGGGTGGGGGGGACTTTTTATATTTCTTTTAACCTTTTTTTTTTTCTTCTCATTGCTCTTTGTTAATGAGGAGCAGCAGACTAGCCCCTGTTTAGAACACTTGTCAGACCTACCCTCTTAGAAAAAAACCTAGCAAAAAAGTATAGGTTCTTTAAAACGGAAAAGAGACGCAAGATTGAAACCACATGCAAACAATTTCACCTAGGAAATGGTTCAACTGGAAAGTCTTTCCACCATCACAGAAACTGTTGAAGATGTAAACCCTAATGTAGAATTTGTTCTGGACTATGGGTAAGGTAGAGCCTAGAGAGAAGGGAGAATTTGCGTAATATTTCTTTAGTATAACAATTCTGTCATCATATCCGGTTTTTAGTGTTTTGTTTTATCTATCTTGCCATCGCTGTACTAATTGCACTCTTGAAACTCCATTGCGTGCTTTTATTCTTGTGTCCATCACAGTCCAGTGCATTGAGATTCATTTGTCTGTTTCTTCCCTTCAGCATTTATTTTGAAACGCCAAGGTTGCAGGAGACTGGAGACGAATGATAAATAGTACGATTTTAGTAAAGGGATGAGGGGTGGGAATGTTTGCAGAAACATTGCAGAAGATCAATAAAGGCTTTGTCTCAATTTCCTCGATTGGTCTTTGGTTAAAATGTCAACTTCAAATCTGTTTGTAAATTCCTGCTTTCTATAGAAAGGGGAAAAAAAAATCCTACTTTATAAAATGTGATGACAACGGTCCACACACATATTTCTGTTCTTTCTGTAAATAAAATCTGTTGATTAATAAGAAATATTTATGTGGTGCTTTTATTACATTTCTGAGAATGATAAGCAGGTTAACTGCTCGCTTGTTTTTTCTTATGCTGTTCTCCTACCTTTCAGTAGGCTTTCATAAGGAAATGTTAGTCACATCTTAAAGTTTATCATGACTCCAAAATAACCTGGAGCGATCAATTACAGATTTATTTCACTTAAAGAAATTCCACCAAGTAGCCTACATCTTTAAAGGATTTTGTGAGTTCTGAAGATGGTTGTTCATCATCATCATTAAATTATATTAATTGTTAATAATTAAGGATTTACGGATTACACATTTAAGTTGGTTTCCCATGCAATTTCACAGAATTGCTCTTTTGTTGTTAGTAACGCTAAGTCCGACTCCTTTCTATGAATCGGTTATTTTCATAGAATCGGTTCTTTCACTCAACTGGTTTCAAAGAAACGGTTAAACGCTTCGTCGATTAACGTTAGGCTGCCTGACATTACGGGTATGGTCAGTCTCTTTTAGAACATTAATAAGTTGTTTAGACAATTCTTAAACTAAGTTACATCTGTTGGCTGCAAAGTTGCACGCTTTAATAAAAAATTGTGTGGTGAGAAAACTGTTGGGTAACTTAGGCCTAATTAATCTTACGTAAACGTTTCCAGTAGGCTACATTTTATTTGTTTCATTTCAACTATTAAAGTAACGCTCTTTTCCTTCCATAAGTCAAATCCTCGATTCACTCTTGGTTTATCAAGTGTAACCTGTCAAAATAAAAATCAGTGAATCGTTTATTCAAGAATATTTAGGACGGTTCAGTCCGTTATAGGCTAACTTATAAGATAATGTTTTGTTTGTGGAACGGTTCAGCATCGAAAAGATCCGACTTAAAATAATGATTAGTTTACTGTCTGATTAACTCTTAAAACTATTCCATTAAAGGGATAGTTCACCCAAAAATGTCAATTTTGTCATCATTTACTCACCCTCATGTTGTTCCAAACAAACCTGTATGAATTTATTTCTTCTGTTGAAAACAAAAAAAGATATTTTAAAGAATGTTGGTAACCCGACAGTTGAAAAAAAACTATGGAAGTCAATGGATGCCGTCAACTGTCACCAACGTTCTTTAAAATATCTTCTTTTGTGTTCAACAGAAGAAAGAAACTCAAACAGGTTTGGAACAACATTAGGAGTAGTAAATGATGACACATTTTTTATTTTTTGGGTGAACTATCCCTTTAACACTCAGGTACCAGCAGATGGCGCAAATACAACATCATCACAATCTCAGTTATAACGCTGCAGTGTTGCTTTTGTCTCTGCGACTTTAAATCAATAACCGACGATTGTATCAAATTTATAGCGATGCAGCATAGTTCAATTATACCCGCTTCAAGCGTCGGTGAATCATTTCCCCCCTTCCGCTGGCGGCTGAGATGATGTCTCATTCATATTTCCAATAAGGGAAACGCCTATCTGTTGATGGCATCTTGGGTTTGTAACGCAGATCCTATTGCAGCTGATTTAAGGCGACTGCGCAGAACTGAAGAGCCGCAGCAGAGGAGTGTTCACTGTTCACACTTCACACAGCACCAACCAGACACCATGGTCAAGATGAGAACAGCCCAACTCACGATCTCCGCTTTCCAGAGAGGAATTATGTCTTCAACATGAGGCACGTCTTATAAATGCAAACTGCATGATCAGCCTGGAAAATCTGGGACGACTTTCAGCTCTTGGCCTGAAAGGCAGTTGCGTTGAGCGTACGATCCAACAACTAGGCAACCGAGAACACTTGTATTCTTGTTTTGTTCGGAGAAAACCCCACATGATGAAATTCAAGCCAAATCAGACAAGGACATATGACGGAGAGGGCTTTAAAAAACGAGCAGCGTGTCTATGTTTCAAGAACGATCGGGAGGACGAGGTAAGGCTGAGAAAAGTGCAAATGTGGTTGCTGGTTTATGTAGTGCTATCGACTACTGTACGACTACTGTCGCCTACAGACACGTCAGAAATAGATATTGCAACCTGTTTTAAAGTGACATTCCTTGTTACTATCTAGTAGGCTATTTTATTTTACCAGGACTTATTTCTTAAATCAATGTAAACCAACAATTAGTGACTAGAATCATTAGATTCTTGTTCTATAACACTTAAACATAATGTATCATTAATGCATTAACTAACAAACAATGAACAATACATTTATTTCACTATCTTTTTTAACGTTCTTTAACAATAGTACAACTGTTCATTGTTAGTTAGTTTTAGCTCAGGTGCATTAAATAGGCTAATATTAACAGATGGAAGTGGAACTTGATTGGAATCATTTATTATAAGTAAACGTTTAAAATAAACTTACTAATATTAATGAACGTTTTAAAAGTATGTTTCATTGTTAGTTCATGTTCACTAATGCAACGTTATTGTAACATGTGAGCACCTAATTAGTTACTTTGTAACTGTTCCACTGCAACTTTTGCTGTTGAGTATCTTCCGACTATGAAGTTCCTCCTTTATGTCTCACGTCAAGTTCCTTTGACTGATAAACAAATATTCTGTTGGACTGTCATTTTTATGATACAGCTAGAAAATGCTTTTATTTAGAAACATGTTAACATGGAATATTTCAGAGTGGTTCACCCACATGTATTTTAGATTTTATATGTCAGGTTGAAATGTATTATATAATCATTTATAATTTTATGGATTGTGTTGTGATATTAACATGTAAATATGTAAATTAGCCCGATGCTAACATGGCCTTCCGGCTATAACAGATGCAGCAGTTATGTAATCCAAATTTACCAGCAACTATTTGATAGGTACTAGGCTAGTACTTATTTATTGTTACTAGTAACTATCCTAATAGTATGTGTTTAAGCTTTATTTGATAGCTGTGTTGTTACCAGTAGGCCTACCATTTTTTTAAATTACAGTTGTTAATCAGAATTGCTACAATAGTTCAACTAAAAATATTGGTCACACTTTAGTTGTGTCCAATTATCACTATTAACTAACTATTAACTCTGACTTTTGCCTCAATAATCTCCTAATTACTGCTTATTAATAGTTAGTAAGGTAGTCTAGTTGTTAAGTTTAGGAATTGGGTAGGATTAAGGGATGTAGAATATTGTCATGCAGAATAAGGCATTCATTTGTGCTTTATAAGTACTAGGCCTAATAAACAGCAACTAGTTAATAGTGAGAATTGGACCCTAAACTGTTACCAAAATTGTACTTGTAAGATGAAAAATGAATGAGTCTATTTAAATAGCCTAGTATCACAAAAGCAGGAATATGTTCTAATACTTATCTGAATAGTTAAAAGTAACTAAATAATATTACAAATAAAGATTACACTTTACAATAAGCTTCTCAACGCTCAGTGACCACTAATCCATGATTCATGTCTAGAAATATATGGAGGACTGATGGCAGGTTTTATAAATGTAATCAATGAGATCAGCACACTAAAAGCCAGCAGTGAGCTTTACTCCTGAGTAATGACAGCTGTTCAAAACAGGTAACAATATGAGTATATGAGACCGAGAATAAAGGAACACAATGTTCTTAATAAGCAGGGTTGCACTTGTTACCTAAGCTCTTTAAATGTACTGTATAGTATGAGATTTTGTTTTCTTAGAGCTAGTTTGCTTGGTCTCAGCCTCAGGTATTTTTTTAAGACCGACTATATAGAACTATATGTTGTTTTATAGAGCTGGATTCAGTGCGTAAGGTTTTTGTGATTGACTGGCGAATGCTTGCCATGTACAGTACGGACAATTTATGCACCTTTAGGCTCAAGATGTCAAACGGATAGTCACAAACAATCAGTTTTAGATCTAAATCACCCAAAAATGTATCATTTACATCATTTACTCACCCTCATGTCATTCTAAACCTGAATGACTTAGCCTACTTTAATCTGTGTATGTATTTTTTTTTTGTCTATGCATTGAAAGTCTTTCAAAATATAATTTGTGCTCCACAGAATTTAGTCTCTCATTGAAAAGTACTATCACCCGCAGCATTTTGCGACCTCCTCGAAAGTAGTTTCTGCTTAGACTAAAAATACTGTCTATTATGAAACTTGTCAGTCACAGTCGAGGTGTTCTTGAACTCCTGAGACGAGGGCTTGACCTGATGTGGAAAGTGCACTCAGAAATTACAGGAAAATGCTGTTGTATACACAAATACTCCCCCATAGTTTTCTTTTCCTTAAATGAACTTGACCAAACTACCAAGTCAGTGAATCTTTAATTAAGTAATACTAGAGTTGTCAAAGTTACATAAAGCATGTTGAGGCACGGGAGCCTCCGACCCTGAATGTTCCGCATTGCAACAGGACCTGGTCTCCTAGGTTTCTCCTCCATGTGATTAGCACTAAGAGGGGAGGGGGTAAGTTACACTATGTTCTAAGGCTCCAAGTGACATATCAGGAGCAATTTATAGAACCAGAATGACAGCAATTACTGTCCCCTGACCGAGTCCTTTTTCCACTTTTTTAATATGTCTCTTTTCTTTCAAATTTTTTATCCGATTGCAGTTTAGCTCTCTTTTATCCTCCTCTTTGGGAAGGATCTTACCTCTTTTTTTTGTGTATTTCTATGCTCTTCTGATCATTTGAAGTGTTGAGTACAGGAACTCCACTGTGGACGTCAATGCATTCCTGCCGTGGTGATAGTTAGCTGAGTACAAGGTACAACATAGCTCACTCGAGAGAAGTGCTGCCCTTCAGCTCATCTGCCGTTTGTGCTCTTGTCCTACAAGACCTCACAAAGCCTCATAACAGGGCTGGGGGAAAATCTCAGTTTCTCGTTTTTTTTTTCTTAAGGCGAGACACGGCAGGCAAAAACATCGTTTTTTTTTTACTGGTCAATTTTGAGATTTGGGGATATTTGTCTTCAATAACACGTCTTCTTTCAGACTTGTGTTGAAAAAAAGTCCGAAATACACATTTAGGTCTTTATTTTATTACACTTTGTCTGTTTGCGTCTGTAGATTTCTCATAAATTCAACAAAAGTTCGCGTTCTTAATCAACGTGCTGCTCCGCGATCTCTGCCGTCAGCCTGTCATCAGAAGCACCGTTAGGAAGCTCTCTATGTTGTGTACAATCCTGTCGGATCCAAATATGGTCATTTCCTTTTTATCAGCAACCAATCGTGAAAGTAAAAGGGCTGAATGCGCAATCTCATTGGCTGATGAAAAATCTTTAAAGCCCG
The DNA here is from genome assembly GCF_951802725.1 of Rutilus rutilus. NCBI lineage: Eukaryota > Metazoa > Chordata > Actinopteri > Cypriniformes > Leuciscidae > Rutilus > Rutilus rutilus. Next base: position 36,993,968 of record NC_140213.1, read on the forward strand.
TTTTCTCAAAATGACTTTTCTCTCATTCTCCAAGTCCGAAATCTCCACTTCAGTAGCACCTATATACACCAAACTTTCCAGACTTGTACCTAGTTATATTATGAAGACATTTACAGAGGGATTTGTAAATATATTATTCCTAGCCTGATTTATATAACATTTTATTCCAAAAAACATGGCGAAAATCTTTTTTTTAAGGCTATTGACAGTATTTTCTGATTTACAGGATAACAAAAGTAGATATCCATAAATCCCTCTGTAATTTTTTTCCCATCTAATATGTGAACACAATGAAAAAATAAATTTTAACCTGGCTTTATCCAATACTGAGATATCGTTTTTTAAAATATATGCAAATTAGTGCATATTTGATTAGATATTGCCTGATTTGCATATTTAAACATTAAATTACAGAAAACTTGTAATAAATTTTTTTCTCATCTTAATGTAGGTAATCAACTGGGAAAGTTTTATGGTGATATCTGCTAGTTAAAAATTTTACCCTATTCACCTGTAGTGTCTCGCCTTAAATCCCAAGAATCGATCTTTTGGTCTATGCTGTTTTCAGTTGATTAATGAACAAAACGTTGTAGCGTGCGTGCCTGCCATCCAATAAATCGCAATAGAGTGGTGCAGGTATGACCCCGGAAGTCTAATTCGCCGCTGGTTCCTTAGAGAATTTCCTATGTTTTTTTTTTTTAATGGGTTTTTCAATTTATGAGTAAAATAAAGCCCGTGGTAAACATAACTTGACGATACTTTGACGACGTTTGGTTCTACAAGGTAAATTACTCACACCCATATCGAAAACGCTAATTTTAAAGCAGTTGTGTTTATTTTTGGAAACATATGTTTCTAATAAGTAACTAAATGACAGTTTTGGGTGTGTGCAGTGTATGTTGTAGAAAAAAATGTCAAAGTATCGTCAAGACATGAACTGAAAACTCCCATTATAAAACCCAACAGGAAAATCTCGAAGGAACCAGCGGTGAATTAGACTTCTGGGTTCTGACGTCATACCTGCACCATAAGCTTTGTTCTTTGTTACTGTTGTAATGAAACAAAGTCTCAGCTTTCAAATTCTGTCAATTTTATAATGAAATTCAAACAATGAATATCATTTTGGCGCTATTTAAAGTCCCTGTGAACCACAAGTTGGAACCGACTTTACTTCAGTGTTGTGACGTATTTCCCAGTGAAACAGAATATTGAATTGGGGTTTTACTTTAGCACACCTCCTCTCCATCCCTTGCTCATAGCAGACTGACGGTTTGAGGGAAGTGGTTAAGGATATTCAACCCAAGACGTCAAACTGACGTCATCAGAGAAGGAACGTCATAGAGTGGTGCAGGTACGACATCACTTTGTAGGCCAAAACGTGGACGCGAGTTAGCATTTAAGCACCTCCAGTTCCATCGTCCCGAAGTCAATGGGTTTTTTGAATGGGTTTTTTGTTAAATGTCTGAAATAAGGTCATTGGTGAACACAAGCTCAAGACACTTTTATTGGCGGTTGCTAACAATTGGCTAAATGGGACTACAGAGGCAGTCAAGGAGATTAAACGTCATTATGCCGAACATGTAAGCTCAGTTCGCTTTTATAGCCTCGTTATGCTTATAATTGTGCTCTTATAAACTATTCTAACCCAAACTTTCTGGGGAAAAGTCTTTAAGATAACCGAAAGAGTTGTCGGAAGCTTAGTGATGGTGACGTTGAAATCGTGGGACCGTGATGTACGCTAGTTCGTTCATAGCCTACCTTTTGCTTTTTACTTCTGGTGACTGCATTTAGGCTTCAAAATTCATAAAAGTTGTGTTCATCTGTGAAAATTATGAACAAAACGTGTAAGTATCATAAACTTTTGTTGATCACAGAGCTTGTTTTTAGCGACAATCCAAAAGCCTATGGGAAAATCCTATTGGGTTTTTCTCGAGGGAACCAGTGTGATGCTAACTGCTGGTTGGCCTACAAAGTGAAGTCATACCTGCACCACTCTATTCCTGAGTGGAAGCTTGGAATCGTGGAAGCGTGGAAAAATTACCATGGATTAATTGTTCACCACAAGAATAGCAATGTGCGCTATAGTAAATATGGTCAATTTGGATTTCTTGATGACTCAATCGAAGTGGCAAGCAATGCAGAGCGCACGTGAACTGATCAGCTCTTTCTCTTTACTACTAGTTGCAGGATAAAATAAACATGAATGAACATCATAAGGTATGTTGAAAGATACAATACAACTTACCAAAATCTGTAATATGTCTCATGTCTCATGTAGTCGCTGAATCAGTGTTTCAACCACGGAAAGACGTCAATAGCTTGTAAACTATATAGCACGTATTTGTCAAATAATCAGTCAAATAATCTCTCAAAGGGTGTTAAAAAATTATGCAGAATATTACTTCTAGTTCATTCATCACACTGGAAAGGTCAAAAGTTGAGCGTATTGAATTGTACAGTACAGGTACAGTATTCTAAACAACAATAATTTGCTTGTGTGCATTGAATGGTAATACTACAACAGTAATAAGCATGTCATTTTACCAAACATGGTTTGTTGACTTTCCTCATGACAGTGTGGTTGGGATGTGTATTTACTTTCAGAAAGAATACTGCTGATACAGTGCTTTTGAAAAATGTGTTTGTGTTTTTGGGTGTGTGTTTCGGTTGAGCAACTGTCATTCTGTTGCCCACTTAAGACTTTTATTGAATGTGGTGGCTTTGCTAGTCTTTGTTTTGCATCTTGGTAAAGTGCCTGAACTGTTTTTCTTTGGACAGAGTTGTCCCAAACAAAAGCAGATTTTATAACTTCAGCTTTAAATATACAAAGAATTATGTTAGGGATAAACAGTCATTTCTGGTCTACCAAAAGGACCACGTTCGCCTCAGGGACTTTATTTCAGTTTTTGAATTGTCAAGCTCAGCAGACTGGTTCAATAACAGTTGTGCCAGAGTTGTCATAGCAACAATGATCCCCTTAAATGCGAACATGATACAGTGGACTGAACCTGAACAATGACCCTTAAAACAAGCCAGAATGAAATGGCACTCAGTTGCGTGCTGTACGTGACTGATTTTAAGCCGCAAGCGTTTCCTCCTTTAGCTTGTGAGCTTTACATTTCAAACTTGCAAATGAAGTGAAAGGTTTGAAAGCGTGAATGTCTTGGTAGCCTAGTTTTGTGCTATTATGCATGTGAGTTGTTTTAGTAGCTCGTCTGGGACAGCACTACGTTAGCAACTGGAAGGTCGTGGGTTTGATTCACAGGGAACACATACTAATGCTGCAATAGCCTATATAGCTTCAGAAGTTTAGGATCTTGTTTACACCTGGTATTAAGATGTGTTTTGGTCGATCGGATCACAAGTGGACGATGCTTTATACAGGTGTAAATGGGGTCTAAAAAGTTTTGAGCTTGTCCACTTTTGACCACTTCCAGAAGTAGTCGAAAATGCATTTGACCGGATTGCTTTCATGGTGTAGTAGACGCTCACGTGGTTCAATGCGTTTGAACAGCCGCAAAAGGTCGCCTCCTCTCCGCATACTGACCTATGGGAAGCCCACTAGCCAGACTGGATTTAGACTTTGTCGGCTGAAGACCTAAGTTTGGCTTGAAGACGAAATACGTACCAAGCACAATGTTCTCTCACCATGATTTCTAACATGCACTTCACGTTCGGCATGGTCTTGTGGATATCAGATCAAAAACTAAAGCTGATGCTCTCCGTATGTTTTTCTTTCGTCTCCGTGCGCGTTCATATGTAAATTACACAAGCTTATTTTGTCCATTAGATCGAAAGATCTGAAAAAGCCCATACATTTACCCGCCCCTCGAAGAAATCAGGACAGAAATGGTTGAAAGTGGACAAAAGAGATGGATTAAAACACCAGGTGTGAACTGGAATGTGTCTCCCTCGTCTACTTGTGATACGATCGAACAAAACACATCTTACAGTTTTTCTCAATTGTTTACACACATTTTCTGGTACTTGAGACACAATGACCACAACATGTAACTCATTCACCAACCCCCTGAACCAATTCTGCTAAACTACAAGCACAATTCCTGCTTTACACTCAAATTGCAGTTCTAAAACACACCTTTTTCAAAACACTACACACAATTCTCTGCTTTTGGCACAATTTTCATGCAGAAAATCTCTTGTTTTCACAAGGAACACACTGCCATTCAAATATGCACACTGACTCATCACATGGGCAAACACCCGTCAGACAGTTTTACAATTAGCAATCAGAGCTTTAGCATTAAAGGGCAACAGGTGAGCTCTTCAATGGAGCAATGGATGCCAACATTGGATTTTTTTTTTTTTTATTACTGTAACTGTATACAGTAAATTCTTCTGTTGTTTTGTATGTAGACCACTGTATGTACTTTGTGATGGTTGGGATGTACACTGTGTACATTGTTTTTGTGGGAAAAATAAAATATATTCGTTACCGTGTATTTGTGTGTTCTGAGTATAAAAACAATATTCTCAGATATTTTACAACACACTTATGTATGTACTGTCTGTAGTAAGTGTAACACTGAACAAAAAAAGGCCTAAATCATTATGATGAATGGAGAAGAAGTGTTTTCCATTCATCATAGTGTTTTACATTGAGCACATCAGTGTTCAACTGGTTCTTATAAATGTCTATTCATATGATGGTTTGTGTGTGTCATTTGAAAACAAAATACCATTTTGAGAAGAAATAACATTGTTTTGAATGTAAAGTTTCATTTTGCAGGAGAATTGAGGGGTTTTGCCCATTGTGTGTGTGTTTTTGGATTTGTGTGTAGAGTTCTGAGAATATGAGGCATGCTTTCAGAAAATGTGTGTAAACAATCGAGAAAAACTGTAATAGGATAATAGCCTATAGGATAAAAGCATTTGCCAAATATGATGTCTTGCATTCAAATTTGCAACCTATCTGTGAAATTGTAAAACCTTTTATAATCAAATCCACAAATACATTTACAGAATACAGACTTTCCTGAAATGTCAAACACAGCCCTGACCCTCATGCCTATCGTGACTGGAAGACAGCCTGTCTGCTGGGGTTTGCCCAACTGAAAAGATTCACGTTCTCTTTGGTCATGTTTATGACGATGGGGTCACACGTGCCCCTCAGAGTCAGGCTGGGATTTAACATGCATTTCATCTTGAGTGTCAGTGGGGCTCTGAACTGGGTCAGTATGTCAGCAGATGCTCAGGTCTATGAGGGGTTGGAGTAATAAATCATCATTTTTATAATGGAGAAAAATATTGAGTAATTGCTTGATTATACAAGTAATGCTATTCAGATGAATGGGCTGTTTTTAAAGTCATAGAAACTGTTATCCATTTGTTGTGGCTTTCAGACAGTCCTTGATTCAGTCCTTTTACCCTTGATTTTTAACGTCATCGGTTGGTAGAGTGTTCTATAAACAGCAGGGTTGTGCAATCTGCACCATTCAAAACGAGGAACGAGAAACACGAGAAAGCCGAACTTTGAAACAAATGTTTTACAAAAGGAAAACTATACAAAAGATATGTGTAATGTAGCAGTCAGGTATCAGTAGTGTGATGCTAAATGAATGCAGGGAAATGTAATATGCTGTGGCATTGTGGTGTGTGCAAAAAGAAGCACAAGAAAACAAAGAATAAAAGGAAACAAATGAAGTAGGCCGCCCGCGTCTGTCATCCATCTTGCTTCTTTTAAAGGCCCAAAGGGAAGTAAGCAACAGGTGTCTACAATGTGACCATTTAGGATGGCGAAGACATCCAGCCAGCGCTGGGGAAAACCCCACTAAAGACACGGGTCGTCACAAAATATAAAACAAAAATTACACCCATATTATTTCTAGTTGCTAAGACAGTATTTCTCATTATCATTTAGCTTAACTTGATGTACTAAAACTGAAAAATAAATAAATAATAGGCCTAATAAATAGATAGCCATTAAAAAATAATACAAATAAAACAAATTACTAAAACTTTAACAGATCTTAAAATGAAAAATATTAATAAAATCTATAATATCTAATTTCCAAAATAACAATAATACAGTGAACACTGTTACAAACAGAATTCTTGCAATTTGAAGTAGAATGGAGTGAAATGTCTAACTGCAAAAATCTGTGAATAATGCATTTAATTAAAAAAAATTGAATTATACCCATAAATGTTGTCATACATATTTCTAGAATAAGGAAATTATATTAGTTAGAAGCGTTTGAAATTCCAAATGTAGGAATTTAATTTATATAAATTTTATAAATGTATATTTATTAATCATTTAACTTATGTTATAGACTATGGTGGCAGAACAGTTCATTTCCCAGAATGCTCTAATTTACTCAATGTAAAATATAATAAAAATATTTGAGATTCTTGATTTGATGGTTAATAATGTAGTCTACATATCAGGGATTATATTCTGCCTGTCAGCCATAATTATTCAAAATTGTATCTATCTACCTTTGCTGTTTTGTGCTGGTAGTCAGAAGATTTGTTAACCTTGTGGCTTAGTTTTATCAATTTATCAGTTGCAAGGATGATTGAATCAAAAAAGTTTTTTTCAAAGCTATCAGTTGGTGGGGAACTTTGCAAAACAGTTCACGTAGCCAAATATTGACTGCAATGCTTGCTGAAATGAAAGTGCACTAAATTGCTAAAAATAAAGGTGAACAACTTTAACTCTAATTACTATGCTGTATTTTTATCCTTGAACAACTACTGTAACTGAACCATCTGCGTTAGTGGGCATATTGATTCTTAGGTTTTCCCAAACCAAGGCTGTGATTGAACCGTGTGATCCTTCAGGAGAAATGTAAAGGCGGAACCTGTGAGATTTCTCCACATCTCTCTTGGTCACCTGGTCTAGCCGCAGCTGTTTTTGCTCCCACACCTCATACCCCAAAGCAGAGCTTGACTCTCAGCAGACAGAATCTGTCGCTATGGCTGAGACAGCTGTTGCCGGTAGTTTATTTATAAGATGTGATTCCACAGATATACGATTGCCTTCTAGAAGAGTGGTGGAGAGTGACAGCATTGAGCGAGATTAATGTATTAGCTCATTATGGAAGCAGAAATGCAATTGTAATAAATATACAAATTTTAGTAAAAGACTATGATCAAACTTTCTAAAAGATATTTGGGGAAATGTCTTTTTTTGTCCATGCAATGAAAGGCAATGGGGTCCAATGTTGTTTTGGAACCCACTGACATTCATTGCATGGACAAAAAACGTCAAAACATTAACAGAATTAACCATTTCTCACTATTAACTATGACTTTTGCCTCAATAAACTCCTAATTACTGCTTATTAATAGTTAGTTGGGTAATTGTTAAGTTTAGGTATTGGATAGGAGGATTAAGGGATGTAGAATATTAAGACATTGAACAATTGACACTGAAGACTGAAAAACTGTCAAAACATTAACTATCACTCTTAATAAAAATGAAATGAATTGCTACAGTACATGCTGAGGCCAACATTTCTTCTAGAGTGCAAGGAAGTTTATCAGATGGATGGTATTTTTGCTAATGGTACTTTGAGCAGTATCAGGTTAGGCTTAGTTATACAATCAAGATGTCCTGACAAAGTGTTGATGAGCACTTGGATTTGGACTAGCTGACTAAGCTCTGTTTGTGAATGTGTGTGTGTATGTGTGTGTGTGTGTGTGGCAGGTTTTGCTCGTTAGCAGCAGTCGACACCCAGATCAGTGGATCGTTCCAGGAGGAGGGATGGAGCCAGAAGAGGAGCCTGGAGGAGCTGCGGTTCGAGAGGTCTATGAGGAGGTGAGCTCTGTCCTCGAGGTTTCTTCCTCATTGGTTCTCGACTCTAGCCCTGAAGCTCCAAATTCCTGCAGAGTGAAAGTTGCTTTCACACCATTTCATAATTATAGTAACAGTTCTGAACTGTAAAAAGCCTTCACGTGCTTGTTGAACTTGTAATTACAAAGTGTAAACTCGTAATTTTCTGAGAGCTATGATTTTTACTAGCTGACCACTGCAGATTTAAAGGGTTAGTTCACCCAAAAATGAAATTTCCGTCATTAATTACTCACTCTGATACGTTCCAAACCCGTATGACCTTTGTTCATCTTCGGAACACAAATTAAGATATTTTTGATGAAATCCGAGAGGTTTCTGAACCATAGGCAGCAATGTCATTGCAACTTTCAAGGCCCAGAAAGGGGGTAAAGACATCGTTAAAATAGTCCATGTGACTACAGTGCTTCAATCTTAATGCAGGGCTCCAGACTAACTTTTTTTATTAGGAGCGCTGTAGCCCCTGACTTAAAATTTTAGGAGCGCAAGCAGAAAATTTAGGGGCACACCTTCACATTTTCCCCCTAAATAACTATTACAGACAAATGCTTTGATAATAAATAGATTAAGCGTACAGAAATTATGGTGCAGTTTTATTTTAAGATCACAGGGCTCCAGACTAACATCTGAGGGCCGCGGCTCTAAGTTCTACAGAAAGTATTTGGTAGCACTGTGGGATGACAAAGCACTGAGATAAATTTGAGGTGTATAGATAAAGTTAAATTTAATTATTATCCTTCATAATGTCTTAATATTATTTCAAAAGCAAAATGAGTGACAAAATAGATATTAGGGAGTGAAAATAGCCAATAAGCACCCTCAGCAGCTGTTTACAATGGTAATTTAGTCTTCTTTTTAAAAAAAATAAGTGTGAGTTTTCCTACTTCTTGAAACTTTCAGTTTTATAAATAGAGACAATCTTTAAAGGATGAACAAAAATGTTTTGGTCGACACATTAAAAAAAACAAACATTTTAATAGGATATAATTTTGAAGTGCTGTAAAAAGATGTGTAGGCTACTTTCATAACCGTATACCATAGTTATAGTTATGCCTGGTTCAGAATACGCAATTTTTTTGTCTGTTATTATAGTCAATGTATCAGATTACACGATTTCGACTCCTAAAAATCTTGTCATGTCCTGGACAAGAAACATTGTCAGACTACACACTGCTTTACAACCAGTCATCTCGAGCCGTCTCACACACATATTCACTCGCACATGTACACACGCACTCACTCACTCACTCGCGCACACACTCTCTCACTCTCTCTCTCTCGCTCGCTCGCTCACTCACTCACTCACTTGCGCGCGGGCAGCCGGGCACACACACACACGCGCACACACACACACTCATTCACTCGGAACCCTTCATGGAGGACCGTTAAAAAATTAAACATGCTAGTCTTCTTGTCGTGATGTCGTAAACAAAGCATCGCAGACGCGACGTCGGTTGTCGCCCACTATGAACGAGATGAAATTTACTGGTCGCACATGTGCGACTGGATGTAAAATTTAGTCGCACACTCTCAAATTTTGGTCGCAAAATGCGACCATTTGGTCGCAGTCTGCAGCCCTGTAATGTCATGAAGCAACGAGAATACTTTTTGTGCGTAAAAAACAAACAAAAATAAAACTTTATTCAACAATTTCTTCTCTTCCGTGTCAGTCTCCAACGCTGTTGATGTTGTAAACACAGTGCAGCGCTTCCAGGTTCTACGACAGATAGCCGGCTCATTATTGGCCGGCGCTGTTCACGTAATCACCACGACGCATACATGTGATGCTGACCCTGGAGCTGGCCGATAATGAGCCGGCGTTCTGACGTAGAACCCGGAAGCGCTACACTGTGTTTACAACATCAACAGCGTAGGAGACTGACACAGAAGAGAAGAAATTGTTGAATAAAGTTGTTATTTTTGTTTGTTTTTTATCAGTAACTGTGACTTATCAGTTGATCTCTGTTATTTATGTATTTATTAGCGTAAAATAAAAATCTTGTCTTATCTTCTCTGGTTTACTGAAGGGGGTTGCATCATCAGGTGGTCTGTTGGGTAATGTTGGTCCCTCAGACTTCTGAGGGTCTGTCGGTAGGTCCAAGGTCCTAAATGAGGCTTGACTGTACTGTAGTTATGTTTAAAGCGCCAACATAGAGACCGTGCTCATGTTTAGGTGAGAGATATGGTTTGCAGCTGTCTCATATCTTGTCACCAGGAATTTTTGTTTTACACCATGCCATACTGCTTATTGCATACTTAGCAGTATATACTATATGCTGCATACTATTTTTTTTTTTTTAAGTAACACAGTACAGCAAGTTGCAACCAATCATCATCTTGGTAAACCAATTTTTAATCCAGTTGTGGACAAATGTCTCAAATAATGACTTTAGTTATTACAAACTAAAGACTAAGCTCACATCTTTGTTTATCTTTTTTTTAATGTTTTATGCAGTTCAATTATCTATAAAAAGTCCATGAAACTCTCTCATTCACACTGCATTCCATTCAGTTTTTGCCCACACCTTTGACTTCGGTATGAGAGCTATGGTCATGTGATACCACCACCACCACCACCACCACCATATAGATTCCTCAATCATCATTCACCATCTGTACATCAGCCCGTTTTCTTTCATCTTCAATTTAAGAGGCTTCACTAAATGAATCTTTTCATGTTTGGCCCTGCTAATGGTTATGTGGTCCATTTCAAGGATGGGCTGTGTCATGACATTGAAGAGCCATCATAGAGGATGCCAAGAGGGTAATTTGTTGACAGCTGTGAAGCATTACAGCGACATTTAGAAACCGTGTCCTGTTACCGTTGGCCTCGTCCGTCTGAAATGCACATGTCCCTGAGGTTCAAGAGTCATGGTGTTTGGACACTTGCAGTTGCCCAATGTGAATGCAGCTTAATTACAGCGGTCAATGTTTTTTTTAAAGTATGAAATTAATTATTGTTCCCTAAACGAATAGTGACATTTACAACAGGGCTGGACACGCTATCTGGCTGTATAACAAAATAAATCAGCCAGCGTTAATGCTTTCTTTAATAACATATTGAATTCAATTCAATAATTGAAAATCGATTGAATGAGTTTTACATTTTTGTTAACTAAAGCATAATTGCATAACACTGGAAAAAAAAAAACCCTGCCCAACTAAGTAATATTTGGCCTATTTTTTCCTTCATGCATAAGACTTTATTTTGTACTTCGAGGGATTTATTTGTTACATAATGGTTTAAAAGGTGTAACTCAAGCCATTCGAGTGTTAGGGAGACCCTGGAGGAGACCATAAACCTGTCTGTGAATTACAGCATGCTGCTGCTGGCTATGGCAATACTCATGGGACATAAACTACTACCCCCCCGGGGGTTTGCCAGGGATGGGATGTCCCAAAGCTCTTGCAAAGCGGGTCGTTTTTTTATAACAGGCCTCATGTAAAAAGGAACTTTTTTTATTATTTAATGATAACTTAATAAATTTGTTTGCTTGACATGTTAAAGAGGACCTATTATGTTTTATTACATTCCAAGTCTCTTAAGTATGTAATTTTGCTGTTTGCACAATGCACATTAAAAAAGTCTGCAAAGTTACAAAGTACAAAGTCCACTCCAAAGTGAGTTATTCTCTATATCAGTAAGAACTGTTTCTGAATTCCCTGAAACGCCTCAATTGTACTACACTCCTGGGCAGAACAAAAGGGCCAAGCCCAAAATGGCTAAACACTAAGCTTTTCATTGTCGTAACCACAAATTATTGGTCAGGAAATTAGCAAAATGTAAGCAAATGCACTCCTATGTGTGTGGAGTGATTAATCACTATGAAGCATGAGTTGCATGGTGACGCTCCAGAGCGGTGTCTTCGGAAATCTGGTGAGAAATATAACAATGAATGCGTCTCTACCACAGTGAAACATGGAGGAAGAGGAGTCATTGTGTGGTGGCCTTTTTAGCTGCTGGTATTGGTGAGCTATGTCACTGTGAAAAGTCTTATAATGCTTTGAGTACAGGAGAATATTGCAGAATGGCTTGCTTCACAAATGAAAAGTTGTTATCAGATGTTATTTTTCAACAAGACAATGCTCCGGCCCAAATTGCAAAGACAACCAAGAAGTGGCTTGAGAACAAGTCCATGAGGCTCATGTTTTGGCCTGGTCAGAGTCCAGATTTGAACCCTATATTTGGTCTCACAATAAACTCAAATGAACTGGGAGACATTTTTCAACTCTTAATGAACTGTCAGTGAAACAACACTGACTCTTCTTCATGTAAAAAGGCTAGTTGGAGAAAGGCTATTCCTAAGTTACTTTATCTACAGTATTTGTGCAATTCTTACTAATTTCCCGACCAGTGATTTGTGATTAAAATGGTTAAGAGTATTAAAAGACCACTAAATATTTAGCCATTTTTGGCTTGGCCTATTGTTTTTGCCCAGGAGTAGTGTAATCTTGAGTTTTCTTCAGGGAACGTACACATCACAAACATCCCACATTGAAATATTTATTGCCTGAGGCATGCACAAAAAAGTCCTCTTGGTTGAGTTGCATTTGTAGTGTGTTGAAACTCGCAGCTATGGTAAAGGGTTTGACATTTCCAAAACAGGTTTGAAGCGGTTGATTAATTACAACACGTTGGTCCAACCAACCAATCAAGGGGGAAAGGAGGGGCTTTATAAGAGACCGGAACTAAACAGATAGTTACTGACAGACTGGGAAGCGAGGTGCTGCAACAATATTTGAAAAATACGTTTTTTGTTTTTTTTTTACATTCAAGCATGAAAACCTATTCTAATTGACCCCAAAAACTAAATCAAGACTTTGTAAAAGGGGGGCATAATAGGTCCTCTTTAAATGAATGTAGCTAGGCCAAAACTCTGAATGGGACATAAAAACGACATGAAAGGTTTAAATTTGGTCCCTTTCCAGCTATGATGTTTATTTTCAGGGTTTGTCTAGGGCAGTGCTCATGTTAAATGATCGTGTCAGATGAGGATACACAGAGATGACAGAAACACTCTCAGGGCATTTTAAATAGACAAATCTCTCATAGTCCCTGAAATCGCCCCCTGTTGTTTGTCAGTTCCGATTTTGAACAGTCGTATCAACCCAATTTGCAGGGTGAGCTCAGGTTGGTTGGGGCATTTTGCAATGTCTGAATGAAGACATGATGTTCCCTTATGAGCATTATGTTGTCCGGGAGTCTCCTGTGTTATGGAAACACGCAGCTCCGGTCTCCCGGATCAGTGAGCTGGGGCTAATGTTTTGGCCTGATGTGTCGGTGTCAGCTGGTACGGTTCCAGAAATTTGGTGTGTTCATCTTCATGTTAAGCCGCTGTTAGCACTGATAGAATCATGCTGCACCTTATGTCATAGCCGAAGTCATTTGATTTGTTATGGGACTATATTTTTTGTTATTCAACTATATTTCTGTATGATGTACAGTTTGATGCCTCAACCATTTTTAAAACTGAAAAAGCTTGTAGGTTGGGACAAAAGTGAGTCTCTCTAATGCCTTTTCCGTGTCTATTCCTGCTTAAACAGGCTGGTGTGAGGGGTACCCTTGGCAGGCTATTGGGGGTGTTTGAGGTAAGACTGCCAAACTGCCTTATATAAATAAGACGCTGTCACTGATACTTCAATAAACAAGGCTTTATTTCATAAACATTCTTAAATATCTTATCTTCACACCTACTCAGTGCACATTGTGTAGCCATGTGATAACTTTATATTTCTCATTCTGTACAGCAGAACCAGGACAGCAAGCATCGGACATACGTGTATGTGCTTACTGTTACAGAGACACTGGAAGACTGGGAGGACTCGGTCAATATTGGTGAGTTGATATTATGAATAAGACTGTCTTTTTGTATATACAAATTCAGATTAATTCAGTAACTGCTGAAATGTGATTCATAATTGTTTTTCATTCACTAAAATGAACCCGACTCAAAAGAGTTGTTCACTTGTGAATCAGATCACATTTGATTTGGATTTGCTTTTGAGTTGATTTACTTTTTTGGATGAAATTTATACTTCTGCTGCGCAAGGATGCAATAAGTTGATCAATAGAGACAGTAAAGACTTTTATAAGTTTGCAAAAAAATTCTGTTTCAAATAAATGCTGTTATTTTAATTACTGTCTATTCATCAAAGAATCCTGGAAAATTTTCACAAAAATATTAGGCAGCACAACTGTTTACAACATTGATCATGACAAGTTTTTTGTGCACCAGATCAGCATATTAGAATGATTTCTGAAGGGTCACGTGACAGTGACACTACATTTTAAATTGTAATATTCAGATAATATTGCTGCTTTTACTGTATTTTTGATCAAATAAATACAGCCATAAAAAAACTAAACTGTTATTTTAAAAGGTTAAAAAAAGGTTTACTAATTCTTGATCGAAGTAATATTGTAGAATTTCTTGAGAACTTTTCATTATAACGATGAGTAAGGGGCTGTTTAAAGGCACACTATGCAAGATTTGTACCTTAAAGGAGCCGTATGTAAGATTGTGGCCAAAACTGGTACTGCAATCACTTTCAAATTACTATAGAGCGGTGTATCCCCTCCCCCTCCCCCCTGACGCGAGGTTGCCAGATAGGCTGCAGGATCCAGCCTACGTAGCTGTGGTAACTAGAGCAGAGCTGGCAACCCGGATGCCGAAACACTACTGACTTCGTGATTGGTAGATAGGTGGAGGGTGGGGCTTCAGGCCAAAACACAAGATGACAACATCAACATCAGTTGAGGGCTGCAACTTCACTTTTTAAATGACAATATCCTGGCCGGACTACCGTTGTCAGTGATATAAGTATTTGAAATGAACATGATTTCTTAATGTCTAGTGACATATCAGGGCCATTTTATGATTAATTGAAATACATTTCTTACATACAGCTCCTTTAATATAACAGCTTCGAAATAATTTCGATGGTAAACGAACTCGCAGCAATGCAAGTTTGAGAGGTGGCGCCCCGACAAATCACGACTTGCTTTACGGCACGACGTCAGATACATCAACAACATATGAAGCAGCCTCTATGGAAGACACTAGCACGCATTTCAGACGTGAATCATGGCAGAGTCGACGAAGAAAACAAAGAAAGCGCGGTCGGAAGAGTGCAGAGACGTTAAACGTTAAATACAAGTACTCCACAGCGACTCTAGGGGGCGCTGTTTGAGAAAAACGGAAACTGCATAGTGTGCCTTTAACACTAGAACTGCCATGGCGGTCATTTTGACCGTTTTGAATTTTATATCTGCAATAACTTTGTTGAAAAAATAAATAAAATCCTGCTGGTACCTGACTTTTCCTAAAAGTGTCTGTATTTTCATTTAAAATGCTTTTCATATAAATTACACATAAGGCAAAAAAACAAATGAACATATTTACCTATTTCGGCCATAAACCGTCATATTGACCGCACTGAATTTTGCGGTATTATTATACATATACCAATATACACAACAATAAAAAGTGGTAAAAAATACACAAAACATATTCCACAACAAATCATTTAAATGTAATGATATTCAGAACAGAACAATAACAAATAAATAATCCATAAACAAGCCAAAATGAAATCGGTTAGGCTACTTTCAAGCGAAAGTGAAAGTAAGCGCCATTGGGCTCACGTAACTCTCTAATTAGAATTAAAATGTTTCAACATGCGATGTATTTGGATGGTAAACTATTCTTTATTATAGGCTTTGTACTTCACTCGTGTTCCAAAATCGACGGAAAAAATCATCCTTCACATGCGCAAAATGGTACGAATTGTAGCCTAGGCTACTGACTATATCGAGCAGTAATGAACGGGCTGCGATGTCAAGATTGCAATGGAATTATGGTGTGTGTGTGTATGTGTGTGCGTGTGTGTGTTTGTGTGTCGGCGGGCGCGGACGCGATCGAGTGTAAACATGAAAACAGGCTACTCCGTCATTTTGTTCAGGACATCTACTGATATTATTATTGATAGATGTATAATTAAACTTGTTTAAATGTACAGTTTGGTGTTGTTTTGTTTTTAAAAGACATCCTAATACAATAAATGCATTAATCTCTCAATTGGGTATTTATCATTAAAGATATAGAGTTTTGAATCTAGCGGTCAAAATGACCGCTTGCGGCAGTTCTAGTAGTTATGGAATTTTGGCACTTTTAGTGTTAAACGACACCGTTTTCAACTAAAAACGTGAAACTTTTTACGCCGTTTTCCATTTTAGTACATTGTTTTCGTGTAAATGTACCCTTAGCCTGATTAAAAATAAAAAAAAACGTCTTGAAAGTAGTCTGATTTGTGTGCTAAATTACAATTCTTCTGAAGCCATTTGACAAAGTTGCTGACTAAAAATCCTCCTCTCCGCCATAGTTCTCAAATCTCATGCGAAGCTATCATACGGCTTCAGAACAACACTTGGAATATTGCAGCACACAGGCCGCATTGATTACCATGGAAATTGGGTCCTTCAGAGAAGTTCACCTGTAACAAAGTGACCTCTTCCCAAGTCTGCAGTAAATCAATAGTCGCGACTTTATTTGTCTACAAACAGCTTAGTCTGCTAACAGGACAGAATTTAAATAGTTTTAGACAAGCTTATCATAACCAGCTCATTTCTTTTCATAAGGCGCAACTGCTGATCTGTAAGCAGCTGCAAATATGGGGATTTATGTAACTATTCTCCAAAGCTATTACAGATATAGAGCAGGCATGTGGATGATTAGCCACTTAAAACCTTCTACTTACTGAATTTTTGTTGTCAGGAAGGATACACAATAATAACATTTTCCCACAGACAGCGCAATTCAAAACTTGCACTATTTGTAGATGGTGAGGAAAGGAAAAAAAACAGGTAATCCTTCAGTCCAAGCAGCCGTATAAATAGACCGTAGTTTGTTCACAGGGAGGCGTGCTGTTAGCAGGGGCACAGTTGTTTTCCAGTTAGCGTCACTACACCCCCCTAACGCTGGCCTCGCTCTGCTTGTACCATAGTTTCGGCTGCCAAATAGGGCATCATAACCTCAATACACGGAGAGGAAGCGGGTGTACTTGACACAGAGCTGAGCTGAATGCATAGAAAAGCTCAATAGTCTGATTGTCAAAGTAATGACCTTTAACCTTCCTGCATATGTGACATATTTAAAAATGCTTAAGGTGAAATGTTTAAGTTTCAGCACTTTGTGAGAGACCGTTTTGAGGACTATAAATACAGTGGAATGTTTGTCCGTCAGATGGTTGGGCAGCCAAATGTCTGTCAAGTTTACTGTGAAGTTGACCTTTTGTACTGTATTTAAATAAAGCTGTGCATTTTTAAAACTGAGCAGCAAGTCTTCAAGCCGTCTAGATCTTTAATTCAGGTCTGTGTCTTCCTAATGATGATTCTGATCTTTGTGTTGGCTGGTTTTGTGTCCGAAAAAAAAAGAAGCAATTCAAAATTGGTTTACGCCACATATGTGTACCAACCCATACTGGATATATAACTTTCTTAACATAGTAAAATATTAATGCACAACTTAACAAGGTTAAACCTGCTACTATTGATGCCTGGACACCCTTATCGTTCCATTTACTGGACTGTATAAAGAACATTGGACATTTTTTATTGGATGTCTGTTGCCTCCCTTTCCCCTATTTGCGCTTGTTGGATAACTATATATTTGTGCTATTGTGTTTTTTTTTTTTTATATATATATATAAACTCAACTTTGGCTAATGTTCTGGCAAGGTTTTCTCAAAGTTATGAGCAAACATGTTAATAGAACATTAATTCAGAGTTATTTGGTCTTTAATAATGTTATTTGTGCATTGTTCGCTTTTTTCTGAAACGTTTTAGTTGGATGTTTGTCTAATGTTTTTTAAATGTTACTACTTGTTTTGAACATTCAGAGAACATTCAGAAATGAGGGTTCTCGCACCATTGGTGCTCGGGCCCTAATATCATTTTCATAATTTAACGGGATTCTTAGAATTCTAAGAACATATTTTTGTTAGCTGGGCATTTTCATTATGTCAGAAGTAAATGTAGCTCTTGCGAGTACAAAATGAATCACCTCAGGCAATAGACAAAAAACATGGTTAAAATGAGGAACAAATATTTTTTCAATGCTTTTGCATTCTCTTACTTAGGGGCGGGCGGTATACACGTATTAACCGGTTAAAAATGTTCAACCGGTATGGATTTTGGACTATCTGCTCTATCGCGGTTACGCGGCTCACATGACGTGGCTGTCCTACGCAGTCACGAAAGCTTATTGTTTGCATGCATTTTTAACTATTGCTGATTAAAAACAAGCGTTAAAGCGCAGTTAGTAACAAAAGACGACTCATTTCGCTATATGCGCGCTGTATTTCTCAACACAGTCTGAGAGACGCGCGCGCATTAAGCCGCTGCTCATAAAGCGCGTGAGAACTGAACTGAGTGCTTTTTGACGACAAACTGGGCTTGAAGAGTTAAAGGGATAGTTCACCCAAAAATGAAAATTCTGTCATCATTTACTCACCCTATGAATTTCTTTCCTCTGTTGAACAAAAAAGAAGATATTTTGAAGAATGTCAGTAACCAAACAGTTGTGGTGCACCATTGACTTCCATAGTATTTTTTTCATACTATGGAAGTCAATGGGGACCAAAAACTGTTTAGTTACCCATATACTTCAAAATATCTTCTTTTGTGTTCAACAGAGGAAAGAAATTCATAGGGTGAGTAAATGATGACAGAATTTTACAATTTGTGTCTTTGTTCTTTCTTTATCACTTTTTGCAAGTCTTCAGTAAGCTTTAGAGTTGTTGTTTTTGTCATATTGAAAATGGTGACAAGAATTATGAAATTTCTAGTCATTTTAACTAGTAATTTTATTTATTGATATCATCATAACCTTATTTAGAGCAAAAATAACTATATTGTGATATATATGGTTATTGTGAAATAAAATAGTCATATCGCGATATAAGATTTTGGTCATATCACCTACCCATACTTTGCACAAAGGGGAACACAAAACTTTCGTGAGTATGGGAGGGCGATATGACCAATATCTTATATCACGATATGACAAATTTGATTTATCTAGGATTGACACAATTTTTCCTCCCATCGAATTTTTTTCCCATCACCATGTCCCTTAAGGGGATCCGTAGACTACTGTATTTTATGCTTTTAAATATTTCAAAATGCTCTGAAATATGTTTTGCAGGTCGGAAGCGGAAATGGTTCAAGATCGACGAGGCGATCCGGGTGCTACAGTGCCACAAACCTGTCCACGCAGAGTATCTCCGCAAACTCACTCCTCACTGCGGCCCCACAAACGGCAATGCTCAGGAGCCGGAGAACACGGATGACAACGCCCCCCTCCGCCAGACAGCCTCACAGGACTGCGAACTGGCCCGTTTGCACAGATAGAACTGCCACTAGAAGGCACCGATGCAAGGAAAACTATTGGAAAAGACAGTTTTGCATGTATAATTTCAATGTTTACTATTTGAAATTTTTTTCAAGTGTAGAAACCAAAGGCTTGTCGTGAAATGCCTGCAAGTTTCCGGGTCAATAAGAACAAGGAGAGTCGTTTTCATAATATTTCATTCGTAAACGTGCATTTCAAGCCAAATAAGGTAAAGTTATTTGAAGAAGAGTGACGTCAAGTAAGCGCATATTAATGGAGACGCGTGCCGTGATGGATATTTTAGAAATATTATTTTACAGATGCTTTAGGTGGAGGAAGACAATGATGGATGTGAAAAGGACTGATTGTTGTTTAGAAAGGATAAAGGATGGGTCTTTTTGAAATGCTGTCTATTTATATCTAATAGATAACTACTCTTATTTGTTAGGTATTGAGTAAAATTCTTGATAAAGAACCAAATAGGGGTAAAAAAAAATATCATAATCATGAATTATAGAATACGTAAATAGTCTAAAAGAGGATTTGGGCTACTTTTGGTTATATTAGATGCCTTCATCACAGATATCTACCTGTAATATAGGTTTAACATGCTGTGAAGTTGAAGGTCTTTTCACAGTTTGGTCTTAAATGTGAATTTGCCACATTAAGCGGTGCAATGTGATTACCCTTCTTTCTCTTTGCACATAAAGGTTTAATTTTCCATCTCCTATAATTACTTCTGAGCCACTGTCTCTTTAAGACACAATGGCATTTGGTAAAATGTGAGAAAAAAAATAAAAAATAAAAGTCTGGTGTCATTGGTCCATGAAAGACTATGTAATGTTATGCTGTTTATATTGCCTGAAGTGATATTCTGAATATTTCAGAAAAAAAAAAGGCATAAACACCTAATGTTAACCCTAATACATCTTGTCAAACCAGTTTTTTCTAAGATCTGCAGAAATGCAGTATACATTTATTTTGATTATTGCAACAATTCACGCATAAATAGCTAAATCTTGGGAGTTTAAATAGCTGAGGAGGAATTTTATGTAATTGTGCATAATGCTTTTCCTTTGAGGCCTTTGTAATCTTCCACTATGTTTTTTTTTTGTTTTTTCCAGTGGAATTTTTATGCGGAATTCACTGAACGGGATGGAATATGTGGCCAAACTGTTTTATTAAGACTGTAAATGGTAAACTTACCTTTCTTCAGAGGGAAGATTGCATGTTAGGTTGTAAATATGTTTTAATATTAAAAATGTCAGCTTCTGCCTTAGTAGTTTATTTGGTATTATGAGTCCCACAGTTTGTTTTAGACATTTAAAGTTAAATTATTGCACTGCTAAAAACACAGGCACCTCAGCTCTTTACTTGTTTATCAGCGAGGCTCAATGAACACTGTTTGATATGTAAAACATTATGGTGTTAAAATGTCCACAATGTGAATGTGATTTGACAGAAATTGAATTTTTTTTTGTTTTTTTTTGCCTGTCTTCGGAAATCAAAATTTTCAAACAAAATAAACTCATCTCTGTTCCAAACTCAGAATGAACTCTGTAAAGAACAAGTCGGGATGTTAACTGTGATTTGTAATAGCTTATCTGTGTGCATATATTGCTTTAAAAAAACATGGCTTAAAGGGAATACGAATCAGGTACGGATTTCCTTGGAAAGTCATGTGGCAGGTCTTCTCTTGGAGGCATATAGCTAAAGTGGGCCGTTTAAGCTTGATTGTACTGTGCTCAATGGGTTTATACTTTCGGAGCATAACAATGGTCTTTATTAAAGATATTCTATTTCTTTAAATATTCAAATAATGGTTGATGCAATATGACATTAGGGGGTGTGGCCACACCTCAAAGGAAGATTCCCTCAAGGTGAAAGGTTGAAAACCCTTTGACATAAGATTTTCATTTTTAACATATATACAAATATTACTCTGACAGTTACCATTTTGTTTGTTACTACAGCAGACAAGGAATAAAATTGTTGTAAGAATGTAAAAATGTTTAAACATTTGTTAGTTTTCTTGTAAGGTGCAAATTTTAGCTGACCCACTTTGGCTGAATGTGTTGGATAAAGTGGGCCAGTGGGGTTTAGGTAAAGTGGGCGACCTTTAACCTTCAGTAATTATATTTCAATTCTTTAAATAAATTGACATCCTCTGGTTATTTAATAGCTGATGTGTATAATCTACTTTTTTTGAAAAAAAAAGTGCAGTCAGGAAATTCAAGTCAGAAATAGAAGAAAGGAAAGAAAGAGCAGAAAGGAAGGCAAAGCATTAAGTTTAATCTGTGGTGTGAAGAAAGTCTGAGAGGAGTAACATTTAAATGCGTAGTATAAAGCTTTAACATTTGGACACAAAGTTAATTTGAGGTGTTTAGAGAAAACAGACAGAGTTTTTTTTTGTTTTTTTTTTTACAATATATGGTTACCATTTGAAATATTCCTCTTAAATTTTTGTTAGCCTTGTAGTTGCATGTGTTATAGTCAATTTTTTAATGTTGAGAGTTCATTTTCACACACATTCTGATTTCTGAATATTTTGACATTCAGATTTCATTAAATTTCATGTAAACAACATTTACTATCAGTTTTGAATTTGAATTTGAAATTGAGTGAACTTGTGTATTTTACGCAGAGGTGGACAGTAACAAAGTACATTTACCTGAGTACTGTGCTTAAGTATCCTACACTTTTTGAGTATCATATTTTTTGGAAACTTTTTACTTCAACTTCATCATTTGAAAGACAAATATCGTACTTTTTATTCCACTACAATTCTGTCAAGGTCCTCGAGTAGAAAGTGGTAACTAGTAGTAAGTCAGGGGATGATTTTGGTTGCAGGGGTTGGTTGCATTTTGGTGGAAATGAAAGTCGGGTTGACGTCAGAATCCAACGTCAGGTTGACGTCAACATCCAACATTGGACAGACGTTGGATTTTGTTTGGAAATGAAAGTCGGAAAGACGTCAACCCGGTTTTCATTTTCAACCACAATACAACATCTGTCCAACGTTGACGTCAATCTGACGTTGGATTCTGACATCAACCTGATTTTCATTTTTAACATCTTCTAAATGCGAATTTTGTAATTATTTTGGAGCACACTAGCTTATAGATAACAGTAAGGCTAACATATTCATACTAAAAGCCAAAAAACTTTTCATAGAGACTTTAAATATGGCACTATTTGAAGGAACAGCCATTTGGGAGTCTGAAACAATTGTGGACGTTATTGAGTGCACTTATTCAATCTCACATTCAATCCCACTACTGGAACTGTGTTCTAGAAATACATTTGATATTGATATGAGGGTGTAGGAGCGGACACATTGGACACAATCAATATCTGATTAACGTGAATATTATTACTAGTCATCCTTTTTTTTTAACCTTGTAGGATGTTGCAAAATGAAATTTGTCTGGAGAGCATGAGAGCTATAATGTTTTGTTGGTATATACCTTGCAAATTAATATGTACGACCTTATGTAATCAAGAAAAGAAGAAAATATCTAGGTATCTAAATGACATGTCTACATTCACCCTATAAGTATGAGCTTATTAAGAAGTTGCAAAAACATAGCGAGTATGTTTGCATTCTATTCGAAAACCATTTTGGTGGAAAACCAGGGATTTGAGGAAGAGGAAGGTGACCCCAGTGAAATGGGAGACTCCAAGGCCATACAAGGCCATTCAGATGATGCCTCACAGATCAATGAGCTCATGATGAAGCTCTTCTGTAGCCTCTCCTGATGGTCCCAATAATGAGACCCAGCACAATGTGAACGTCCAGAAAAAGTGAAAAAGAAAAGTGCCGCTTGTTCTGTTCACCTGGGCAGAGGAGAAGGCCAAGAAAAAAGAGGAGAAGAGAAAAAGAGTTGCTGCTCGAACGCTACATGAACGATCCGAAACTGAAGCACTTGTAAATCAACAAGCACAACCGCAACTACAACTCCTCCTAATGCAGATCATCGTCCCTCTTCACCTTTAACCTGTGTAAATAAAAAAGTGTGCAAACTTAAAGTTGAAAAATCCATGACTTCCTGATAATTAAAACATATAACACGTGTAATATGAAGTGAATCAATTTGAACTCATTTGAGTAGCCAACTGTTTACAGCAGCAGAAAGGGAATTATTCAATGCAGTTCATATAACAGTGAATTTCACAGATCAGTATATTTTCTCTGATGTGGATCCTTCCAATCCATCACCTCCATGCTCGTCTTTTCATGTTTCTTGTCTATTGTTGTTTTTGTTCGTTTTGTGTAGCCTATGTAAAATTGTAAAAGAAAATTGTAGCCTATTATTATTATTTTCATTGGAATAATACATAGCCTAAATACAGCTATCGAAATGATTAATCTTGATTATAATGAAGTTTCATGTAACAATTAAAGTTCAGGTAATCAACCAATCAGCACAAGAGGAAGCTGGTATAAATAAAGCCTTTCCTCACCTTCTGTCTCACGACAAGTTTCTCAGCATCCCTCCACCACCCCATCACCTCACACTCGGCTGGGTCTACCCCAGTATAAGGGGGGAGTACTCTGGGTTCGGGCCAAATTCCGAGCTCGGAGCCCTCCCCTGGACAGCAAGCCAAATACGCAAATACTACATCAGATTCCATGTACGTGTGAACTCGTGAAATATTTCCTTTTCTATTTTCCCCCCATATCCACCCCCCCCCCCCCTTTTTTTTTTTATGAACAAAAATCACAGGAATAATCAATATCTTAATGAAATCTCTTTAACACTTTTGGCTGGATAGAGAGCAAGGAACTTCCACGCTCATTTGCAATGCAAATAAAGTAATCGAGTCAGACGACCCACACTCTCAAACAACTTGTATTTATCTGTATTTGACTATTTCCAAAGAGTATAGAAGTACTTCTATACTCTTTGCTATTTCTCCATTCGTAGAATTCGTTCTATTACGTCATTCGTAATGCTTCGTGGGATGCGTAGTTCATGGCCTCATTACCTTTCTGCACTTCTCCGATTTTCTAACACTTTTTTGAAAAATAATGTTTGTTACGTTGCGATTAATGTCTGATCTGGTTGCTTTTGTTAATGGCTAAGAATGTTTTACAGATGATTTTTTTTTTTTTTAATCCTAATTGAAGAAAAAGAAATGAATGGGAAAATACTTCCGGAATAAAGGAAAAGTGAACGGTCACTGTTGCGCTCCATTCCGACAAATCCCGCCTTTAACCTAATCTCTCTTTTCAATGATTGGTGGACGCTCCTTTCAGACAGCCTACAATTGGCCAGCTTAGAAGCCATTCACGCAGGCGGACCAATCATCGCAAACATTGATTAGATGAAGGGCGGGACTTGTCAGGAAACGGTGTGCTTCTACAGAAGCAGCAGTGTGTGTCTGCAGGTGTCAACAACACAATATTTATACACTCCCTCATTAGCGCAAAACTTTTAAGAATTGATTTTTCATAGTTCTAGCCAGGGAAAGGACCAGAATGTTAAGACGAATATTACAGATGGTGAGTGAAATACACACAGACACTCATTCAGTTGCATGTGATTTGTAGCTCGTCGGGCCTGACACAGAATGATGGCCTTTGCTCAAGATTGATTAAAATGACTTTTCGCTTGTGGTTTCTTGACGACAGTCTCGAATCGCGACTGGATCAGATCTCTTTTGTTCTTGAGGAACAGTGAATATTCTGATGATGTCATTCTGGGTGAATGTTGACATGGAGACTGAGCTGTTAGCCGGTTAGCGAGCTACATAGCTTTGTCGAATTGCTTATTCATAAGTCGTTTTATGATTAACGACAAGCAATAACAAGATGTCAGCTTTGATAATGTTGTCCCAAAGACGTGTCCCGTTGAAATAGCTGGTGTGAATGTATTTTTCAGTCATCTGTCAAGCTGTGACTCACACTAGATGATTTCCCCATTAATAGAACATTAAATCAAATGTCTGATCTGTCATATCCTATTGCTAATAGTTAAGTTATACAACCTGATATTTTAGGCAGCAGCTGACAGTCCTTGAGTCTTTCATTTCTGCTTAATAATATTCCTGTAAGATCCTGTGGATCGACCATAGGTTTTTCGTCTAGCAGCAGATACAGTAGTTGGGTCATCCATTATGGTAGTGTAAGTTTTTTTGGACATGCAACATTATAATAACATGTAATGAAGTGCCTTGGAGTGCCTATGCAAATTGTGTAGTGTGGTGTATAAACACCACCTTTCAAAAGATTTTTTTTTTTTTTTAAGAAGTCTTTTATGCTCACCAAGGCTGCATTTATTTGATTAAAAAAACAGTAATATTATAAAATATTATTACTATTTCAAATAGCTGTTTAATGTGTTAATGTATATTAAAATGTAATTTATTGAATACGCTTAATTTTCAGTCCTCAGTGTCACATGATCCTTCGGAAATCATTCTAATATGCTGATTCTGTGCTCAAGAAACATTTATTATTATTTTCTTAACTTAGTGGTGCTGCTTAATATGTCTTTTTAAACTGATACTTTTTTTTAAGATCCTTTAATGAATAAAAAGTTGCGAAGAACAGCATTTATTTAAAATATAAATCTTTTTTAACATTATAAATGTCACCTTTGATCTATTTAATGCATCTTTGCTAAATAAAAGTTTAATTTCATTCAAAAAGATATTATAAGTATTTATACATTTATGCCAATTTTTGGAACTGCCTTTATTTAAAAGTTAATTTATTTTAAATCATTGCAAAACAGTGTTTGTGACTGAATTACAGTAAATGACTCAAATGAGAATTGGGGGATAAAATGTTACTATTTGTCCTAAAAATTATATCATAGTGCAAAAAGTTTTAAGGGTCTTAATAGTAGATTATATAAAAATAAAATTATGCAAAGTAAAGGTTCTTTTTTCTTTTGATTTTGGGGTGTTACATGAATATTTCTTGACCCAACTCCCATCTCTAATACAGAGAGTTTTGACATTTGAAAGTCCTGTTTATTTGACATACCTTTTTTTTTTATACTAGTAAAAATATTTCTTGAACCAAGCCAGTGTGTTGCGTGGTGAGGTGTCAAAGTTATTCTCTTTCAGAAGTGGAAGGGAAGCTGAAAGTAAGGTCTAATTATGACTAAGCCGTAGTTTTCGGCCACTTGTATCCCTGTTGTGACATCTTGTGATCTGACAGTAGGCACATATGAAATGTCAAGGGCGTATCAATGTTAGAGAACAGTATTGTTTGACATCATACTGCTCTCGGTTGCCAAGATCGAGGGAAACGTTAAACTACCCTCTTGCTGAGTATACCGTTTCAGCCCGATGACTGACAGCCATGCCGAGCACATCCCAAGAAGTGAACAAAGCGATCTTTGCCTTTACACCTTGTGAATGACATGATATGATGAGCACTCATTCTTGATCAGCTGCCTAGATACCTGATCAGCTGTGCCAGACATGAATAGTGTGAAATAATGAGATGAGTTTCATCGCAGCTGACATCTGATTCAAATCCTTCCTTTCTCTACTTTCTCTGCACATATCTTTGTGGAAATAGACTCCTGGGAAAGGAGGATCCCAGAGCTCGGAGTCTGAGCAGCCGTCTGCTGATATGAATAATGAGTCCTCGGAGGTAAGCCGAATTAAATGTATAACCCTACCATATTACTGCCAAATGCCTCATTGCCTTAATATCTTTATCTGTCATTTGCTAAAATGATATCAGTGTTGCATTCAGGACTTTAGGGATAGTTGACGCAGAAATGAAAGTTCTGCCATCATTTAGCCCCTCACTCTTATTAGGATTTTCTTGCAAAATAAGTTTATCAAAATGTTCACTCTACTCTTATGAAAGTGAATGGTGACCAGGGTCCGTCAAGCTTCTAGGGGTGTAACAATATATCGTGTCACAATATATCGCAATTCAAAAATGTAACTATGTATCGTGGATAGTGACAATCTGTATTGTGGATAGTTCACCCAAAATAAAAATGACTGTGTGAGAAAAAAATCAAGTTTACAGAGTTTTAATGTTAGTATTAGTATTAAGGCGAGACACGGCAGGCAAAAACATCGATTTTTCATGCAGTGGTCAGTTTTGAGATTTTGGGCTAGTTTACTCCTTCAATATGTGTTCTTTCAAGCTGCTATAAAGAAAACGTTGAAAATATACATTTAGATGTTTATTTTATTACATTTTGTTTACTTGCGGCGGTAAGTTTCTCCCGAATTTCCCAGGAAGTTAGTATTCCAACGCGACATGCCGAGTTCCCGTCTGTTTACTGAAGTCTGTCATGACCTGTATCGTTGTAAAGCTCTGAGTCTCCTGCACAACGCTATGTAACCCAAATATGGGCATTTCCTTTCTATCAGTAACCAATCGTGAATGTCCAAAGGGGGATTTAAAGCTACGACGATTTCTCATTTAGAGCTATTTAAATCTTTAAATGCCGTTTTCTCAAAATGAGTTTTTTGTCATTCTCCAGTACAAACATCTCAGTCCATGTAGCACCTATGTACACCAAACTTTCCAGTTATACACTTAGCAGTAATGTGAAGATATTTTCAGAGGGATTTGTTAATAAATCATTCCTGGCCTGATTTATGTGACTTTTTAATAAAAAAAAATAAGGCGAAAATCTATTTTTTATGGCTATGGACAGTATATTTTGATTTCCTAGGTAATGAAAGCATATATCCTGAAATCCCTCTGAATTTTTATTTTCATCTTGTGTGTAAACAAATGAAAAAAGAATTTTGCACCTGGCTTTATCATATGTTCAGATCTATCTACCGAAAATATATGCAAAATCGTGCATATTTAATGAGATAATGACTAATTTGCATTATTAAACATACACAAGTATATAAAAAAAATGTATTACAAGTTTTAGAAATTTGTAAGTAATCAACTGAGGAAGTTTCATGGTGATATCTATTATTTTAAAATGTTACCCTATTCACCTGTAGTGTCTCGCCTTAACATTAATATTAGTATTAATGTTAGTTTTAAACTACTATATATAATGTTGAATATAATGTATAATAATGCAATAGGGGAAGCAGCTTCAGAATCATTAATATGTTTATTCTGGTGTCACCATTGTCCTGTGCATTGGGTTACCAGCACCAAGTCCAAGCCTATTCATTGAAACCCACCGTGTAATACTAAATTTAGCATTTTAATCAACTGTACGTTTTTTTGTTAACTTTTTACCATATATCTTGGAGTATCGCAATAATATTGTATTGTCTGTTCAGTATCGTGATATGTATCAAATCGTGACATGAAGGTATCGTTACACCCCTACAAGCTTCAGAAGTGGCAAAAAAGCACCATAAAATGAGTCCATATTACTCAACTGTTACAAAGTCATATTATAGCTTTATGTGAGCATTGTGAGGAATAAACTTACATTTCAGTGAAGTTGTTGTCGCACAGCAGCTCTCAAATCTCATTGACATTTGCATTTATATTCAGGTAATGAGTGTCAAGACTTGTATCCAACCACAAATGTGCCAAATTTGAATATGTACATATTCTAATTGTACAAATTAAAGTCTTGTGTGTGTGTGTGTGTGTGTGTGTGTGTGTGTGTGTGTGTGTGTGTGTGTGTGTGTGTGTGTGTGTGTGTGTGTTTTGTGTGTGTGTGTGTTTTGTGGTCACATTTACTTTCCAAGGTGCCGGTCACACAGAACATGTTTTTGCATTTCACTTTGCTGCTTTTCCATTGTTTTTCTATGTAAACATGCTAGACGATCACATTTGACCGTTGCTTTTATGTCTGGCATGTTTTGCAGTGTCTTGCATTTGAAACAGCATTCTAAATGTGCCGCTGAAGTTAAGAGAAGTCTAGACACTGGGTCTCATTCACTAATAATTGCGTGGATTATGTTATATTTGTACGCATAGGAGAACATTGCACGAAAAATCTTCACAACACATGCGTATGCACATGAATTTAGTGAATCGAGTATTCTAAATGAGCGGCCGCGTGCACGAGGTTAGTCATTTGGATAGGACATAAGGACTTTCCACACAACCTTCCCTTTACAGCCTTTCATCACTCGTCAAACATACGCCGCACTCTCGCCAGATCCTCGAGCAATGCCAAGTGTGTCATTCTCAAAACCAGTTCAAACACAATAAACACCTTTTATTCAGACGCAGATTACAGACCTCTCAATATTCAGCTGTAAATCTGCATTATCTAAACCTCACAGCTAAAGCTATAACGCGGCTTTTCTTACTCTTTCACTGTAGGCTATATTTAAGATGAAGTTAAATTGTAATATTTATTGATATAATCATGTTTTGTTTGTGAAAAATTCTGTTAGTATGCCGATTTTAAGCACAAATTTGTGTGTACATATGCTTAGTGAATGAGACCCAATTTTTCATTCCCGTGTCTCAATTTTTTAGATGTAAATACACGTTCCGTGTAATTGGCTCCTTAGTATGGTAAAGGATTTCCTGACTTGAACATCCTGCCTAACATCTCCTATTGTGTTCAATGGAAGAAATCAAATCAAATGGTTTTAGAAAAAAATGAGGGTTAATAAATGATGAGAGGATATAAATTCTTTCTTTAACTCTCATTTTAATAACGGATGCATGATGATGTTAAGTCATGTGTTCTTTGCTCTTTCGAATCTCATTGTGGTGTTAATTTGTTTGTCTGCAGGGCTTCATTTGTCCCCAGTGTATGAAGTCACATAACTCTGCTGAGGAGCTCTTCAAACATTATGAGGTGTTCCATGAGCCAGGAGACCAGCCGTCCCCCTTCAGCCCTGGCAGGTGGGCTTCTGTAGTATTAAACCCTTCTTGCTCCCTTTCCCGTCAGGAAAACTCAGCTGCTCAGTCAGATAATCTTGCCATCCTGAGATTTAGGCTGAATTTAATCTTAATGTGAAATATGCTATGAAGTAAGGAATACAGAAAAGAAAGAAAGAAATAGTCAGTTTGTTTTATTGTGGACCATCACATCATGTTCACCATCAAAGAAACATCATGTATTGCGACAAGTTATTCCATAGAAAACTGCATAATATGAAAAGTTTATTATAAAGGCATGTCTTTTTCTTGTTAAGGGAGGATCTAGTCCTACGACAGGAAGTCCAAGATTTACAAACTTCACTGAAGGTATTCTGCCTTTGACTCCCACCCTTTTTATCAGCCTTAGCATGCCTGAAATGCGCACTACTCATAACACCATTACTCAATGATGTTATTTTCCATTGGATATGTCTATTGGGTTTGAAATTGCTGATGTGAAATTTGTGGTGTGTGTTTTCAGGAGGAACGCTGGTATTCTGCGGAACTGAAAAAAGAGTTAGACAAAGTACAAGGACAACTATCGACTAATAAAGTAAATCCTTAGAAATGCTTGGTTTTTCACACAGAGATCAAAGATGGTTTAAGAAAGGTTTACACTTTTAATAATGTCTATTGATTACTGAAGGAATGTTTGCTGTGTTCTCTAATTGAATGGCTGGATGTGTATTGATTTTAGGTCTCGCAGAGTGGTGGTACCAGTGGAGAACAATCAGGTTAGTTGAGTAGTGTTAATTAGTTCTTTAAAGGAATGTAGCAGGTTCAATAAAAGTTAAGCTGAATCAATAGATCTGTGGGATTACATTGATTCAATGATTGCATTCTTAGAAATATCCTGTAATCATATAATTGTTTAAAATTTGTGTATATTAAAAATAAGAGTTTCACATTTTGGCTTTTAAACCTTTTGGCCAAGTTTACTTGTACTGTAAGTATGGTGTGGTACAGTATCATCAATTTAAAATATATATAATTGGAAATAATTTTGACAACTGAATGTGTCTTGTATTGTATCATTTTGTATCATCTTCTCAGAGCTCGAGGTAAGGCTCAACGAATCTGAGACAGAGAAGTTCAACATCAAACAGATGAAAGACTTATTTGAACAGAAAGCTGCTCAGCTCGCAACTGAGGTAGTTGGTAAGTTTGCAGGAAAGTTCCTGCCTTTTATATTTATGCAGTTTGTACGGTGACCGAGAGAGCTCAACGGGCTGCAACTGAGGAAAACACCTGCAAATTAAAGGGGTGGTATAATGCCCTTTCCACAAGATGTAAAATAAGTTTCTGATGTCCCCAGAGTGTGTATATGAAGTTTTAGCTCACAATAGCCCACAGATATTTTTATATAGCATGTTAAAATTGTCACTTTTGAGGGTTAGCAATAACGCACCGTTTTGTGTCTGTTCCTTTAAATGTAAATGAGCTGCTGCTCCCAGCACAGGGGGCGGAGCTTCAAGAGCTTGTGTGTGTGTGTGTGTAAGTGTGTGTGTGTGTGTGTGTTTGTGTGTTAGCAGCTCTGATTACCTCAAACAGACACACACTGAACATTTCAAAAACTTTTTTAGCCTTCTATGTTCAAACCGGAGTCAGACAATGATGGAGAGACTCAAGAAGAGGTGACAACATGTAGAAGCAACAGTACGTTTCTGAATGATTAGCTGGTGAATTTATGTAGCTGATTTTGTTTATTTTGACATCCTGATCGCATGTGCGCTGTGATTTGCAGCGCGTTTCCGTATTTGTTGCGTTGTCAGTATTTGCAGGCATTTGGTATTTGGTTGCGTTGTGAACATTTGCAGCACTTATGTTGTCATACTGATGAAGATGCGCAATGAGCTCTCTCAGCCACCGCGAGTTTGTTTCTTTTATATATAAATACAGAAGTTATTAAATATAACATTTCTTATATATATATATAAAACGGCTTCAAAATAAGTATGTGTTTCATATCTCAGACATCAAATCTCGTTATGATGAGGAGAAAAGCATGAGAGAAATGTTGGAGCAGAGGCTGGCCAATCTAAACCAAGATCTGCAGAGAGAGAAACAGGAGAAGGAGAAACTGGCGGCGGAGCTGGTAACGTCTCCTTTATTGTCTCATGATAATTAATGAGTTCGCATCCTCTCAGCTGCTGCTGCGTATACATCATCAATCTCTCCCAGCTTAATCCGGTCTGTCATTGACTCTCCTCCAGCTTCAGAGGCCTGGAGTGGAAGACGTGGAGGTGTTGAAGAAAGAGTTGGTGCAGGTGCAGACGCTCATGGATAACATGACCCGAGAGAGGGAGGAGGAGTCCGAGCGCCTCAGGAGCCAATACGAACTGTTGCAGGCGAACTTCACTACCTCAGAGGTGAGCTCAAACCTGCTGTGACCTTGTCTGGACTGTACTGACATAAGGACGGAGTTACCATGATGTTTGCTTTATAAACAATTGATCTCTGTGCTGTTTATTCGGAAAATGTAGGTATTGATAGTATCTGGCAAATATGTAGACTCATGCCAGAATCAATAGCTCGTGAAGGCAGGGATAATAAGAGGTCATTTTGAGACAGAGATAAGCAGCTGACCTTTGAATGGGTGCACCAGTGACGTCACTTTGCCCTTTGACGCAAACCAAGACTATAGCCGATTGTAGATTACTGGTTACCCCGTCTAGACAACAACTATGAAGATATTTTCTCAAGGGATTTTATACTGTAGGTTACAATCATAATGTAGTATCTGGACGTGTTTGTTAAATGTCTAAGGGTCACACTGACTGTCATTTCGAACAGATTCCTGAGGTTAACCATTAACTGCCTGCCAGGCCTCCCACCTCTGAGTGTTTCCTGTAAACATGCCTGTAATCGCCTGCACTTTTGACCTAAATATTGCTTCTCATTATATAAGGTCCCTCAAAAGCAGAATAGTCCTGGTTCATAGATCATTACACACAGGTTACTTGAGTGCACTTTTTCCAGATATTCCTTTTTGAGTTTGGTTGGTCTACTCAATTCAAAGGCTGCCATCTAGTGACTGTATAAGGAAATATTAAGGTTGCAAACCTCATTCTTCATAAAATACCTCCATAAATCCATTATGGTGTCTCTGTTCCAGACTCTTGAGAGCTGCCTAGTACAGCAATAAGCTGCAACTTAATAACTGATTTGTTTCTTACATGAATCACACGCCCAAAAGTTAGATTACCTATTTCATTTTGAATGTGATTCTTTCAGTACTAAACATATTCCAAGACTTCCTTTCAAAAGTGTCAGTAAGATTTTTTTATATATTTTTTAAAGAAGTCTCTTATGCTCAACAAGGCTGCATTTATTTGATCAAAATTACAGTAAAGACAGTAATTGTGAAATATTATTAAAATTTAAAATAACTTTTCTAGTTTAATATATTTTAAAATGTAATTTAGTCCCATGATGACGAAGTAAAATTTTCAGCAGCTATTTCTCCAGTCATCAGTCTCACAGTCTCTCCAAATTATTATAATATGCTAGTTTGGACTCTAGAAATAGGTCTTATTATTCAAATTGTTTAAATTGTTAAACTGTTGTGCTGCTAACATTTTGCGGAAACTTTTTCAGTATTCTTAGATGAATAGAAAATTAAAAAGAACAGCATTTATTTGAAATAGAATTTTACAGTTACTTTTGATCAATTTAAAGGCACAATATGTAAGATTTTTTTATTTATTTAAATATCCAAAAAAAACACTAGAACAATGTTATATATTTTGTTGACTTGTGTACTTACATTACCCCAAATGTTTCCAACAATGTTTAAATCCAGAGAAATTCGGCATTTTAACCAGTGTAACGTCCCGTGTCATTTCGTCGCCTGTCAGTGACGTCATATCCGCCTTACCCTCGATGTCCGGTTTTACTTCAGTAGAAACCACGGAAACAACAAAGATGCTTTAATGTTTTTGGTTTTATTAGACCGGTGAGCTGTTTGTAACCTTTATCGATAGAAAACTAATCATTGCTATATTCTAGGGCTGCAACGATTCATCGAGTTACTCGATTTACTCGATTACAAAAATTCCTCGAGGCAAAAACTCTGCCTCGAAGCCTCGTTAAATTCCTATGACGCGCACTATACGCGCAGGGATCTGATTTCACACGGACCGTTGTTCAGTGTTCAGGAAGCACAATAGCGCGTGATACATTTTGAATTTAGTTGGCGCGATGGCGGAGAGTAAAGATGTCCATAAAGTTTGGGATCGCTTCCTTCCAGCGTCGCTGAAACAAGGTAACGATTCTGTCCCCCGCATTTTTTTTAACCCAGCGCCAATATTTCCGCCCGTGCCTAAGCCTATACATTGATGTTCGCTGATTTTAATCCCATAGCCTACTGTATTTGTAGTGATGTCGTGATGCGGTTTTACTAGATATGATGTTTAGCTTTAATGTTTTAAAGTAGTAAATGTATTCATGTTTAACTGCAAGAGAGTATAGCCTAAAAAAGAACCCCTTCACACTCACACACACACACACACACACGCACACTCGTCTCTCTCACGCGC
Source organism: Rutilus rutilus (assembly GCF_951802725.1). NCBI lineage: Eukaryota > Metazoa > Chordata > Actinopteri > Cypriniformes > Leuciscidae > Rutilus > Rutilus rutilus. Next base: position 37,028,510 of record NC_140213.1, read on the forward strand.
CAGTCAGACCAATTGCGGCAATGCATCACAAATGCTCAAACTTTTATGTAGTCACGCAACAATAATTTCAGCATGCATTCACTGTATACACCGGGACGTGATGGAGGAACAAATATTGCATTGCAGTCTTTGCGACAAACCTTGTTTGTCACGTCTGCCAAATAGTTACAGACAACAACAAAAAATGAAACTCCCCAGCCTGCTTCTCCAAATCCACTCGTACTTTTGGGGAAGACATAATCGGCTACCAAAGTAATTGAGCATAGAACATTTTCAATTAACCAAAAAATATAATACTACAAAACGTGCTAATATACTTCAACTAGCCTAAGTGAGAAACAAAATGCTGTTCTTTTTAACATATTTGCAATAAAACATTCCCCTTTTTAAAGCTACACTTATTTTTTTATAAATTGTATACATTGTGTAGCCTACCTGTTTGGCTTGATATTTTATATTCATTTAATTTATTTTTGTTCTCCGGTGGGTAATTTGCAGAAGGTGCGATCCTTTTTTTGTAATGTTGTATTAAGAAGACAAAACTAAGGCCAAATGGCCTTTACTATTTAAGTTTGTATTCATAGTTTTACATGTTATAATATACATGTTTTACAGTATAAAGTTGACTTAACTGTATTGTTATATAATTGTTGGCACTGGCACTTATAAACACTAAATGGGTAAAAAGTACAATAAATAGGCTTAGTTTTGGAGCCAAATGTTGGAGTTGGAATAAATAGCTCTTTTTTTTTTTTTTTTTTTTTTTGAGAAATAGGCTAAAAGCCAAATGCTTGATTATTTTACAGCCACATCATTTTCGTTATGCATTATTTGTTTTGGTTGTTTAAAAACACACTAATTTTTTTATCCGATTACTCGATTAATCGATCGATAAAGTGCTAGATTAATCGATTACAAAAAGAATCGATAGCTGCAGCCCTACTATATTCCTCAACATGTTTAATCTTATATATATTGATTCCATTGTTTTCTTGATTTACCGCGAATAACATGTTTGTATGATGCATCAGAGACAATGCTATTTTTATTAATATGATATTCTAGCCTTATATAAATTCTAGACTTGAATAAAAATATGAATATCTTTTAAAAACCTTACTAAAAATTCCACCTAGGTAGGCAGCTCACTAGGGTTTGAAACACAGCCAGTGTTTTGCTCCAATGTACTTGTCATAACCTGTAGGCGCAGTGTATTGGCACCTCTGTCATTGTACTGCATGTCCTGTCTCACCTCACTGGTTTGTGTATTGTGTGTCATTCTCCCTTGTTCTCTCTCACCCTTCACTTAACACTGCACCTGCTTTGCATTCTCTTGGAGATTCATAAACTCGAGGTAACCTTTTTGCAGTCCCTCTTGAAGCAGTCCCTCTTAATATCTTATTACTGCATCCTGTCACCTATTTGTACAATACCCTAAAAGTAAGTACTGTTTTTGTTAAGAAAAAATACATACTTTTTGGGTGAACTATCCCTTTAAACGTCAGTCTCACATATCTGCCATGTTAATAGTTTTGTTCTAATCGAGTCCTTATCCAATGCACAATGGGTTGTGGGCAATAATAGCCATTAAGTGTGTACATGGATCTGCACTTTGGATTCTAACCCGGAAAAAGTAAACCAATCGGGTATCTTTGGAATACTCATTTCAACATACTACTATTTGTGACACACTAATTCTAATTCCGAATACTATTTAGGACGGATAGTATGCGAATGGGGACGCAGCATACATTCTTTTATGTTTCTTTAGATTTTTTTTACCCACATTCTCCACCATTATGCAATGCTCTTTTTAATTTCTCACTCACTTTTAAAATCCTTTTCTTGTTTTTGACACATGCAAAAATATTAAACCGAGTAGATGACATTAAAAGTGATGTGAGCAAAAATGACAACGTGAGGGAAGGTAGTATAGTCTTTAAGTCCGTGTCCATGTCTATTCAACACTATCAACAAAGAAGGAAGTCTGTAATGTGATGCAAAATTAAGATATGATGTATGAATAGTAATTGAGTCATGCAGATGTTGCTTGGTATTCTGTGAGCAGGGCTGTCATCTTCGTAGAATATGTACATAACAGCATATAGACATATACACTGCCATACAAAAGTTTAGGATCAAAAGAAGTCTCTTAAAAACAGTAATATTGTGGAATTTTATTACCGTTAACTGCTTTCTATTTTGATCAATTTAAAACGTAATTTATTCCTGTGATGGGAAAGCTGAATTTTCAGAAGCCATTCATCCAGTCTTCAGTGTCACATGATCATTTAAAAAATCAGTCTAATGCTGATCTGGTGCTCAGAAAACATTTATTTTTATTATCAATGTTAAAAACAGTGCAAATGTTTTTGTGGAAACTGATTTCTTTAGAATTTTTGATTAGTACAAAAATCGAAAGAAAAGCATTTATTTGAAATAGAAATCTATGTAACATTATAAATGTCTTGAACTTTTGATCAATTTAATTCTGTTACTGGGAAAAAAGTAATACAAATAAATAAAAAAACACTTAAATATTTATTTCATCAGCTGAATGCTTGACACCCAGTTTCCCAACACCGCAACAGACTGTACTTCTGTCCCTCTCAGCTTCTATTTTGTTTGCCAATGAATTACAGGCCATACTACAGGCTAAGACTTGATTTCTGTGGCGGTCTCACATTTGTGTGCTTGTTTGTAGACAACGATTGCTCAGTTGAAGGCGGAACTGGAGAAAGGTCCTCAGGAGGCAGCGGTCTACACCCAACAGATCCACCAATTACAGAGCAACCTGAACAACTTCCAGCAGCAGACCCAGGTAACACTCACATACACAAACAAACGCAGATATGTTGTGTCTTGTTACTGGACCCCCCTAAGCAACAAGGCATGTGCTGTATGCTCACAGCAAATCCAGCTGTATATTTTAATGGCCTACTTTATGGCTTTACAGAACACACGCCAATGCCGACTATGTTAAGACCTGCCGGCCTCTGCACCCACTTCCAAATTTAAGTTTACTGTACCTCTTGTTTACAATCACTACCAGTTGGCTTTCAGGAAACGGCCTGACACATTTCTCAGGAAGTTGCTCGGGCTGCTGGCCCCGTGTATCCAGTCCAAACCGGCCCCATTGACCTGTCAGCACACTGTGTGTTTTGATTGGCCATTAAAGAGTGTTGACATATGCATCACAGATGCTGTGTAATTAAAGCAGCAGGGGATGTTTCGTCTCGTGCCTGTTTTGATGGTCAGAGTGATATACGGCCGCAGGTAATGACCCACAACTCTCTAGTCCATTGTTTAAGTTGTCAGGACGGGATTAGGAGATCAGAGTCCAAAGGCCCGCTGACTTCTGGAAAACGTGGACCATGGTACTGACGGGAAGTGAAATAGGGGCGATTAAGGGGTCGTTAATAGAACCATCCCTGTGAAACGTACTGCGGGATATATATAAACGATAATTTCAAGGTCTTTCAAGGACAGGAATAAGAGAGAGAGTGAACTTAAACTTGCTACTCACTTGTTTCATCTAGTCTATAACTTTTTAAAGGCAGCATAACATTAGTAGATATATATTTATTTATTTATTTATTGGTAACACTTTATAATGAGGTTTAATTTGTAAAATTGAACTTAGGTTTATGCATTTGGGCATGTTGAAGAGTGAACCATTATTACAGAACATACAGTCAAACCAAAATTGATTCAGACACCTTCAACATTTCTTACATTATCACAGTTTATTCGTTATAGTTTAGAAAATGGTAATAAAATATGACAAGAACTCAGATCAAATCAGCCATCCTTCTGTTTGACTGTCACAAATGAATTAGGTTGAATCGCTGTCAGCTGTTAAATTTAAATACACAATTAGATGATACCGATTTAGGTCAACCAGTTACCCAGCAATGGTTAATTTTGTTCAGTATGTGGTGTAAAAAGGTCGCATTAGCAATTAAAGAAAATACACTTAAGCATAACATGGTCAGGTCAAAGTGTCTGAATAAATTTTTGTCCCAAATTTTTATACATTTTACTGGTAGTCCACTGTATGAAGAATTATTGGGTATAATATGTCACAGTTTAATTTATTTAGTTTTTCCGTCTGGTTCTCATGAGCACCTGGAGATTCGGGTTGGTGCTCACATTGCACATATTGTGACCCATGCATTTTATTTAGTGTTTATTTTTTATTTTTATAAAATAAACAAAATAATGAATAAAGTGTGATAATACTATATTTAAAAACATTTTTTTTTATTAAATTAAAATACAACTATTTTATAGTACACTTAAAAAATAAAATGCTAATATTTACATTTTTTTATTAATTTTTTTTATAAGAATTCCCACAATTTTCAAACCTAAAATCAGCAAGCTTTTATTTTGGTGGGTTGCCAGGAAGTAAGTACTTTTAGCACTGCCGAATGAAGCGAATGTCACAGTTTTGCTTTGAAACCGGCACATAAATGCATTCATTACAAATGGAAATCTTATACAGTATTACAGTGTCGATCTAAAATGGTATTTGTTCATTAACAGCTGTCAACCATGTCGGTATGCAAATGAGCTGTCTGAAAATATTTACCCAGTGCATTTTTTATTTTTGGTCGTGCATGCGCACCTGCGCACCACTTATGTGCACCTCACCCACTAGTAAAAAAAAATATAACAAATGATATCTGGTTTCTGATTAATTTTTGGTTTGACTGTATATGTATATATTTACATATACATATACATACTGAATATATGTAAGGGATAATGTAGAATGAGGCGGTTGTTATAGCGAATACAACCCCGACAGGCTGTTCAGACAGAATCCTGCGTCCATAGCACCGCTCTGTTTTTCATGGCAACGGTGTGTTATCCTTAGCAGCGGTCTGTTATCAAGAAACAACAGACCGCATTCTACATTAGAATTCAACCAAGCCATGTAATAAATATAAAATATACCACTGCTCTAAAATAATGGAAAGTGTAACTGGGGAAAAAATAAAGTATTTCAAGTTTGAAACAAACCTCATGTTGACAAATGTTTAAGTTTTGGGAGAACTATCCCTTTAAGACTCTTTCAGACACTTGGAGGACTAAATAGAAAATGGAATAATGCAAGAAGACACTGTTAACAGCAACACATGACCAAATGAGACTGCAGCCTTTAGCTTACAAAGATGTTGGACGAAAAGGGAAAGGGTATTCAGCTGCTCTCAACCTTGACATTATGTACTGAAGCAAAGCTCAGGATATGATGTATTTATCGTCTTCGTGTCACCTTTGTGTTAGTCACTGCGCCCTTATCCTCCTTGCCCTTTAATAGCTGTCACAAGTAAAGGTCAGAACACAATTATCCAGCCCTGCCCTCAAAAAACTCATAAAAGACGTCTGGGAGATATCTCAGATTTCTCAGACATTTTGTCATCATGCCGCAACACTGTTGTTTGCCATCTTATTGAGTCTTGATGTTCTGTACAGTTTGCTGACTGGTCTGATGAATGCTTGTTTTACTGCGTTTTTATAGGTTGTCATTAAAAGACAATAAATGTTGTATGAATGAGAGTAAGTGTCTAATCTTTCTGCCACTCCTTAGCTTTTGTCAGAGAAGTTATCTCGTAAGGAGAAGGAGAATCAGGAGCTTGAGGAGCGTCTGGGTCAGGAACAGACCTCTAAGAAGAGTCTTCAGGCTAGTCTGCACCAGAAAGACCTGGACCTCCAGGAGAGCCAAGCCCGGGTGTCATCAGGGGAGGCAGCTCTGAGTCGGGTCCAGACTGAATCGACCGAACGCGGGGAAGAGGTCACACGACTCAGACAGGAACTCACTGAGCTGGAGAGGAACCACCAGGAGTTGAAGGTAGAGAGGAAACAACTCCAACAGCAGAGAGACGATAAAGAAAACCAGGGCTTGCAGCAGCAAAGTGAGATTAGCAAGGTGAGAAAGAGAATCCATCCATCCAGTTAGAATCAAATCCGTCCAACTATCCAGAATCACATCCATCTGTCCTTTAGTTCAGAGTCAAATCCATCCATCTTTTAGTTCAGAATCAAATTTATCCATTCATCCATGCAATTCATTTTTTTTTTATTTGCAATCATAATCAACATCAAATCCATTCAAAATCAACCTCAAATCCATTTCTCCAGGATCAGTCCCATCCATCCATTACACATTTATACTTGTACATTAAGATGATATTATATCAAGCTGTATCGTCGTAATCAGGCTCTCATATTTTCCTCCTCTTCAGCTGCATGCGAAGCTGCTGGACACCGAGCGTCAGTTGGGGGAGCTGCAGGGCCGGCTTAAAGAGCAAAGACAGCTGTCAGGAGAGAAACTCAAAGATCGGGAGCAGCAGGTGGCAGACCTGCAGCTTAAACTGTCCCGCTTGGATGAACAGGTAAAGACAGAAAATGGCTGATTATTAGAATTTTTTCAGGATTGGACATACAAGCTGGAAGACTTGGAGCACACGAATGCAGTGATGCACACTAAGAGTAATTATTAGTTTAATCAGCTTCTAAATTTATAATGTGTGTATTTACGTGCACAAGCCAGACAGAATAATTATTACTATGGTGGGCTTGAGTGTCTTGTTTTCACTTTTTACCACTGCATGTCTCTCTCTCTCTCTCTCTCTCTCTCTCTCTCTCTCTCTCTCTCTCTCTCTCTCTCTCTCTCTCTTTCTCTCTCTCTCTCTCTCTCTCTCTCTCTCTCTCTCTCTCTCTGTATGTCTGGATATATCTGTGACCATGTTCGTATAGTTAAAGGAGACCTCTGCCAAGTCTACTGACCTACAGCATCAGCTGGACAAATCCAAACAGCAAAACCAAGAACTACAAACCCTTCAACAGAGCACTAATGGCAAACTTAGAGAAGCACAGGTAAACATAACTGTAGCATCTCATAAAGAGCCTTTTAACTGGATTTTTCAAAAAAATAAAACATTATTTTTCCACTGTGCATGAAAATATCTTCAGACATATGTAAGGATATTGCTATCATAACTGGCAGGGCTCAACATTAAAGATGACCCATTTCTTACAGTATATGCCATTTTCAAAAATGTGTATATGTATTTATGACATTATTGCTATATTATTTCAAGATGTTATTGAGATTAAAACATAATTATTTGTATTTTTTGGAAAGAAAATTACAAATGTTTTACCCTTTATTCTTTAGTTTAGTGTGTGTGTGAATGTGTGTGTATATATATATATATATATATATATAATAATGAAAGAGAATAATATATTATTATATATAATAATAATGTTTATAATTATAATAATTATATATAAAGTTAAAGAATAATATATTATGATGAAAGAGACTACTTTCAAACATATTTAAAAAAATCTGACGTCAGTAAGATTTTTTTTATTTTTGAAAGTAGTCTATTTGATCACAAATAATGTAAATTGTGAAATATTAATACAATATAAAAAAACTTTGTCTTTTTAAATATATTTAAAATGTTATTTATTCCTGTAATGGTAAAACAGAATTTTGAGCATCATTACTCCAGTCATTAGTGTCATTTTGGAAACCATGATACATACATGTTTCTTTGACCTTCCCATGCAGAACGACCTGGAGCAGGTGTTGCGTCAGATCGGGGACAAGGACCAGAAGATCCAGAATCTTGAAGCTCTGCTGCAGAAGAGTAAGGACAGCGTGAGCCAGCTGGAGGCCGAGAGAGAGGATCTGTGTGCTAAGATCCAGGCCGGTGAAGGAGAGGCAGCTGTGCTGAACCAACTACAGGAGAAAAATCATTCACTACAGGAACAAGTACTGGACACTGCACTTGTGTTACTAGACAATCCTACACTATGAACAGGGCAGAATTCTGATTCTAGCTTTCCACTCATGTGTTCATTTAGATTACGCAGCTTACTGACAAGCTCAAGAACCAGTCAGAGAGCCACAAACAGGCTCAGGACAACCTTCATGAGCAGGTACAGGAGCAGAAGACCCACCTGCGTTCAGCGCAAGACCGATGCCAGGGCCTAGAGACCACCATCTCTGAACTTAACACTCAGCTCACAGAGAGCAAAGAGAAGATTGTCCAGCTAGACACACAGGTACTTGTGTTGTGTTAGTTCATAAGATATTGACCAAATATTGATGCACCTCTTAAAGCTACAATATGTAAAAAAAATTCGCCGCTAGGGGTCGCTAACCTCTTATAATAACAAAGGCGTAGATTGATGACGCAGAGATAAGTGGAATCATGGAACTTGTTGTCATGCCGATGGATCTAATAATGTTTATGGATGAGTGAAAACATTCATGTTTTTTAACATGACTGTGGTATGAAGCTGGGCGCGATTGCTAATGAGAGACAGATATTAGCGCCACACACGAGTCCCGTGGATATAAAGGAATAAGGACATTTCATTCTACCGAACTACACACAAGTGCTGAATTACTATTCACACTGGTCATTTTATTAGACGAATTAAACTTGTGAGTCAGTCAACGCAGCGCTGTTTCACTTGGTCTGACGTTACACTATCATACTAAACTGCACTTGAGTGTGTTGAAAGTTATAATGTTAATCTATGTGTTAGTTTGTTTGCTATATGAGACTAGCAGTAAGCTAGATCAACTTGAGAATAACATACTGATCATATTCTAACATTTCATCATGTTGAGCTATATAACATTGATTAGTTTTATGTAGATTTGCTCACCTGTCTAAGAAACACCTGTCGTGCAAGAGCGGCGTCTCTGTAAAGTCGTGACTCGTGAAGCTCTGTTAAGTCTAAGTTTGTCGTGGAGCTCTCGGCTTCTCAAAAACGCCATTCCGATATTGATCCTCGTTTTATTTCTACTTTTGTCCCAAAGTCTGCTTGCCATGGTCCATAATGTTTGAACGAAACAACAACAGCGTGAGCGTGCCGCTAGACGTAACGCAGTTGTCCACGTCTGTCGCCATGGTTACTATGGCAGTACAAGCGGAAACCAGGGATAACGCGGCTATTACGTCATTGACAGGCGACAAGTGACAAGGGATTATTAAAAAATTATTTAATACACTATTTAAAATTGTGAATTTCTCCGAATTTACAAATTCTTGGAAACATTTAGGATAATGTAAGTACACAATTGAAAGAAATATATAACACTGTGTGAGTGGTTTTTGAATATTTTGATACAAAAATTCTTACATATTGTACCTTTAATGCAAAGTGACATTAGAGTGATTTTTATTTTTATTTATCCCAGTCTAATGATTTCTTATGTTAGATGTGTTAAAATATTGGTCAAGTTTATTAATATTAAATTATTATCATTGAATAATCTAAAAAAAACCTCATGCCTTTTTTTTTCTTAGATGAAAGCCAAGACAGAGATGCTTTTGTCTGCCGAAGCAGCAAAAATTGCTCAGCGAGCCGACTTAGAGAACCATCTAGAGACTGCCCAGAATGCACTGCAAGACAAGCAACAAGTATGTACTATTGCTGTGACACCATTTTATCCTATTATATTTGCATTAGGCAAGGCAAGGCAAGGCAAGTTTATTTATATAGCACATTTCATACACAATGGTAATTCAAAGTGCTTTACAATAAGAATAATTGAAACAGTTTAGAATAAAAAAGAAAAGAAAATACAGTACAAATAGTCGGACGAACAGTGGCACAGTGCTCATTCAGTAAATGCATAGCTAAACAGATGTGTTTTGAGTCTGGATTTGAATGTGACTACTGTAGGAGCACATCTGATCGCTATATTAGTCGGCATAATGATGATGAACTATATGAGTCAAATAGAAGAGTGTCACGAGGGTTGTAAGTTCATAGAAGAGTTCATTTGTGTGTGTTTGCACAGGAGTTGAGTAAAGTGCAGGCTCAGCTGGAGGAGCAGGGCCGCAGGCTGCAGGAGAAGCAGGAGCAGAGCTCTCAGCTGGAGACCGGTCTGAAAGACAGCAGAGACAAACTGCTGACTGCAGAGCAGAGGATAGAGACACTGGAGACCCAGACCAAGGTCAGCGTCACTGCAGCACATTTCTGCTTCGTCAACATGACTTCATTTTAGAAATGTTTCACGCCTGCTGTGTGTTAGATGTCAAACGTCAATAATCAGACAACAGTGTTGACAAGAAATTGGTCTTGATTTATTTATTTGCTGTTTGTTATTGACTAATAATTACTTGAAATGTTTACTTGGTTGAGAAATACTTGAAAGCTACATGCCGTTGTATTAATTGAACGAAACATTTGTGATCTGATGTGTTTTCTGTGTGTTTTTGTCTGACATAGAAAGCTGAGGTTGAGATAGTTGAGCTTCGCTCTGGAAGGGAACAAGCTCAGAAGGAGCAGCAGATGCTGAAGAAGCAGATCAGTGAGCTGGAGATGAAGACGAAGGAGCTGAACCGTCTTTTAGACTCTGAAAAACAAGGGTAGGTACTTCATATTGGAAAATGTGCAATGTTAAAGACTGAAATATCTTTGTTTTGGAACAGTTTTTATGTTTGTGTATTTCCTATTGAAATTGGAAATTAGAGTAGGACATATCGAAAAGTTAATTCTGATTTTAAAACAAACATTAACATGCATACATACAGTTGAATTAGTTTCCAGGAAGAGAAAGATTATACCTTTTATATGTGTATGTGCTAGCATAACAGTTTGGGGGCAGAATTTTAAAATACTTTTATTCCGCAAGGATGCGTTAAATTGATCAAAAGTGTCAGTAAAGACATTTATAATGTTACAAATTTCTATTTAAATAAATGCTGTTCTTTTGAACAAAAAAGTCTCACGGTTTTATTATAATAAATATTAAGCAGCCAACTGTTTTCAACATTGAAAATAAGAAAAAAATAGTTTCTTGAGCACCAAATCAGCATATTAAAATGATTTCTGAAGGATCATGTGACACTAAAGACTGGAGTAATGATGCTGAAAATTCAGCTTTAACGGCATAGGAATAAATTATATTTATTCTAGAATGTAATTTATTACAGTTTAAATTTCACAATAGTATTTTTGATCAAATAAATGTAGCCTTGGTGATCAAAAGAGACTTCAAAAACATTAAAAAAAACACCAACCTCAAACCTTAAATTTGATGAGTATAGATTACAGATGTGACTTGTCAATCTTCCCTTTCCTTTCTGTTTCAGAGCTGCCAACCAGCAAGAGGAGCTGAAGAAGAAAACCTCAACCCTCTCCGAAACAAGACAACAGCTGGAGAAGGCAGAGCAGGAGCGTGTGACCCTGCAGGCCAGCCTGGATAAACTGTCTCAAGAGAGTCAGAGGCGGCAGGCAGAGTTAGACAAGAAAGTTCAGGGTCTGAGTGCAGATCTCCAGAAAGCTCAGGAGGAGAAGGAAGCTCAGACTAAAGAAATGGCAACAGTGAAAGAGGCTCTGAGCAAAGCTTCTAAAGCCCTGAAAGAGAGTCGGACTCAACTGGAGAAAGAAAAGAAGAGCAGCACGGCCACTTTGGAAGAGAAGGTTGGTCACATGACAGTTTGTCATCAAAAAGTATTTGGAAACTTGTGTATGTATAAAAAATAAATTAAAGTCATGGCATTGTACAACAAATCTCAATACATTTGGCAACAGTTTTCAAGCAAAACATTTCTCAAAAAGAAGTTTAATTATCAGCTTTACTCTAATTTTTAGGAGAAGATCTATCAGAAAGCACAGCAAGAACTTCAGAAAAACACGGAGACCACCTCTAAAGAGCTCAGCCATGTTAAAGGTCTGCTCGAAAGATCAACAGAGGTAAGATTGTGAAATATAACTCCTGTTAAGTTTCAAGGAAACATTAATCCCATGTTAGGTGAATCATATTTCGCAATTGTTGAATTTTCTAGGCAGAAAAGGGTCTACAATCTCAGCTGACCTTACTGAACACTCAGCTTAAACAATCTCAAGATACACTGAAAGAGAAAGAAAAGAGTGCACAGCAGCTACAGGCAGAGCTGAAGACTACGCAGGGGTCCTTGAGCCAGGAAGTGAAGAAACATAAGGCACAAGTGTCTGAGTTGCAGGCTTCCCTCGCTAAGAAGGCACGTACAGTCTTCTTAAGTCATAAAATGCACATAAATGTACTCTTAACTCACCCAAATCGACTGTTTCATTTCCTGTTCTTAAAGGATAGTCCACCCAAAAGTGAAAATTCTGTCATTATTTACTCACCCTCATGACGTTCCAAATCTGTATAACTTTCTTTCTTCTGTCGAACACGCCAGAAGATATTTTGAAGAATGTTGGGAACCAAAACTGGTTACCAACATTCTTCAAGATGTCTTTTTTTGTGTTCTGCAGAAGAAAGAAAGACATATGGGTTCAGAAAAACAAGAGGGTGAGTAAATGATGGCAGAATTAAAAATGTTGGGTTGATGATGCCTTTGAATCTGACATGTCGTTGGACATTTTGACTGAACTACTTCTTCAAATAACATTGAATTGTGTTTCAGGCCGAAGAGGAGGCCAAGCTGAAGGAGCAGGTGACGGCGCTGTCTAAAGATTTAACCTCTGAAACGAATCGCTGTGCAGAGCTGCAGAAGACCAGCGACAGCACCAAAGAGAGTCTCGCCACCATTCAGTCTGATTACTACGGCAAAGAGTCCGAGCTCTCTGCTGTACGCCAGGACCTCAAGGTCAGTTTTATAAAGTACAAGAACATCCTAATAAATGATTATGTGCAGTGTCTGATTATTATCTGTTATTTTCCATGTAGGTGTGTGAGGAGAAGCTGGTTCTAGCTCAGGAAGAGCTGGTGGCCAATAGGAACCAGCTTGGTGCTCACGAAACCCAGATCAAGGAGCTGAAGACTGTTCGCACAACGCTAGAGAAAGACCTCGGCAAGAGAGACGAGAAGATCGAACAGCAGGTGGAGGCTCTACAGAAACTCCAGAAACAACAGGTAACAAAATATGCTACAGGTTTTTGAGATATAACCATTGTGCCCTCAGGCGAGGCCTTGAACCACAGGGTTTTCTGTGGTGTGAAAGTTACGGAAATAAACACCACCGGGCTCGATTTTTGTGGCGATACTCTATTCCTGGCTAGAACAGAAGGTTGTGTTGTTTCACTGTGTCTGGAATAAAACAGAACAGTCATAATTTGAATTTGCTTATCAACACAGACATGGAGAATAATTTCAGAATGTTTATGGAAATGTCGAGTTGTTCAGCTTACTGTGTGTCTTTGTGTCTTTTACAGGAACAAACGGAGGAGCAGCTGGAGAAGGAGAAAGCTCAATGCGAAGAGCTGAGAGAGTGCCAGAGCGCTCTGGAAAAGGACAAAAACAAACTGTCTGCTGATCTCAAAGCTCTGGCCGAGAAGAATGAGAAGGTCAGTCTCTTGACCTCTAACCCCACTTTATATACACATTTATGAATCAAAGCAACTTGTTTAAAGGTGCACTGTTTTTTCATTGAAAAAAAGTTACTATTATTACTAATTGCTAATTTCCCCCCCAAGATAATTTAATTATGAATGAGTCATAAAAAAGCTGCACCCCCACCCTCATAGGGACCCTCATGTTGAGATTAAATGTCTAGCCAAAATTACTTTATTTCAGTGATCTATTTTTATACATTCTTGGTTACTGAATAAATGAATCATGACAGATGGGTACTTCTGTAATGGTATCTCTGGAATGGTGAAATATTTCACCTTTGTGTGAGACTGTACACTAGTGTTCAAAAGTCTCTTATGCTTATCAAGGCTGCTCACCAAGGCTACATTTATTTGATCAAAAATACACAACAGTAAAAACAATACAATTGTAAAATATTAATATTTAAAGGATTAGTTCACCCCAAAATGAAAAGTTCCTAATAATTTACTCACCCCAATGCCATCCAAGATAGAAATTATGTTTTTTGAGGAAAACATTTCTGGATTTTTCTTCTAACAATGGACTTCATTGGTTACCATCGTTTTTAAGTCCAAATCAATGCAGTTTCAAAAGTCTTTGAAGTGTTTAAACGGGCTGTACGCGATCACAGCTGAAGAAGAGGTTGTTATCTAGCGAAACGATAGGTCATTTAAAGGAGTCATAATGTTGTGTTACCTTGGATACCCAAATGCTCTATTACAGTATTTTAGGCACTTCTAAAAAAGAAAAGTGGAAAAAAAATCAACACAGAGCCCCTCAGACCCTTATTTCTAAAGGCATTATTGTCTCGCGAGATCTGATGCGATGTTTTGGCTGTCGTGGACGGTCATTATAATAATGCAAATGAGGGGCGCGTTGATTGGTTGCAGGAAGGAGGGGGGTTGACACCGCAGCTAACTGAAAGCTATTTTCAAACTGCATGTTTTGCATGAGTTTGGCTAATAATGTTTAGTGGTATATTGTTTTCATACTTGCATTTAAACAGTTTTAGCCACTGAGCATGGACTCCTGTACCGTCACTACTGTAGCTGCTAGTGTAAAACAAAGTCGAAAGATGTGGCTAGCATTCATAGAGTCCATTCCCCGTGTTTACCTCGAAGGTAACGTTACATACAATAGCCGCATTAGCAGTTAGCTGCTATTTGTTAACCACAGTAGAGCAATAAAAACACAGTCTTACCTTTTCAATTTCTGGCAAGTCCCTGATGGTTGGGATGGCACCTTTTCCCAAACGGAGCTTCGAGGCCAAGTTCGCCTGATACTGCCCCAAATTTGTAAAAGATTCCGGTGTAAAATGTTTAGCACACACACCTAACGATACGCCACTTGAAAGAGTTGTTGGGACAGCGTCATTAAAAATGAATTTCATCCACTGTTCCCTGATAGTTTCGTCCGTTTTTGGTAGATAAAACACATTTGCATGTTGTTTGTGGCAGTCACCCACAGAGCATCTCAGGTGTGCACTCGATTTCTCCATCTTTCTCGAGTCAACTAAACTGAATCTGAGGGGGAGAGGGGCGGGCTTCCCGCGGCATAGGTTTGCGGTGTCCATATTTGGTATATCCTCCCCCGTCTTGACGTCAAGAAGGGGAAGAAATCAAAATCTCGTTTTTTCGTGCGCGTGCACGTGGCCTATTTGTTTACAAACCCTGAGGTAAACAAACGCTTCACTTTTAAATATCGGCTTCCCGGCCAGTGTATAATCATTATGCAATCATAACATACATTGATTCTCGTGGAAAAGTGAAATTTCTACATTATGACTCCTTTAAAAAATATATATATAATTTATAGAAAGGTCACGCCGGCGCCAGCAGAAGTACCGCCCCACTGTTTACAATGCGACCGTTTGTAGGAGGATAGTTCAAATAGTATTGTTTGCTATTATATATATATAGTAATAGTATTCAGTGAATACTAATATGAATAGTATATGAATAACATTCTGATGAATATGAATAGTAGTTCAAATAGTATTGCCGGCCTTTCAACTTGATGACGTAGTTCCCTGTCCGTTTGTTGATCAGCTCAATCCGAACTATTGAAGGTAAAAAGTCTATAAATTATTTTTTTAAAAATTAAATGACCTATCGTTTCGCTAGATAACAACCTCTTCTTCAGCTGTGATCGCGTACAGCCCGTTTAAACACTTCAAAGACTTTTGAAACTGCATTGATTTGGACTTAAAAACGATGGTAACCAATGAAGTCCATTGTTAGAAGAAAAATCCAGAAATGTTTTCCTCAAAAAACATAATTTCTCTCCCACTGAGGAAAGAAAGACATGGATATCTTGGATGGCATCAGTGTCACATGATCCTTCAGAAATCATTCTAATATGCTGATTTGGTGCTCAAGAAACATTTCTTATAATCAATGTTGAAAACAGTCATGCTGAGCCTGCTTAATATTTTTGTGGAAACCAGGACACGTTTTTTAAAGGATTCTTTGATTAATAGAAAGTTCAGAAGAACAGCATTTATTTCAAACCTTTGGATAGTAATGTATCTATCCTGATAAATTTGAGTATAAAGTAAAAGACCACGTTGAATCAGCCCACGAAACATGAACGTAAATGCACCTTAGAATAACATAAATTGTCTATTTTTCTATCCTAAGTTTTTTTTGATGACTTTTGAATTCTTGTGCATTATGCAACATGGTTTGATGATCTGGGCTTGCAACCAAAAACAGTGCAGATTCAAATCCCACTATGTGTTTCTAACTGGGATAATGGTTTGTATGTCGCAGGAGCTGAAGGAGCTTCAGGCAGTGAAGCAGCTGTTGATCCAGCAGAAGGTGGAGCAGCAGGGGAAAGTGGAGGCAGCTCAAGCATCTCTGGAACAGGAGCAGAGAGAGCATCAGAAGACCAGAGACTCCATCAAACAAAAACAGCAGCTGCTCAAAGCTGAGACCGACAAACTACACCAGCAATTGGTACGGATTATATTATATTACATTATATTGTATGTAACAATAAGGTTCTTTAGTTAACTACCTTTGTTAACATGAACTAAGAATGAACAATACTTCCACAGCATTTATTAATCTTAGTTAATATTAATTTCAACTTTTACTAATGTTTTAAAATCAAACGTTGTATTTGTTAACATTAGTTAATATACTGTGAACTAACATGCACAAACAATGGACAGCTTTTTAATTTTTATTAACTAACACTAACAAAGATGAATAAATACTGTAACCAATGTATTGCTTATTGTTAGTTAATACATTAACTAATGTTAACTAATGAACCTTATTCAAAAGTGTTACCACATTATATTATACTATTATATTTATATGTGGCCCTGGACCACAAAACCAGTCACATGGGTAAATTTTTTTGAAATTGAGATTTATATATCATATATGAAAGCTAAATAAATATGATGTATGTTGTTAGGATAAGACAATATTTGGCCGGGATAAAACTATTTGAAAATTTGGAATCTGAGGGAGCAAAAAAATCGAAACATTGAGAAAATCGCCTTTAAATTTGTCCATTTATTTTCGCAATTGTGCTGCATTCACTCACAAAAATAAATGTTTGATACATTTTGGGTAGGAAATTTGCTAAATATCTTCATGGAACTTGATCTTTACTTAATATCCTAATGAGTTTTGGCATAAAAATCGATAATTTCGACTCATACAATGTATTGTTGGCTATTGCCACATATATTCCCATGCTGCTTGTGACTGGTTTTGTGATCCAGGGTTAAAATATTATATTGATAATAGTTCTTGTTGTTAATATTAATATTTATTATTATTTACGATTAGTAAG